>NC_054701.1:28747934-29347934 GCF_016097555.1 Gigantopelta aegis | reverse complement strand
AAGCTTAGAGATTTCATTGTTTTTTTTGTGTAAGGTGGGTATCATTGTATCCGACAGCTTTTCACTTTACCCCATGAATAATTTCTTGAACTGTCCCAGTAGAAAGAACATTGACCTTTTCTCAAGGAACACATGTAAAAGGACACATGTTGAGGTGAATACATACATACCTGTCCAAATGAAGGAAGGAAATGTTTTACTTAACTACGCAGTCAACATATTTTATTTACGGTTATATGGTGTCATATGGTTAAGGACCACACAGATATTAAGAGTGGAAACCGGCTGTCACCACTTCATGGGCTACTCTTTTCAGTTAGCAGCAAGGGATCTTTTATAGGCACCATCCAACAGACAGCGTAGTACATATCATGGCCTTTGAAATACCAGTCATGGTGCACTAGCTGGAATGAGAAATAGCCCAATTGGCCCACCGATGGGTATCAATCACAGACCGACCATGCATTGAGCGTGCGCTTTACCAAATGAAGGAGATTTGGCATACTGTCAGAATTATAGCAAATTGAAAAAAAGGTAAAAGAATATACAAGTACTGAAATGATTTTGAGATGAAAAAAACAATAAAGTATTGTTTAATTGTGTTTTGGAAAACAGGAGATGGTGATAATAATGATAATGCCATTTTGAAAACATTCAATAAATAAAATTATACTGGTCCATCCTTTAACATTAAAAAAAAAAAAACGAATCATTTAAAATTTATTTATGGGTGATGCATGTTGGAATTAACTGTCATCCACCCTCAGTCATGTCTGGAAAAACCTTCCACAAATTATTACTGAGAATGAAGCATATTAAATAGGTTAGTTTCATTCATTTTATCAATAATTTCACAGCAAAAAGTGGTATATTATTAGTGATCATTACTATCAACATAATGAACTGTCCTAAAAAAATATGAAGCAGACTTGTAATGTATGTTATCAACTTGAGTAAATACATTTACTGAAAAGATCAAGCAAATATTCTTATTTGAATAAGTATTCATGTATATTTATATTTCTAAAGAGAAAGCATACTTTCAATTTCAAAATGGAATAATCATTTTTTTTTTTTTAAAGCCAGAATTCAGAAAGATTGTCATGCATTCTCCATACAAACATTAATTACATCCATATAATAACATGTGGTATAGGACATATATATTAAGTTTGAAGATGTCTCACACACAGGCAAGAATATATCCACTATATGTAAAACAGATTAAGTGTTTGTGACAAAATAATAATCTCTACTTGTAACACAACTCTCTTGCTATTTAAAATCTTTTCAATTTTTTTTACTTTACCAGCCTGACATGAAACTTAACACTGTCTGAAAGATTTCTGTCTCGTATGAAAAGTGTCTATTCACGTAACATTTTCTGGTGCAGTCAAGCACACATTTCTTTAGCTTCAGTTGCACCCAATCTTGTCCTATTTTTTGTGCTCTTTGTTGCGTAAGCAGCTTACAGCCACAGAATTTTACTTTTAGTTTACAACAGGACCTGCAGATCTCAGGCCTGTATTCAAACACAGGTGTATTCAAAATCAAACTAATCACTGCATTCAAATACAGGTGATGTTGAATAACATGTCAGTTTTCCCTGTCTGCCTAATCGTGACTGTTTCTTTGACTAAAACTATCCACTCTCCTGACCAAATGACCCTTTAATCTTGTTTGAGCTTCACACCAAAGGCATATACATAAATATGTGTAAACACATAAGCGTAAATATGTTACACATGTTGGTTGTATGGAGCTCATTACAGACCAAATTATCCTTTAATCTGAAATAGAAGTTTCCCACCACAGACATCATAGTTCATGTTACGTTGATTATAGAACCTGATGAAGACCAAATTATCCTTTAATCTGAAATACAAGCTTCCCAACAAAGACATACAGCTACATTATTAATTATTAGTTTAATGTTATGTTGCTTGCACAACCTGTTAGTTCACTGAAAGAAAACCTTTGAAATACTTATACAATGTAACAGACATTCAAGACCTATAGAATCAAAATTGAAAAACTGAAATCTTACAGAACTGTCTCAGTACTTTGAATGGTAATATAATAGATTTTCTTTGTAAAAATACTTTTAAATTACAATGTACATTACATAACTGTGAAAAATGGGCAAATCTTCATGAAAGTCAAACTTGATCTATAATAGTATATGATAAAAGTATACCAAAAAATTTCAGCTAAACATCCAGGAAACTATATGTAAGATAGATGGGTTGGCAGACAGATGAACAGACGGAATGTTGGACAGGCAGAGACAGACATATGGATGGACAGACAGACAGACACAAGGATGGACAGACACAAGGATGGACAGTCAGAGACAGACAGAAGGATGGACAGAAGGACAGACAGAAGGATGGACAGGCAGACGGATGGACAGGCAGAGACAGACAGAAGGATGGACAGGCAGACAGACAGAAGGATGGACAGGCAGACAGACAGAAGGATGGACAGGCAGACAGACAGAAAGACGTCGACAAAAACTGTAGTTTCCTCTGGTTGTACCGGTATGGGGCTAATAAGAGCTTATGTTGTAATTAAGAAATATAATTCACCTAAATAGTTATTGATTAACACTGTACTGTGAAGACATCAAACAACTCTTCTTACTAGAAGTGACAAGACCATCTTAAGTGCTGAAACTGTGGACTCAGCCATGCACTGTACACTGACATTTCTGACCTGCCCTGTTGATAGGCAATATGGTCAAGGTGGTCAGTGTTGACCATCACACAGATTCTACTGAAGAGTGCCATCGTTTTTCATTTGTTTTTGTATAGCGGGCACGTTTGCTTTGTTAAGTTGGCCGTCAAGTTTGCCAACAAGTGCAAATAGCTGAGTTAGAAAACGTCCCCGCCTCCATCATAATAAACAGTTTACTTCAAGCAGAGCAAGGAAAACCTAGAGGGAAACACTTGTGTGATTTACACAGTCAGTTTGCTTTCCATCAATGACGTTTGTACGAGTACATTTCTTGTTATCCGCTGCCTTTTGTGGCAAAGTAATTCCACTTGACATGTGTTCTTTACAAAAGGAACATATAATTTTGTCACTTTACTGTTAAAAGATATATATACAGCTATATGTGTACATGTATGTATAGTGAAACATTAATATTTGGAGAAAAAGCAAAAGAAAGAAACAAACCACAATGATAATAAAGCATAGATGCTTCAGGTTATAACATATAGTAAATGTAATAAATCTAGCTACTTTAACTTCAGTAATATATATATATGTGTGTGTGTGTGCGTGTATGTATTGATGTAAGAATATCTATATATTGTATGTATGTCGAGGTTGACTATTACATACATAGATATTAACGCACTGGCGCAGGGGATAATTAAATCCTTTCTGGCCTCACAAATTGTCCCATGCCGTTGCTGGAACTCGAACCTGTGGCACTGATTCGCCCGCAAATTGCAAGACTAACCACGATACGCTCTGAGCTATCGAAGCTTCTTTAACTCAACCATATGCATGGGGCCTACAATCTACGCAGTCAATCCCGCTTATGTGCATGAAACATGTGCATGTATGTATGTATGTATGTATGTATGTATGTATATATATATATATATATATATATATATATATATATATATATACACACACACACACACACACACACACGCACGCACACATGCATGCACATGCACACGCACACACACACACACACACGCACACACACACACATAGAGGAATTCCACACAAAATAATACCCTAGGACTGGAAAAAAAAAATCCTGTTGTGCCTTTATTTTTCACACAGAATTATTTCATGCCTTTATAAAATTTAAACTATCAGCATTTTGTCAAGTCATCCGGTGAAATCATCAACTGAAAAGCAGTTAATACCAGAGATTTACAAATTAAAAAAATCTATAAATTTGAAACCAAGACATAATGACGTATGATTCTGTAAATCAATCTTAAAATCCAGCCAATACATTTGTCAAACATTTATTATCTTTGGTGCATTGAATAATTACTACATGTACACAGTAGCTGGTATTCTTCACACTTCATTATGTGTGTTTTGTTTTAAACACTTTATTAGCAGAAATATAGAAAACAATATGAGTTTCAAAATTCAACTTTGACTTCTGCAACATTCGCTAGCAAGCCATATAATGTAGTCTGAAGTCAGACATACCTATTTTCACAGATCTTGTCGACCTTTAGAACAAACTGTATGACTTACATGTAACAAAGTCACTGCAACAATTTTAAGATTTATATGCAAATAAAACATTTATGAGTTTAATCCTATACACAAACTGCACCTGCTGTATACATACAAACATCATTAACTGTGGTCTTAAACAGTAAAAAAACACACACAAAATTATGTTACTGTTAGAACCACATGTTGTATTGTAAACTTTATGGCTGCTAATAAATAATGACTAATAGTAAATAATTCAGTAAGGATCGACTGTATTTATCACACAACTTAATACTTGTATGGGAACAAGTGTATGTGGATTATTTGTGAAACACAACCGTAATGCAGATGGGAATCTTTCTGCCTGAATGCAATCTCTCAAAGACATGCGAAATACGACAGCCAATCAGAGCAATGACCATCAACACCAAACACTCAACATCTAGACAAGCTTGTGGCTTGTATTTCGTATGCGATATCATCTTTTAAAAGGGCTCTTAATCAACCAAGCTTAGCCACCATTCAGAATGAGAAATATCTGCAATTCTTGACAAAAGTACAGTTTACCAATGTTCTATGACCGAAAAGGCCAAAATGTGCTATCCTGACTGTGGTAAAGTGCATATTGAGGACTAACAATCATAACAAGCTCTTCAAAATGATTGCTTTTCAGAAAAACAGATTTTAACATTAAAAAAATTCCTCAAAAGTCTGAAAACAAAGCAAATTTATTATATATGTTTTCAAATTATGTAGCTTAAGTTTTGCATCAACACTCCTATTGCATGTATATCTACACCAAAAAACTATATTTAAAAAAAAGCAAAACTCTTCTCATTTTTGTAAAGGTCATCATAAATTAATTTATTATCTCCCTGTGGAGTCTAAAACTAATTTTTTAAACATAAACAGTTTTGGTTGTCAGAAAAATAAAAGATCCCTTACTTATCAATGTCAGAAGTAGCTAAGAGGCAGCAATGATTTTTCCTGACATTAATCCATTAAGATCCATCTTAGGTAGCCAGATTATGTGTCCAGGACTGCATGCAGAAATATTTCTTGTGTCCCCAAAAAGTATATTTTGACAATAAACAATGGAGATTGAGTAAAATTACTTTTGGATAAAATTATCCGACTTTATTGACATGTATATCTGAAACTAAAATTGTTAAATAACTATCACAGTTGAATATTTCTATATATTGCTATCTACTTTTGCCTCCGTACCTATTTTAATATGATCTGTGAATGTTAATAATGTTACTGTATTTTAATTAGGTGTAATTTAGCACATTATACTTATTTAGATTTATATTATTTCCTTTATCTACCAACATTGTCATACGTCATTTATATTACTGTATATTATTACCATACAACTGGCACACCCTGTTTTTGTTTTCTATATATCCTGGGCCTTAACTTCAACCAGTAATTTTAAGACACAATATTTCATCCCCAACTTTTTTCTATGTGAAAAAGCTTGATTCTTAAAATTACATCAAAGCCATTATGACAAATGCATCATACACAAGCATATACAAATTATCCAAACAACCTCTGTCCCACAAGTTCCTTTAGAGATCCTTTATACATTTTGCACATATCTTCTTTTTTTTAGTAGCAATAAAAAAGAAAAATATTAATGCACTGGGTACGCTGTAGGCATACAACCAGTTGGCTGTAAAATATAAGCTTTTGTCCAACTCCCGTTCAAAGGCCAACTGGCAAGGTTTGAAAACTTAATGGCCTAGAAAGCAATTACAAACATGTGTATTCCTGATGGATCTGAGAACTCGACTCCTCACACATACTCAAAAAATGTAAAAAGATACATAAGTTGAAATGTGAACTGTCACAAAGGTTTCATGCACTAATTTATCAGACCACCGTCTATTTGTCCGCTGTAATGTTTCTGCATGGATGTGTGCTTTTATGGCCTTACCTACGTGTTCAGTTGCTTAGGTCAATCGTTAAGCGTGAAAAAAAAAGCAAGGTAACAAAAATAAATATACAAGAAAGGGGCCATTTAACAATTATGTAATTGTAAAATTTGGCATTTTGTAATGCTAAGGCCAACCACCCTTCTAAATTATGTAACGTTTGTTAACAGCCACCCACCCCAGATTTCTCTTTCAAAATGATGTAATTTGACTGATATATTTGATTTGTTTTGTTTGAATTTATGTTTGATTTAATAATAAATAGTAAACAAACAAAAAATCTAGATAGAATAACAAAATAGCAAAAGGGGTGGAAGGGGCATGGCCCTTCATGGCTAAGTCAATGATTTTGTCACATATTTTTAAAATTCACCAAACTGTTAATAATATTTTTGGTTTAGCCATGATCTTGTGATCCTTGCTCAAGCTATACCTGACTCACACTCAAGAAAAAAGAATAAAATATTCCATCTGTAATCTGATTCTCACCCATACACAAAAAGATATTTCAACTGTAAGCTCCATGGTCTCAGTTAACTTTGATGAAATACAAAGCAATACAAAATAGGTAATTTATTAAGGAATTTCCAGCTTTCAATGGCTTATGTAAGTATTATTCATTTCTGTTGATCTCTCTCTAGAAAAAAACTGAGGACACCGACATCAAGTATCAGCCATGTCAAATTCAATATCCAATTACAATGTACCTTAGTTCAGCTATTAGAAAAGAAAACCAACATATCCACCAATAAACATCATTACTAAGATAATGAACTATTAAAAAATTAAGATTAATTTTTTCCACAATTTAATTATCACCAAATCTAGGTACTGGGTAGGATGGAAAAGGGTTGGTATGGTAGGATGGCAGCCACCCACTGTTATCACACAACCTTCAATACTTTTCTGTTGGATGTTATAAAACCTACAAATCAACAAATGGACACTGATTGTATAGTGATACACACGTAATTTGCATAGAACAAAACTAACATCTACTGACCACACTGTAATTGTGGTTGGACATCAGATGAGAACTCACAAACACTTGTCCCCATAGTGTGTATGTAATCTAGAGTCATGGGATTTCAAACCTACACAGTATGTTCCATACAAAGTGTGGTATTTACACATCATGTATGTACACCATCAGTCTTCTGTGGAGACAACACAGCTATTTGGTGTTTCCAAACATGAACAAAAGCTGTCCTGTGTTTTGCAATTCAGGTGACCTTCCGGAGATTTTTTTTCTCCGATATTTCAGCCCTGCAATCCACTTGATGACTTGTAAATAGAAGTCATGTTTTTTTGCAGTTTCTTCTGTTGACATTGTCAATCTGATTGTCACTAGAGGAGTTGCACAATGCACTGTGGTAAAGCAACTCAGACCATTTATGCTCAAGTGAAAAAGTTTTTAAGATCTGTGCCAATATTTGCTCTGTACTTGTCCTACTTACCTAGTAGAAAGTTGATTACCAGACACCAAGTTGGGTCTTAGAAAGAAATTGAGACATGCATATACTCACAAAATAATTTGGTTAACTATATATCCTTACCTGCAATTTTAGCAGTTGGCCTGTCAGCAGGCATTTACACTTTAAAATTTTAAAGTTTTTATTGTATTACAAAACAATAATGAAAAAAAAGAAAAACATAGTATGGAGCAAACAGAATGGGTTGGGACAATTTCTATAAAGGTTGTGTTATAACAAACAGTATAAGTTTTTATTGTGGCCTTACAGTGTGTGGTTCTGTGGGAAAAAATTAAAACAACTATCCGGAACAATTTAACCAACTTTTTATGTTTTGTGAATTTACATTTAGTTTGGCCATATTGTAAAATATTTTTTTGGATAAAATGGTAGACAATTTTCCAAAAACGTTTGGTTGGTAATCTGAAGCAACATTTTATCTTTCTATAAATTTATATATTAAAAAAATATATACATGTATATAAAAAAAAAGAGAAGAAATAAAGGCTAAAATTAGGAGTCCATTAGGTTGCACAAAACTAGTTTTTAAAGGTTAGATAAACACCCAATGCAAACAGTCTCCACCACCTCCCCATCACAACCTTTACATTTCAAGTAGAACAAGTCAAAATATAACCCTTTGGTGGAAATTATAATAAATATGGAGTGATGACTTTTTGAAGTTAAAAGTTTTTTTTGTTTAACAACACAACTAGAGCACATTGTTTTATTAATCATTGGTTATTGGATGTCAAACTTTTTGGTAATTATGACATTTAGTCAAACCCGCTATATGTTTCCATTAGTAGCAAGGGATCTTATAGGTAGCACTAAACCAATTAATTTCCAGCTGGGTCAAAGTTTGAGGTACACCGAACCTTTGATAGAGAAGTTAACACCACAAGTCCTGTGACTGGTTATAAATGTGAGTGTGTTGGTTGTAAAAAACATTAGTTTCATTTGGGCTAAAAATGTATACAATTTTAATTGATCTAGTACCACTGTGTCAAGTAGCTTTGTGCTTGGAACATGTATGGGGTACATGTAAAAAAAAAAAAAAAAGTACTAAAGTTTTGTGCGAAACTAGGGGTGTTGTAAAAACATCTGGTTATACCGAAGATGAGCCATGAAAGGTACCATTTTCTTCAGTTAATACTTTGAGGTAAGGTTTGTAGCACTGATATTTATGGGACATAGTTTGGTTGATATATTGCATATAGTGTTTTTAAACACAAACGTTAACATGGTCGCCTATGGGATTTGAATTGGTATAGTCCAACCTATATATGTATCATCCCACAGACAGGATAACATATACCACAGCCTTTCATATACCATGGTGCACTGGCTGTAATAAAAAATAGTCCAATGGGCCCACCAATGGGGATCGATCCCAAACTGACCGCACATCAAGCATGCACTTTATCACTGGACTACGTCCCGCCCCTTTTAGAGAAGAAACCCACTATATTTTCCATTAGTAGCAATGGATCTTATATATATATATATATATATATATATATATATATATATATATATATATATATATATATATGCACCATCCGCTAGACAGGATAACACATACCACACCCTTTGATATACCAGTTGTGGTGTATTGGCTGGAAAGAGAAATAGCCCAATGGGTCCACCGACAGGGATTGTTCCTAAACCAACAGCACATCAGGCTATGTCCATTCCCTATGACTTTCACGTCAAGCTATATCCATCCCCCATGATTTTTCAAAGTCACTGATACATGTTCTTGTCACTTCCAAATCTGTTATTCTCCTGAACATGTCACCATATTTCATTATCTTTTATTACACAGAAAACGATGCACTGTTAAACATGTAAGTCACCTTAATAAATGCATGCATTACAATCAGGAAGGGATAGTGTGTAACATACACTCATAACGCTTGAGGAAAAACATACATATAGTGACACACTTTCTATAATGTAGTGGTCTTATACTGTGTTATAAGATAGGGGACCAGAGAATTAAATTTGAATGGTAGTATAATTTCCACATGAAACAAACCCGTAGCAACATTAAAGAGAGTTTTTCTTTTTAAAAAATCACAAATAAATGTATATTATACCCACATGCTTGTGCTAAAATGTCAGTATCATAAATTGAACAAGAATGAACATTTATTTCATTGCAATTACAATTAAAAACATATCATGTCAATCAATCCTCTCCCCCCCCCCCCCCCCTCGGGTGGGGAGTACAAAATGTATATATTTGTTTAACTCAAATACAGTTTGTGTAATACTAGTATTTAAATATGCAAAATGATATACCCGGTACATGTATTTATTTTATAATTAGTGGGATTGCCAAACAAATGCTATTATTTCATGCAGCCTATTAATTTTAAAATGAAGTACAAAACAAATATTCAGTAAAAGTAGATGGTACAGCCCACTTCATCTAAAATTGTATTTACTAATATTTGCTTAAAAACATGAAAAAAGTAGGTGGATGAATGAACAATTATAGCAGATGACAATTTAATAGGTGAAAACATAAAAAGGCTGAGTTTTTTTAACAGCCCTTACTTTTATCTGAAGAAAAACGTGTCCTGACAAATATGTAAATCAGTATTTGCATGATGCATATGTCATGCACGGCAATCTGACAGAGTGTAGCACATTTACATGTAAAACCATTTCATCTTCAGTAGCTGTTGCCATTCACAGTGACATTGAATGAATGAAAGAGTGTTAACCCCAGAAATGAATAAAACCTCAGCATCAAAGGTAAATGAATGAATCACAGAGGCAGAGAGCAAGTCAGACTTGGTAAAAATTACAAACTGAAAGAGCAATCTGTTTGAGTGAAAACCTTTGAAGAGCATCATATGAAAAAGAGCCGTAGTTTAATCTGAAATCCTTCAATAAGTCTGGCTGAAGATAACTTTGCTGTTCATGTTTATATTGGTACTCATTGTGCAGGTTCACAGTCATGGTATCATCACATGGTATTTTTGGAAGGTAATAAATGTTTTATTCAACGATGCACTCAAACATTTTTTTCATTTACAGCATCGGATATATGATTAAGGACCACCCAGATAATGAGAAAGGAAACTCACTGCTACCACTTCATGGGCTACTCTTGATATGCTCTATCTTACAGACAGGATATTACAAACCATTGTCTTTGTTACACCAGCTAGGAACAGAAATAGCCCAATGGGCACACCATTGATAAAGTACTTGCCTGATGTGCAGTCAGTCTAGGATCAATTCCTATTGGTGGGCCCGCTGGGTTATTTTTCGTTCCATCCAGTGCTCCACAATTAGTGTCACAAAAGCCATCTTGTAAGTGGGAACGTGCATATTAAAGAGATTTTGTGGCTAATCAAAAAGAGCTATTAATCAAAAAGAGTAGCTATGGAGTAGTGGCATCAGAATTCCTTTCTAATTAAATTAGCTACAGTATATTGTCTTTAAATATATATGTCAAACCTCATATAACCGTGTTGAGTGTGCCATTAAATAAAACTTTTTTTCCTTTCTTTTTTTAATTTACAGAAAGTTAATCAACAACATGACCTACCTTCACCCATTTTGGATTGAGTTCCTTGGCTCTTCTGGCATCATCAACGCTTTTTTGACACTGTCCGAGTTTGAGATAGGCTGCTGACCGGTTAGTGTACAGGATGTGGTTGGAGGGGTCGAGCTCTATGGCCTCCGAGTACAGCTGCACCGCACGCCGGAAGTCACCGTTATTAACAGCCTCATTGCTCTCTCGCACCTTCTGCAGAAACACTGCCTGGTTACTTGGACTGGCGCGACTAACACTGGCTTCTGATTGGGTGATTACCTACAAATCAAAGACAATACAACACTTTTAGATGTAAAATTTAAGAATATACTGGAATTCAAAGATATTATCCCTTAATCCTTATTCAGGGAGGTCCCGAGGCATATTTCTCTACAAAGAGAAGAACAACAAAAATTGTACTTTGATTGTACCTACAAATCAAAGACAACATGTAAAAGTTTTAGAGTTTAAAATTTAAATATTTAAATTCAAAGAACCCCTGTATGCCTAATCCCTTGTTCAGGGTGGTCCTGAGGCATAATTCTCTACAAGAAGAACAAAAAATATAACTGTACTTTGGAAAATGATTTACTACAAATTAAAGACAACATGTAACATTTTTAGAGCTTAAAATTTAAGTACATATTGGAATTCAAAGAACTCCTGTATTCCTGATACTTTATTCAGGGAGGTCCTAGATGAGGCATATTTTTCTAAAAAGAAAAAAGGAAAAAAAAGAAGAAAAAAAGACATTTGTACTTTGGAAATTATTTCCTTACATCTGGTCCTGAATATTAATAATCTTTTAATGACAATTTTCAACTACTTGTACTTTACAGGTAAATTTTTTTGCCTATTGATATTTGATAGATTGTTATATTTTCTCCTGCATTAATAAAAACCTTAATATAAAGTTATATTTATGCACAAAGAACTTTGGCATCTGTCCATACGTACCTCAGCTTCCCCTAAATAAACAACTACAGCCAACTGTGCAATAACCATAATACATATTTTCAACAAGGCAATGGAGCACAAGTTTTTAGTTCTACAATTTGGACTTCTTTGGGGGGTTATATAATGTAGTAAATGAATTATCTATCCCAGATAAAGATAAGATAAAAGATAAAACTTTTATTGCATAATAGACATTCCACATATGGAATTGGATACAAAACATATGCACAAAAAAGACACAAACAAAAATCATACTAACTAAATAAGGACTAAGTATAGGTAATACATGTATAATCAAGATGGCAAAGTTGTAAAAAATATCAGATGAATGTAAAAACAAGTAAGGTGTGTGCATGTAATTTCTTAATGTACATAGTGTGTTCTAAACTATTTATAACAATTACGTTTACAAGTGTTGTAGTCGAAATAGTGTCAAGTCATTATTTATAATGAAATATTGATTATGTCACATTTCCCAGGAAGCCTGTTTGACAATCAACAAACAAATCACAGAAACCATGGGAGAAAAAATGGCTGTCCAACAACATCTTTTTCTCACAAGAACATGCCTTTGCTTTTAACCATTAACTGTCACATCTAATGTCTATGACCAGAAAGACAAATAGCCATTGTCCAAAAAACAGGGTCACTTCAATTGTGACCCTTGCATGGCCACAATCTAAAGAGGATATGGCTGTTGTCCATTAAATCTTGCAATCATCACGGCCCATGTAGAGCATGTAGAGCCTAAATGTCAAGATAAGGTCTTTAAATCTTTCCACCAGTGTGCCAAAAGAACCCATTAAATATCTTCATAAACTTGCCACCTGTTGGCAAAAACAATCTGGTGGACATTTTCACAACTATGCCACCAGTTGGCAAGAAGAAACCATTAAACATGAGGGTATGACACAACCCAGTGGTAAAGTGCTCACCTAATGCACTATCAGTCTAGGATCAATCCCCATTGGTAGGCCCACTGGGCTATTTCTCACTCTAGCCAGTGCTCTGCAACTGGCATATCAAAGGATATGGTATGTTCATTCTGTCTGTGGTATAGTACATATAAAAGATCCCTTGCTACTAATGGTAAAATATAGCGGGTTTCTCTCTAAGACTATTTATGAATGTGCTCTAGTGGTGTTGTTAAACAAAACAAACTTCAACTTTTTCATTAAACATTTTTATAACTTTTCCACCAGTTGACAAAGAGTCTGTTAATGACCGTTACAGGCAAGAGTCCAATGACTCCATTAATGACCCCACAGTGGTTATTGACTTGCAATCAAATCCTGTAGACCATCAATCACAATTAGGTCTCTTCACACCAAGAGGAATCCCTGGTCATTGCGAGCGGCCAGCAGGATAACATCCAAATACCAGGGTGTAAAACTGGGAAGGAATGCTCCAAATCACATGCATGGCTGGCCAGGAGATGACTTACTTTTACCTTCACATACATAATTGCAGTGCACCACGGTGTCTTCATTCAGGTGGATTATATTAATTATAATGTAATGCACTTTTAACTATTATGGGTAATTTGGAAGTCTGGATACAACTACCAGTCTGTTTGCATGACTTAGTTTGTGATAGGAAGTCAATGTTGTTAGTCATTCAGTTTGCAGTTCGTCCAAAGGACAGAACTATTTCAGTGAACCTTAAAGAAAGTGTATCTTGCTGTAACCTGATCCACTGTATTAGTTGTAGGGCCATCAGTGGGACTTTTATTGCTATTGTCTATGTAACATTATAGAAGGAAAAGGAAAAAAGTATGTTAGGCTAATATTTATGAGTCATGCAGTCATATAATTTATTTCAGCTCAGTAAAAAAAAAAAACCCATTAATGATTGCTCATAACATCTCAGGACATTGTTACGCATAAGCTGTGTCACATACCATGTTTATAACCCATACAGTTTAAACTATTTTGATATACAGTGAAACCTGTCTAAACTGGACAGGATGCGGTGTTTATGGAGGGTCACATTTAGAGTTCACAAAATTCAGGAAGATGAAATTTGTCTGGTTTTCACAGGATTCTAGTTCGTCCAGGGTCCGATTTAGACAGGTTTTCCTGCATACCAAAGTACTAGGAAGTAACATACAGTACATGGCTCAGAACTTAAGAATTTGTTATCTACTGAATTTTTAAAATGTTTTTGCTATAAGCAAAATGTTCAGCTATATCTATTTTGAATCAACAACTTTTGTATCAAATAAACATATAACTTAAAAAGTAAAAAAAAAAATAACCCCAAAAAACCCCAGCCTCTCAACAAACTGCAATAAATTATTATCTAGCAGCAAAATTCATATCAGGGCTACAGAAATGGATGTCATTGCTGTCATTAAATTTGAGCCCTGCAGTATTTATAGCAACAAGCTACTGATTATTATCAAATTTATGTCCTAAATGAAATAATTTTCACTTGTCATACAGTCACACATTTTTTACTTTATTATACCCCCAGATATTGTCCTCTCCTAAGAGTTTTATTTTTCACTGTACACCATAGATGATGCATGAACCACTCTACATTATGATCTCAGAATTGCTATAAGATTTAATTTTGATTTTTAAAGATAAAATTTATGTTTTTAAAAACAATATTTTCATACATAAATCTTGGTGGATCAGATATATATATATATATATATATAGAGGTAAAAGCATTGATTGCCATCAAAAGAAATATTCTCCTCCCAGCCCTCATATTTAGGCCATATAACAGGAAGTGATAAGATCTTTCAGGCTTCAGCCTCACCAATATTTGAGTTAAAAACAAATACATACTGCATTGATCCTGCTCAGTATATAACACTGCCAAACACTGCCATCAAAACAAATACATACTGCATTGATCCTGCTCAGTATATAACACTGCCAAACACTGCCATCAAAACAAATACATACTGCATTGATCCTGCTCAGTATATAACACTGCCAAACACTGCCATCAAAACAAATACATACTGCATTGATCCTGCTCAGTATATAACACTGCCAAACACTGCCATCAAAACAAATACATACTGCATTGATCCTGCTCAGTATATAACACTGCCAAACACTGCCATCAAAACAAATACATACTGCATTGATCCTGCTCAGTATATAACACTGCCAAACACTGCCATCAAAACAAATACATACTGCATTGATCCTGCTCAGTATATAACACTGCCAAACACTGCCATCAAAACAAATACATACTGCATTGATCCTGCTCAATATATAAAACACTGCCATCAAAACAAATACATACTGCATTGATCCTGCTCAATATATAACACTGCCAAACACTGCCATCAAAACAAATACATACTGCATTGATCCTGCTCAATATATAACACTGCCAAACACTGCCATCAAAACAAATACATACTGCATTCATCCTGCTCAATATATAACACTGCCATCAAAACAAATACATACTGCATTCATCCTGCTCAATATATAACACTGCCAAACACTGCCATCAAAACAAATACATACTGCATTGATCCTGTTCAATATATAACACTGCCAAACAATGCCATCAAAACAAATACATACTGCATTCATCCTGCTCAATATATAACACTGCCAAACAATGCCATCAAAACAATTACATACTGCATTGATCCTGCTCAATATATAACACTGCCAAACACTGCCATCAAAACAAATACATACTGCATTGATCCTGCTCAATATATAACACTGCCAAACACTGCCATCAAAACAAATACATACTGCATTGATCCTGCTCAATATATAACACTGCCAAACAATGCCATCAAAACAAATACATACTGCATTGATCCTGCTCAGTATATAACACTGCCAACACTGCCAAACAATGCCATCAAAACAAATACATACTGCATTGATCCTGCTCAGTATATAACACTGCCAAACACTGCCATCAAAACAAATACATACTGCATTGATCCTGCTCAGTATATAACACTGCCAAACACTGCCATCAAAACAAATACATACTGCATTGATCCTGCTCAGTATATAACACTGCCAAACACTGCCATCAAAACAAATATACTGCATTGATCCTGCTCAGTATATAACACTGCCAAACACTGCCATCAAAACAAATACATACTGCATTCATGCTGCTCAGTATATAACACTGCCAAACACTGCCATCAAAACAAATACATACTGCATTGATCCTGCTCAGTATATAACACTGCCAAACACTGCCATCAAAACAAATACATACTGCATTCATGCTGCTCAGTATATAACACTGCCAAACACTGCCATCAAAACAAATACATACTGCATTAATCCTGCTCAGTATATAACACTGCCAAACACTGCCATCAAAACAAATACATACTGCATTAATCCTGCTCAGTATATAACACTGCCAAACACTGCCATCAAAACAAATACATACTGCATTAATCCTGCTCAGTATATAACACTGCCAAACACTGCCATCAAAACAAATACATACTGCATTAATCCTGCTCAGTATATAACACTGCCAAACACTGCCATCAAAACAAATACATACTGCATTAATCCTGCTCAGTATATAACACTGCCAAACACTGCCATCAAAACAAATACATACTGCATTAATCCTGCTCAATATATAACACTGCCAAACAATGCCATCAAAACAATTACATACTGCATTAATCCTGCTCAATATATAACACTGCCAAACAATGCCATCAAAACAAATACATACTGCATTAATCCTGCTCAATATATAACACTGCCAAACACTGCCATCAAAACAAATACATGCATACTGCATTAATCCTGCTCAATATATAACACTGCCAAACAATGCCATCAAAACAATTACATGCTTTAAAATACCTCAGAGTGCACCAACAAGCATCTATTTAAAAATGCATATGCATTATCTCACATTTTCCATGTGTAATAAGAGTCAAAATAAGCCTTACGAATCATATTAGGTTTCTATGGACCTGCACATGCAATCATTTTGGCACAATCTTTGATTATATATCAAGTCAAATCCAGAATCATCAATTTCTTGTATATGCAATGTCAAGAACACAAATAGAAATAGTATTCAGTCTGACTATTATAAGATGTATTGTTGACACCTTATGGGTTATATAACCGTAAATGAAATGTGTTGAGTGCGTCGTTAAATAAAACATCTCCTTCCTTCCTTATGGGTTACAATAAAGGTAAACATCATGCCTTAAGCATGCATCTAATATTCATGATTTAAATGTTTTTAGTTTTATAATGATAAAACACACCTACAAAAATAAAATATACATGTATATTCATGTACATATTATAAAATAAAATATACATATTCATGTACATATTATAAAATAAAATATACATATTCATGTACATATTATAAAATAAAATATACATATTCATGTACATATGACTTGAACTTCTCAACTTTAAAAGACATCTACATATGCATATTTTTAGTGTCCCATGTTGAACATTAATGTCTAAATTGATCTAAAATATACATATCAAACTTGAATATTTTCAGATTTAAAGATACTATATGTCAACAACAATCAAACATATACATATTTTTCACTTGAACATTCTCAACTGTAAAACATCCACATCAATCAAAAATAAATTATGTTCATAACTTGATTATTCTCAGCTTTAAAGACACCTACGGCAATTTAAAATACAGGTCAAAGCTGCTCTAGCAACCACCTGCATTAAGCAGCCACCTGTATTATGCATCAACCTGTATTAAGCACTATCTGTGTTTAGTGGCCACATTTTTATTTTCCCAAATCATGTAATAAGGTATAAACTTTTCAATATTCCCTTTGATGGCTGCTTAACACAGGTTTGTAATGACAAGTTTGTGTATGTTCATGACCTGGATATTTTCATATTTGAATTTAAACTGTATATTCACGACTTGAAGATGATCTTCATTTGTACCGACATTACACATGTACATCAAGTTAAGCTGAAGTGAAGCATATCGTACTTGTCGGTTATGCAATAAAACTTGAATGGGACAATCAGAACGAAGATTGTAGTGAGACCACCACCATGCCTCACCATCTATTGTCACTGAGATTTAAGATAACATTTTATAGCCAGAAAAGTACTGGAAATACGAGAAACATGCAGGCAATGTTGATTTATACAAGACCTGTACAAACTGAACAGAAAACATTATATCTACAGGTACACAATGCTCAAGCTTACAGTCTAGACTCGTAGATCAATATAAATCATTTTCTCTGTATGTGATGTGGTAGAAGAGAGAATGTTTAACACCTCAGTGTATTGTGCTGCAAGGGCATGGCTTTTACCTGCAGATAACAAAGGTGTGACTTAATTATAAACTGAAGAAAGTATGATTTATGCTGCATTCGGGTGTGCTTGGAAATTTATAATTACAACTTGTTTTTGTTTGGGTGCAGTTGTAAGAACGTAAGTTTTGGTCTCCTTAAAATACTCAACAGAAATGTATCTCACTGATTAATTTAAATTTTCACTAATAATATATATACTAATAGTATATTTTATAAATAATACTGAAACTGTTTAAAATAATTCTGCTACGCCTCCAATTACAATTGATTATACTTGTATTTTGATATTTTATCGAAACACAAATATTTCATCACCATTTCTTTCTTTTTTTAAATCCAGAAGGTGAAGGTCACTCAGTTAGAAATACGAGCTCTGCTGTGTTCTGGATTCTATTATCAATTCAAAAGTTGTCAAAATGGCAATTACGAGCACATTCAAATGGAACATTACTTCAGTGGTAAAGTGCTCAAGACTAGTCTCCCTCTATGTACTCAAGTTTCACCTTTCCCAACCAAAAAGGTTTGTTTCATTTAATGACACCACCAGAGCACAATGACTTATTAATAATTGGCTATTGGTTGTCAAACATTTAGTAATTTTGACTCGCAGTCTTCAGAGGAAACTAACGGGGCGGGATGTAGCTCAGTGGTACAGCGCTCGCCTAATGCGCGATCAATCTAGGATCCATTCCCGTCAGTGGGCCAATTGGGCCATTTCTCGTTCCAGCCAGTGGCATAAGGGGTATAAGGCAATCACTTTACCAAGTACTGGGTAATGTCCCGCCACTCTCCCAACCAGTGCCACAAACAGTTATGGTAGTAGTTCTGCATATGGGTAAAAGATATCTTACTGCTTTATCAGTAGAAGTAGCCTATGTAATGGCAGCACTTTATCTCTCTCTCTCTCTTTTTCTCGACCAATTAAGTGTCAAAATAACCATATATTTAAACACAAAATATTCAGAGGGGTGTGACATAGCTCAGTGGTACAGCACTCGCCTGATGTGCAATCAATCCTAGATCGATTCCTGTCGGTGGGCCCATTGAGCTATTTCTCGTTCCAGCCAGTGCTCCACAACTGGTGTAACAAAGGCTGGGGTATGTACTATCCTGTCTGTGGGATGGTGTATATAAAAGATCCCTTGCTGCTAATTGAAAAGAGTAGTCCATAAAGTGGCAACAGCGGGTTTGCTCTCTCAATATCTGTGTGGTCCTTAACCATATGTCAGACGCCATATAACCCTAAATAAATGTGCTGAGTGCGTCGTTAAATAAAACATTTCCTTCCTTCCTCCCAAATATTCAGTGTTTAAAATGTGCTGAAGTGTCATAAAACAAATATTCCTTTCCTTTTCAATAAAGTCAACATTTGGTTCAATGTTATTGCTCAAGGCAGGTTAAAAAGAACTGCATTTACTCTGACTGGTACCACATAGATATATGTCAGTAATAAATTTCACAGGTAATAAACCTGTTTTACATGCACTTGACAACAAGCAGGTTGAATCAATATAGACACCCTGACAAGATATGGATATAAAGATTATTGTTTGTTTTTAAGTATTCTCAGCCATTGACATTATCATTGAGTCATGATTTTTTTTTATAAGTGACCATTTTTCTGAGAGCAGTCTACACTTGACAAGCACACACCATACAATACGACCATGTGATGTCTGACCCACTTTCACGAATGTGCTATTCACTGGCAGACATGATTAAATCAAACTTAACAGAGCAAATGCTAATCGTGATTATTAGACTGGATTTCCACAGGTCTTATCCCACAGTGGAGAACTACACCTGTGGGTATGTTTTGTCCCAATTAGTGCCAATATTCCCATACCATGTGCTACTCAAATAGCAACAGCTGATTTGAACTGCATGAAATATCTCTGGGCAGATTTTGTTTCTGAAAAAGTCCAGATTTTAGTTCCTATCCTTGATCTTTAATAAAGCGTTTACAGTAAGTTCTAGTTTTCAAAATACTACAAGGTTTATGAGATGTTTATTATTATTTTATTTTTGGGGGGGAGAGAAGGTATTTCTGAAGGGGTCTATGCAAGGTCACTTTCATCTGTTATTAAGTAATCATTAAAAACTGATTATTAAGCTGTGTACATCCATCCCTCCAACATGATGGAATTTGTGTTATTTCTATACTATATCATGCTATTCCATGGCAACCCATAATTAATTCAACAGCTGAAGTGTTGTCAATGAATGTTAATTGAACAGTGATTGTCATACTGGATTTCCATAAAATGTTATGTGTCAATGGTGTTCTTACCATCTGGGTATTTCTGTTCCAATTACTGGTACATACAGAGCTAACTCATATACCTGCTTTTCTGTGGCAGCCATGATTAATTTCATAAATTAAATATTAAAAACGAAGTGTTAGTTAAAAAATTATTGATTATTAAACTAGATTCCCATGTGATTTTGTAACCCTCATTGGACTTCTTAGAACATATCAATTCCCGTCAGTGGGCCCATTGGGCTATTTCTCATTCCAGCCAGTGCTCCACAACTGATATATCAAAGGTTGTGGTATGTGCTATCCTGTCTGTGGGATAGTGCATATAAAAGAACCCTTGCTACTCCTGGAAAAATGTAGGTTTCCTCTCTATAGGACTATACGTCAAAATTACCAAATGTTTGACATCCAATAGCCAATGCTTAATAAAATCAATGTGCTCTAGTGGTTTTGTTAACTTTCTTAGAACAGGGTAGCAGACAGCCAAATTGTATGCCCAGAATAGCATGCTTGAACCACAACTGGATATGAATATACAAATAACATTATCGACAGTACATGTACTTATAGCATGTTTTCAATGACATCTACAACAGTGATTACTGTAATCCAAGCAGGACTTGTATCCCATCTTATCCTAACAGCATCTTTTGGATGACAGCGGAAAGGAAACTTATGTATTTTTTTGGGTTTATCAGGATACCGTTAATCTCAAACACTGGTTTATCTTTATCAATATCTATTCAGCCTGCACTTGTAGTATTGATTTAGTAACAACAACAAAACATTACTTAAAAGATTTTCTTGGAATGTCAAGCACATAGCAGGTGACACGGACATACTTCAAGACTTGGTTTGGTGCACAGTCTTTGCCATCAGTATCTATAGGCTTTCATAATATTTAAGTATTTTGATGATACAGTGAACCCATCTAAACTGGACACCTACAGAACTAAGTACAAGAAAGAAAGAAAGAAAAGTTTTATTTAACGACACTCAACACATTTTAGTTACGGTTATATGGCGTCAGACATATGGTTAAGGACCACACAGATTTTGAGAGGAAATCCGCTGTCGCCACTACATGGGCTACTCTTTCCGATTAGCAGCAAGGTATCTTTTATTTGCGCTTCCCACAGGCAGAATAGCACAAACCATGGCCTTTGTTAAACCAGTTATGGATCATTGGTCGGTGTAAGTGAGAACCAAGTACAAAGTCGGGTTATAAGGGGTATGTGGTTGTTCTGTTTTGTACTGAATTTTAAAAAAACCCAAGAAGTTCTGTGAAAAATATCCTGTTTTGTGGGGATTCTGGTTTACTGAGGGTCTGGTTTTGAAGCGTTTCATTATATCAATTAGGTAAAAACCCCAGTCCTTCTTTATTACATGCCATCAACCCGAAACGTGCTATTTCCCATCACATGGTAATTGTGACATCTGGTCTAAAAAAACAGAAAGGAATATTTAATAATACCTCAACACATTTTAAACTATTACTGTTTGGAGTTTAACGTATGGTAATGGGCGAGATGTAGGTCAGTGGTAAAGCGCTGGTCAGTTTAGGATCGATCCCCATCGGTGGGCCCATTAGGCTATTTCTTGTTTGAACCTGTGCACCACGACTGGTATATTAAAGGTCATGGTATGTGTTATCCTGTCGGTGGGATGGTGCATATAAAAAAATCCCTTGCTACTAATAAAAAAATGTAGTGGGTTTCCTCTCTAAGACTGTATGTAAAAATTACCAAATGTTTGATATCCAATAGCCGGTAAGTAAATCAATGTACTTTAGTGGTATCATTAAACAAAACAAACTTTAACATATGGTAATTCCAACCCTTGATTTCAAGAGAGATGAAACTTGTTGCCACCAAATAGGTTATACTCCTACCAAAATGTCGGTCTAGGATCAATACCCATCAGTGAGCCCATTGCGCTATTTCTCATTCCAGCTAGTATGACTGGTTTAACAAAGGCCATGGTGTATCGATGCTTAGCCACTCTGCCACTGACACCAATACCAGGATGTCGTTTCTCCCACAATGGGATTAGCTTATACCACAGCTCTTAATCAAGGCATATCCCTGTCCCGAGTCAGACCCCTGATCTTATCGGTAGCCGGACTCGGGATAGGCGTGTTCGAAAACCTAGTGGTATATGGACACGTTAAACCAGTTACTAAGCTAAGCTAATCAAGGCTTCTAGATTATGGTAGCCCCACTACCATGGCTAGTGATATTAGATGTTGGTCTAGTAAATAACTACTTTTGTCATGCCCGATGGCTAGAGAAATTGTTTTTGTCAAATGTTGCAGTTAGGTCTAGTTTGTAAATATAAATGTCCTGCCTCAACCACAACCCCCAATGTTCGTGTTTGTCAGCTCTATCTCCCTCTTTAGGTGACATATCCGATTATTATTATTATTTAGTAAAATGTATTAACTTAAAGCAAAGTAGGGCTAGTGAATTTTTAATCATGGCTAGTGGATTTTATAAAAATTCTAGAAGCCCTGTCTTAATGTTTCAGATATAGGACACTGATTGCATGGAACAAGATTATTTTTTAAACATGGTCAACCGGGCTGCAGACTGTGAAACAAAATGCTGTATTGATTCAAACTTTTGCTTGTCTGTCAAGTTGGTTTAGAATTTGGCAGCAAGCACTTGTCAGTTGTGTATGACATGAAAGGCAAACAATGGAGTGAAAAGTCACTGAGGTGAAATCAATCTCCACAAAACAGGAATGTGCACTGCATTGTTAGAACCATATGAAGGTTACAATATTCTTCAAAAATATTAAATTATAATTTAAATAAATATAAATAGAGAGATATAGGTAATGTACCATAAAGTATTTGACGTTGCTGACAGATGCACAAATTCATCTCAATGCTCATCTCAATGCATTTTAAAAAAAAATCATAATCAAATTTTTAAAATTAAGCTTTAAAAATTAAATTAAATTAAATTAAATGCATATTGTCACAGACCAGACCTATTTAATGGTCAAACAAAGTATTACCTGAACAAAAATAATTTGATTTGTCCCTAAATGTACTTTATTCAACCATATTCATAACCACCATACTCCATTTATTAATGATATTTTGTCAAAATAATTGAATTATGGCAATGGTCCATAATTCAAAAACTAAAATTGCCGAGATGGTTGACATGGATTTCACTCCATCATGGTTCAGTTAAGGTAATGCAATAGCTAGATTTGGTTTCCAATAATTAATGTAATGTTTAGTTATTATCCATTTTTAGAGAAATAAGGTCCTTAAATCCGTGACAGTATGCCTTTAAAATATTTTCACATACCGGGGTATAAGTTTAATTGATTTGGGGCTTACAGTTTGTGAGTAATGAAGCCAACAGCAAATTTTAACACTGTGCCTTAAAAAACTAAAAGTTGATGCCATATTTGTCATCAGAAAAGTAATACATGCAGTGCTAGATTTATAAGGGGGCAAAGAGGGCAACTGCCCCCCCCCCCCTCCTCCGCCAGAGGGGCCCCCCAGACTAAAGACTTCTTTTATAAAAAAAAAATGAAATAATTAGAAAATTACATGTAGTTAATTTTTTTATTTGTCATATAATTTAATTTCTATGTTGAGGGGCCCCTGAACCTGAAGTGCCCCTGCCCCCCCCCCCCAGGTCTAAATCTGGCCCTGTATATGTATCTTGTCTTTTTACTTTTCAAAGATGAGACAACAATTAATATATTATTAATTAACTTTAAAGGTAGGCTACTTGGTTAATAAATAGTTATTTACTGTATAATTCTATTTTTTTTAAATTAGAAAATAATTTCTTTAAGTACATTTTTAAAAATGTCAAATATATAGTGTTGGCAGAAATATTAAAAACTTTTTGTTACAATGAACAATGTATTGAAGGGAGAAAATACCCAGTAATGAATTCTTATGATTAATGGACTGTATACTATCCATACTGTCCTGTGTTAAATGAACAACTTATATATATATATATATGTCACAAAGGAAGATATGGCCAACAGAGAATGTATTCAGTCACTCGTAGATACAATGATAAGACCAGACGAAGAAATCATTCTATTGGTCACGTGTAAGGTACATTGTTGGGGTATTGATCTCGTCAAATTATCTTCTTTACTGTGCATTCCTCGGTTTTAACATGTTTAAACTAGCTTTCACACTGTAGTGAACATTCTGTGGCTTATGTAATACCTTGTAAAACTTTACACTCAACAATATGTCTGTTACATACATGTGTGTGCACTGACATTCAAACAACATTAAAAGACAATTTTTCAAACAACAATGGTCAGTACATCACAAACAATTTTTAAAAATGTAATCTGAGCATAATTTTCCATTGTAAATTGAATGCAATTACTAAGATGGCAAACAATGGACATTTTTTTTGCTTTAGCCAGTTTTTAAATACAATGTGTATAGAGTAATATGAAAATTATTAAAAACTGGTTAATTTAAAGAATATTTATATTAATTAGCCAAAGACTAAATGAAGCCACTTTGTATAAAAATTAGCAATTGGCTACTTTGGCCATGTACAGGGAGAGACTTGACTAATAAATAAAAGTAATAATATAAACTTAAACAGCTTCACATGACTAGTCATCAAAGGATGTGGTATGTGCTGTCCTGTTCAAAGGTAAGTATATATACCAGAATACAAATGATACCTTATTGCTATCTCAAAATGTAAAAACAAAATTAAGAATTTTACTTTTAGCATATCCAGTTGCATAAAATCTTACTGCACAGCATTTAGACCTCAATCTGAGAAAAATAATTTGAATTACAAGAGCAAAGGAAGCCATAAAAAAACTATATGGTTGGTCTGACGGCCATTACACGCTGTTATAACTATCACCTATAGATTTTCCTTTGTCCGTGCCAGTACACGAGGAGAAAGTTATTTAGAAGTCAATATCAAGAAGTGAAAGAATCTTTCACCAAAAACAAGTAAACAACCACCGAGACGGGAAAGGAAAACTTTCAAACTTTTGTCAGTGAACTGAGTAAATTCTAACCAGTGCTAACACAAGGTGAAGAAAATCTCCATGGTGGTTTGTTGGGGCAGGCAGAGTAAAAAAAAAAAAGACAAAAAAAAAGACACACAGGTTCATTAAGGTTTGATCAATTAATGTGAAAACAACAATTAAAAAAAAAGTATTAACTCAAGTGAGGAAATGAAAGGAATGTTTGTTTTATGACACCAACACATTGTTTAATACACTACTATTATAGAGTGTACTAACAAACTTAAGAGCCAGATCGACGACCTTTTGGTCAGTTTTTGCAAGTGTTATCTTTGCAAGTTTTGATCACAATTTCTAAATTATTTGTGGGACAGATGGACAGACAGATGGAAAGGGAGAGAGACAGACTGTTTGTTTTGTATAACGACACCACTAGAGCACATTCATTTGTTAATCATCGGCTATTGGATGTCAAACATTTGGTAATTTTTACATATAGTCTTAGAGAGGAAACCCACTACATTTTTCCAGTAGTAGCAAGGATTTTTTTTCTTACACACCTGTTGGTGAGAACATCATGCATTATTTTTAGTTACACATGGTTGTTAACACATGTATGTGTGTTAACAATTTCAAGACTTATGACTGGCTGCTCCTAGATGATGACTACATGTAGTGTCATACAACTAATGAAAAACTACACATTGGAAATAGGTTAGACTGTGAGGTATAGTTAACCTGACATTCACGTATCTGTGGCGCTTAAGTTAGCTACATGTGCACTGGCTGTAAATAACTTTTACGGTTGTCAAAAAAGATGTTAAAATTTGCTTAAAACCTGGTTTTTGAGAATATGTAAGAAATAGAACAATACATCTGTGTCCGTTAGATACCATTTATCTCACATATAATTGTTTAAAAACGTATCAAACCTGCTTTCACTCATTAGATACATTTTAAAACAACTCGTTATGAGATAAATGGTATTTAACGGCCACTCATGTATAATTCTCCATATATGCACCATCCCACTGACAGGACTGCACATACCACAGCCTTTGATACACCAGTCGTGGTGCACTGGCTGGAACGAGAAATAGCCGAATGGGACCACTGACAGGGATTGATCTCAAACTGACTGTGCATCAAGCAAGCGCTTTACCACTGGGCTATGTCCTGCCTAAAAGACAAACAAAATCTATAGTCCCCACATCTGATCACATTCACAATTCATCACACCTCAGATGAACACTCTACCACTGAGCTACATCCCGCCCTTAGTCTGCCCCAAAAGACAAACTGATACAAAATCTATAGTCCCCACATCTGATCACATTCACAATTCATCACACCTCAGACAAACACTCTACCACTGAGCTACATCCCGCCCTTAGTCTGCCCCAAAAGACAAACTGATACAAAATCTATAGTCCCCACATCTGATCACATTCACAATTCATCACACCTCAGATGAACACTCTACCACTGAGCTACATCCCGCCCTTAGTCTGCCCCAAAAGACAAACTGATACAAAATCTATAGTCCCCACATCTGATCACATTCACAATTCATCACACCTCAGACAAACACTCTACCACTGAGCTACATCCCGCCCTTAGTCTGCCCCAAAAGACAAACTGATACAAAATCTATAGTCCCCACATCTGATCACATTCACAATTCATCACACCTCAGATGAACACTCTACCACTGAGCTACATCCCGCCCTTAGTCTGCCCCAAAAGACAAACTGATACAAAATCTATAGTCCCCACATCTGATCACATTCACAATTCATCACACCTCAGACAAACACTCTACCACTGAGCTACATCCCGCCCTTAGTCTGCCCCAAAAGACAAACTGATACAAAATCTATAGTCCCCACATCTGATCACATTCACAATTCATCACACCTCAGACAAACACTCTACCACTGAGCTACATCCCGCCCTTAGTCTGCCCCAAAAGACAAACTGATACAAAATCTATAGTCCCCACATCTGATCACATTCACAATTCATCACACCTCAGACAAACACTCTACCACTGAGCTACATCCCACCCTTAGTCTGCAGAGAGAGATAGAGACCGATTCCAAAACATTTCTGAATGGGTCAATATTTGTACTCTCTAATATCTGTAATAGGCATATCCTGGAGATTATGACAGATGAAGTCGAATACCAGTAATGCGCAGGTAGCCAGCAATCTTGTTTATTGTGGCTAACTAAGCCTGAAACAAGACAGGGCTGCCGGGAATAAAAACCACAGCGTAGAACCTCAACAAATATGAATTTTATCTCTGAACAAACTTCAACATAATACAGACAGCAGAAAAGGGGGTAATGTTTTTGACCAGCAAACTGCTTTTGAAGTGTCCTCTGATGTTAGAATTAGACCCAACACCACAGCCTTTTTTTTTTAACAGAAGTGATTTTCCGTTGGCAGTTGGCAGGTTATCAAAAACCAACGTAAAGTATGAGAAAGATCCAGTTGAACTAAGACTTGCAAATCCCTTGTTTTAATAACAGTGTGGGAAATATTATAAATTCTGTTGCATTTATAAAACTAGTTGAAAAATAGATTACCTCTTACAATTTAGAAGATCAATAATAATCCTTTCTGTCATATTAACCTTAAATTATGTTTAATGAATTTATTTTCAATTAATTTGAAAACAAGTTCATCCATATACATGTAGGTGCTATGTTTTAGTTACTTCAAGCAACTACATTTGTACAAGAAAAACAAAAAAGAATGGTTATTATACATGTAACTAAAAGTTTACACAACAAAATACACTTTCACTTTAATTGTAAATTTTAGTCATGCAATAACTAATCATGAAGAATTTCATTTTGAATGGGTAAAGGTATATTTGAGTTTACAGTTTATAACAAAACCATTACCATTACTAATAGGTCAGTTTGTGATTTGTTTTCTTAAATTGGAAAACAAACCCTACAGATATGTTGAAAACCCCCATTAAGATAAAGAAATTAAGGTCAAAACAAATTAGTCACAAAAACATTTTTGAGTTGGTCAAATTACAAAAAAAAACACTAATTTTTTAAAGGCTTATTTATATATTTATTTAGATAATTCTAGTATTTACACTAAATTCAATAACACCACTCATACCAATTTGCTTAATACATATACCATCATTTTCACCTTAAAACCGGGATAAGTAATACTAATATTTATCTCCACAACTAATATCAGTGCATTATAAACCATGATGGTTTCATAAAACCTAATACTACACAGAGTAAATATTTGTCTCCAGCAACATACAAAAATCCACTAGGAGATAATTCACAGCCAAAATCTCTGTACAAACATACTTGAGTCCCAAACACAGGGCACTAAACTCTAAATAGTCATATCTATATATACCACTATTTGCCAATGCCTCTGACCCTTGTTGGTAGAGCGCTCACCTTTTGAGACAACACACAGTCCACCTTTCAAAACCACACTTGCTCTGGGATCTTTTTCAATTACACCGAATACCATTAAACAAAGCAAACATAACCGCCTTTCCCCAGGATTTTTTTAAGGCGCTTACATATTTAGCATCATTATAACACAAAAATCAAGCCAAAAGAAGTGGGGTAGTGAGTTGAAAACAGTTAAGTGTTTGTCTTCAATCCATCAAATCATGTTGGGGTTTTTGTGTGGGAGGAGAGGGGGGGGGGACTTTTTTCTAAAAAAACCATCAATTCCCCACCCCCAACAACTTCATAATTTGCCTCATGTTGTTGTTGTTGATTTCAGCGTCGTGTTAAATGCTTGTTGTGATTTCTGCTTGTAAAATACCTAAGCTAAGAATGCTGACTTCACAGTATATTCCATTTATAAAAAAAAACTACCAAAAACCCCCCAAAATGTTAATAAAATTAAATTTTACTTTTTAAAAAAAATCCAGCTAACTTATTAAATGTCATCTCACAGTTTAACAAATATATATCTAGCATTATCTAACAAATATGATTATTGTAAACTAATTCAGTGTACGTTTAACTGCAATTTGTATAAATACTGCACGCACATTTCCCGCGATCGCGATCTCAGTGCGTGCTCTCGACCATAGGTACAAAATTAACAAAGACAAAGGCAATAACGAAACTGCAGTTAGGTATTCATTGATGCAAACAACTATTGTTTTTCTACACATTTACATCAAGATTTACTCCTGTGTAATCGTATTGTTCATGTCCGCAACGATATCTCTTGACACGTGGGTGTCAGTTGACTCTGAAGCGTGACGTATATTACGCCGAGAGCTTTCCTCAATTCAGCCAACGAACGTTTTTCCTAACGTTCGCGAACTACTTGAGTGGTGTCCGTCGTGTCCATTTGGTTTAACGTGAAGCGCACAAAACAGTGTAGCGAACGTTTTGTTTCCGCTTGGTCTGGCTGAACTCAGCCCTTGGGATAGCCGACATGTCGTTCGGCCCTGAACTGGCATGTGTATTCAAATTGACATGCATTGTCGGTTTGTTTTTATTACTTCGGTTCAAAGACTTTACAAAATTAAAATAGCAAGTTACATATCTTCCAGACATTGAATCGCCGTCACATTGCTGTCATACATGTCGAATGCATGCGTTAAAATTAATAACCTTGATTATTAAAATTAGCAAACATCATAAGGCATACGCTGTATTCTGGTTAACACCGTTTCTCGTTACCGGTCGCGAGATCGCTATTATGCTAATTGAATATGTGGTATTATTATGTTTGAGGTGTCGAATAGATTATGTAACCGTTTGTTCACATCAGAAGATAGAAAATGAAGTTACGGATCACAGCTCCATTGTTTTGTATACATGTTACAAATTAAGTCGACACGGTCCTGCAGTTAAGGCGCTTACCAGACATGAAGGCGCTTACTTGGCTGGCTAAGGGAGCACGGGCCGTGTCGGCTTATCGCTCTAGGGAAACCCCTGCAGCGTACAAGTGTATATGTGTGTGTGTATATATATAGATTTCTCAACCACTGGGTGTAGTATACGAAGGTTATAATTTCACTTTATTAAAATAACACTGTATTCACAACTACTACAATATCTGCCATACAAATTCTTTGCATAACCACACAATGGCCAAACATTTGTCATTATACTATATTGCAAAAACGTGATCGTATTTTTGTATTAAACACATACCAATAGCTGAAATAATAATAAGTTGACTTTATGCAAGTCACAGAGTATATACATGTGTATAACACCAAAGCTGTATGAGGGTTTTCAAATAAAAGGGCCCATCCCTAACCCACTTACATGTTTAGAAATAGTGGTGTCATTAAGTTAACCACACTGTTTATACTCCAAGATTTTAGATAAAAACATTGTGGTTAATGAATAATTGAGAATGTATCTTTTTAAAAAATCAACAAATTAATTTAATTTTAAATAGAGTTTCAATTAAGGTTCAAGCATTCTCTCCTGGGTACACATGTCAGCTACCTGGGCTAATGTTTAGAGAAAAGTTGGTGTTGTAGCTTTACATCTCAATGGATTTTGAAAACTCACTCACTTCCATGCAAATCTGAACTGGTCTTCCTACATAAGGTGGAATTTAAATAAGAAAGAATAAAAAAAGATCATTCAAGTACTACATCTTTATATTTAAAAAATGATCACTATTTGGCCAGTTTGTTGTGGATACATTAACTGGATATGTCTATTACAGTTTCTTAATGGACTGAGTTTATGCAGTTTCTATGTAATTATTTAAAACCAATCCATGCATTAAATGTAGTCTTGATACCAATATCCTGTTGACAGCCATAAGAATACTAAAATATCAACTTAACCAGTATATTCGATTAATAATTAATTGAAAACCACTCAATCTGTAGATCGTACATGCACACTATATAAGTTCAGTGTAGTGAAGTTACTGCCATTTTTATCATGCTGGAATACTAATTGAAAACTTCAAGTAAATGCTAAGGCCTGTTCCAGAATTAATAAAATGGTCCGGCTAATGTATCTACCAACCAACAGATACATATTTATTTAAATTACATATAGTTAAACAGTTTGTTTTATTTAACGACACCACTAGAACACACTGATTTATTAATTATGGACTATTGGATATCAAACTTCTGACACAGGAAGGAAGAAAATGTTTTATAACACATTTCATTTACAGTTATATGGAATCAGACATATGGTTAAGGACCACACAAATGTAGACAGAGGAAGCCTGCTATCGCCACTTCATAGGCTACTCTTTTCGATTAGCTGCAAGGGATCTTTTATATGCACCATCCCACAGATAGGTTAGTACATGCCATGGCCTTTGTTACACCAGTCGTGGCAGGAACAAGAAATATCCCAATGGGGCCACCAATGGGGATCGATCCTAAACTGACTGCACATCATGGGAATGCTTTAACACTGGGCTACACAGCTTATATGGCCATTAGTAGGTCACCTCTCTCACACAACACATTAACTTTTACACAGGCTGGCAGCCCAAGTAGCTGAAGTGTCTTGCCCAGATTTATCACTATTATTGCAGCACAGTGAAACCTCTGTTACTGAATGAAGCCCCTACCAAACGGAGTATCAAACTGTCACCATTTAAGACAGGTGGCTGCTTAATACAGGTCAATATGTATATAGATATTAGATGAACTGAAAAATTCAATGATAGCCTTGATATATATATATATATATATATATATATATATATATATATATATATATATATATATATATATATATATATATATATATATAGGGTACATTTATATTTAGTAATATATTATACAACTATTGACTGACTGACTGAAGTGTTAACATTCGCATATACATGTACCACTAAGGTTTCACACACGCCTGTCATGGGCGTAACCTCTGACTTCGCCAGTGACTAAGTCCGGGCCAGGAGGGGGGGGGGGGGGGGGATGGTAAGTTTGAGGTGGGCAGAATTTGGAATAAGAAGTTAGTAATTAGGTCCAGGACCTAAAGCCTACTCATGTCTGGACAAATGTTAAAAGTCCAAAAATAAAATTAGAGTGCTTGACCGAAAAGGTTTTAAGGTGATTTGAGCTATTTTAGACTAGGTGCCAAAATAAAGTGTGTTTGACCGTTTACAAAAAACTAAACAAAATTTTGAATGCCGGCCAAAACGTTTTAAAGTCCGACTAAGCCCAAAACCGGAGGTTACCTGTCACAACAATTGAGAATTTTCTGAATACATGTGTACTGCTATATGTACTGCTTTAAGCAAGTTACAGTCATCTTGGCTTGATCACTTAACCCGAGGCGTGATATTATCTGGTACAAAATGTATATCCTAGTAAAGAAACTTTAAAGCAATAAAATAATCAGGATGCACAGTGATAAATGGACAATTTTTGTTTAGCTTGTTAAAAATAAAAATATGGAATAAAAATCTAAAATAGAATTTTTTTCGAAAACCAGAAATTCATAATTATGTCCAATGAATTTAAGACTAAATTGATATTTCTAAAGCAAAATAACATTTTTAATATACCTCTTCCTGCCAATTATGGCAGTGCTACTACTGTTACTCAGTATTCCAAACCTAAAAAGAGTTTAAAGTGTGTTTTGTTTGATGATACCACTATAGCATATTGGCTTATTAATCATCAGCTAGTAGATATGAAACATTTGGATGTTGTGATATATACATTGTAGAAGAAACCCCAACATTTTTGCATTGGAATGACTGAATGTTTAACGACACCATTAGCAGCAAGAGATCTTTTATAAGTAATTTCCCCACAGACAGAACAGCACATACCATGACAGTTGATATACCAATCACGGGACACCTAAAAGAAGATGATTGCCATTTGGATTATCATGTTGGGACAGCATCACAGAACTCAAACAACTTAACAGGTGTCTGGCCAGCTCTGTAAGTTATAAGAGCCTGACATGCTGGATTGTGAGATGATGTATTTCTGGAATGACTGCCAGGTGACGCACAGTGATGGCCAGTGAGACTGGAACCAGAGAATGTCCTTATAAGGCCTCTGTCAACATGGTCAGTGGGTTAGCTGACAGACTGGATTAAACAATAAACAAAACATAATTCTTAAAACAGCACAAACTATTTAAGCCTCCCACAACAAGAGCTGTTTGTTTCCAAGGGAAGATCACCTGGCCAGCAAATACATCTGTCCAAGATTGGTGTTTCCTTTAATGTTGTTGGTATTAAGTAATCACTGTCAACCCTCTAAGTAAATGTAAAAACGTATTAAGGTACTGGTAAATATGTACCCTTTCTTAACTGGGACTTTATAAACTTAATATTACTAATTAAAGGAAAGAAGGAATGCATTATTTAACAACATAATAAACACATTTTAATTACGGTTATATGGCATCGGACATATGGATAAGGACCACACAGATAATGAGAGAGAAAACCTGCTGTCGCCATGCAACGGGCAACTCTTTCCGATTAGCAGCAAGTGATGTTTTATTTGCAGCATCCAACAGACAGGATAGTACACACCACAAACTTTGTTATACCAGTTGTGAAGAACTGGTTTGAATGAGAAATAGTCCAAAGGGCCCATTGATGGGGATCGACCCGTAACTGAATGTGCATCAAGCAACTGTTTTACTACTGGGCTATGTTCCACCCACTAATTAAAGATGCAAACCTATATATAGTTATAAATTCTTATAAGAGCTAAAAGTAATTCTAAAATCTACGGCAGTTGAATGTAATTTGACGGTTAGCACAATATTAACATGTATCTTTTATGATTCCCTTTCTTCTTTTCAAATCTGTTTCTGATCCTGGTGTGTTTGGTTGGTTTTTTTAATTTAATACAAATTGCCTGTGAGTTTTTGAAAAGCTGAAGCTTGAGTTTGGATACATATGAAGAAGAAGAAGTTTGTTTTATTTAACACCACCACTAAACACATTGATTTATTAATCATCGGCTATTGGTAATTTTGACCAATAATCTTAGAGAGGAAACTCGCTACATTTTCCATTAGTAGCAAGGGATCTTTTATATGCACCATCTCACAGATATGGTAGCACATACCACAGCCTTTGACAGCTGGAATGAGAAATAGCTCAATGAGCTCACTGACGGGGATCGATCCCAGACCGACCGCACATCAAGAGGGTATTTTACCACTGGGCTGCGTCCCGCCCAGATACAAATGAACAATGGAAGCAATTGTTCCCAACATGATCTGAGGCCTCACTGCAATATGACCAAGCTACACAACCAGACAAGAACACATATATCAAACAAACTTCTGTTAAATAATCACTGGTGTCATTTGATATCTGAAAATTAGCCATGGACAAACAACACACTATGTAAAGTACACGTAGGAGCAATACAGGTCTGGAACAATACCCATTACAGCATGCACATTCCAGCGATCGAAATAAGCAGAAATGTTCACTAGTCCACTGGACAAGTACATGTAGAAATCTACTTGTCTGCCAATATTTATATTTGTTCAAATAAGTTATGTTTTATTCAAAAATAGAAAGAAATGTTTTAATGACACACTCAACACATTGTATTTTATGGTTATATGGCGTCAGACATATGGTTAAGGACCACACAGATATTGAGAGAGGAAACATGCTGTCGCCACTTCATGGGCTATTCTTTTCGATTAGCAGCAAGGGATTTTTTATGTGTACCATCTCACAGACAGGGTAGTACATACCACGGCCTTTGATATACCAGTCGTGGTGCACTGGCTGGAACGATAAATATCCCAATTGGCCCACGAACAGGGATCGATCCCAGACTGATTGCACATTGAGCGAGTGCTGTACCACTGGGCTACGTCCCGCTCCTTGTTTTATTCAAGTGCAAGAACAATGTTTTTGATTGCTCAAAATGAAACTGCTTTGAACATTTTTACTTGTCCACGGAACAACCATTGAAGTACATTTTGCTTGTGCGAGCAGATTTCCACTTGTCGGGACAAACGGACAAGTGCTTATTTCGAACACTGCATTCTTTATCTTGTTAAAATACCATAGGTACATATGTCACACAAAATGCATCAGTGGTTTCACACACACACACACACACACACACACACACACACACACACACAAAAATAATTTGCAATTTTATTTTTATTTCAGTTATTTCTAGTTCTATGTGTAATCACGAATACCTATAACATAACACACTGACTTCTTGAAGCAAACAAGACAATTATTTAGTTTTTACCTGACCAACTCAAAAATTCCTGAAATATTGCGCTACTGGGGGGTTTTCTTTAGCAATATCAAAACTGCATACTTGTAAATAAAACATTTACATGTATATAATAATGATTAGATTAGAGATTATTTACAAGACAAAAAACTTTCAATTTACAATCTAAAGCAAATTAAAAAACAAAATGTTATAAGAAAATTTGGACAGGTGATAAGACCTATCCTTGAGATGGTTGGATATGACACATTATGGCCAAGATCTGCTAACAGTGAACCACCTAAACAGCGATGGTGGAAGAGAACCTTTCGTGACATGATGAACTTCAGCAAATGTTTGCCAGTGGATAGATTAACACAGACTCAGGGATTTCATGTGAAAACACACCGATCCAAATCCAATACAGAACACTTGTGTAAAGGCCAGCTCTTGACGGTGTCCCAAATTTCACATTTTCACATGTAGGGATAAGACACATGCCACTTTAGCAGGTAAAATCGAAGTGAGTTTATTTCAAAAGAAAATTGAAAACCAGTGAACATTGCTTTCTTTTTTTTCTCGAGTTTTTTTTTCTTCATACCTAGCAGTAATCCGGAGAAAGGAAAGGATAATGTGATTATTATGACACCTTATGTAGCATAATTTAAACTATGGCTGTTTCAACACCTTGTCAACAGAATATGAGAGGAAATCATCTACAGCCATAGATGATCATTTATATGCACTTTCCCATTGACAGGACAGCACATACCACATCTTTTTCTGATTTACTATGCAACTTTCAAAGATCACTACTTCATTTTAAAACATTCAACAGCAATTGCTAATCAATATTCAACTGACTGAAAATATTGCTAATTCTGATTTTGAAAAGAAAATGCTCCCTGCCGTAAGAATTTGACACGACTGAAATGAGAAAAGCTTAACAGGTCTACCAAGAGCGATTGATCTTAAGATCAACTGCAATTCAGGCCAGCACCCTACCACTAAGCTATAATAATGATGGCCCTAGGCATCCCATACACATTACTCAATGTCAAGTAAAAACTTTAGTGAAGTATTCAATCAGTGTTTTTGGTGTGAAGATAACATAATTAAATTACACGGCTCACTCTGGAACACATTATGGTTTTATTTAGCCAATTTTTAGATACATGTATGTAGAACTTCTTCTTTTTTAATTTTCTTTAAAATTATTAAAATGTGGTTAATTTAAGGAAGATTTTATTAGCCGAACATTAAATATTGTATAAATATTGATTAATCTGGCAACAGACAGGGTGAACCTGAATTACAAAAATGTTTAACTCCAATTTGGCTGTTTCCTCCAGCAGCAGATAGGAGGAAGGGGTAGCACTTTCTTTTTTAATGACATCTTCAAGAGAAGATTCCTTCACTTTGTGAAAAGGATGCTGGGAGCCGTAATTTCATCAGACAGAGATGTTTGTTTGCACCTTCCACTTTGTCTTCTTCCCCTCCTGATCAGAAATACATGTACCTGGTAAGGTCAGAACCTGTGCACTGAATTATCTGGTGCTATCTATCTCCAGCAGATGTACAAATTGGTACAACAAAAAAGTTGGGATTAGATTACAATATGCAGACACAATGTGGATGAGACTCAACATTTTTAGTAGATGGGGGTTGAGCTAATAGACTAAAGGCTGGTTGGTACTGACTGAATTCACATCCCAGTACTTATTATATATTCAGTTTTAATGGCTCAACAGGGCGCAAGACCACTACATTGACGTATCTATTATTAACCACTAACCATGAATGTTGATCTTGAACAGAGCCCAGATATAAGTTACAGTTCATGTCAAGGACAGTTGGTTAAATCGACATTCGTAGTTAAATATAAAGTTATGACAGTATTATTGATACTATATTAGGTTTTCAAATTTCACAGGAAACACTTTTTCGGTTCCATGCCCTATGATCCTGGGAACCCACCAGAAACTGTCCAAACTTTTTTAATGTATATATTATTTATATACAGTCCTACTTGATATAATAATCATAGGAAATGAAAATTTCAGTTCCATGACTTTATCGACAAGGTACTGGAAACAATCGTTTCCATGAAATCTGAAGGCTGAACAAAGATACTGGTTATAAAATCAGTACAGCTAAAGTTATGACAGTATTATTGATACTATATTAGGTTTTCAAATTTCACAGGAAACACTTTTTCGGTTCCATGCCCTATGATCCTGGGAACTCACCAGAAACTGTCCAAACTTTTTTAATGTATATATTATTTATATACAGTCCTACTTGATATAATAATCATAGGAAATGAAAATTTCAGTTCCATGACTTTATCGACAAGGTACTGGAAACAATCGTTTCCATGAAATCTGAAGGCTGAACAAAGATACTGGTTATAAAATCAGTACAGCTAAGATTCAAACATGTTTGTCCTGGGAAAGAAAGAAAGAAAGAAATGTGTTATTTAACGATGCACTCAACACATTGTATTTACGGTTATATGGAGTCAGACATATGATTAAGGACCACACAGTGGGCTATTCTTTTCGATTAGCAGCAAGGGATCTTTTATATGCACCATTCCACAGACAGGATAGTACATACCACGACCGTTGATATACCAGTCATGGTGCACTGGCTGGAACGAGACTGACCGCGCATCAAGCGAGCGCTGTACCACTGGACCACGTCTCACCCCACCCCCACCCCCCATTTGCCCTGGGAATACAGCTTACATATATGTAGTAACCTACATTTAATGTATAATTTAAAAAAAATTTTTTTTATAAAAGCCAGTAATTATGGAACACTAGCTAGAATGTTAAAAAAATGCACCATGTCTATTAATTTCCATATATATTGTTGTGCCATTGTGAAATGCGAGTCCACATGATCATTATATCTGGTGAAGGGCAGATTCAGCAGTTCCTTTGATAACAATCTGGGTCAAATGTATGGGTGAGATGCAATGTAATATTATTTTACAATTTCCTATTGTTAATGTTAAGTATTAGGTGAGACAGTTTCCACTGAATATGAAAATTCCCATTGTAACTGGTACCACTTGACTGGTACATCAAAGGCTCTAGTATATACTATTTTAAGTATCATGTAGATGGAATAGCACATTAAAAAAAATCCCTTGCTGCTTGTTTTGGTAGGAGTATAGACAACCTGTATGTATTATGTGTGGTTTAAGGTTTTCCATTTCCCATTAACATGGGAGCTTATATGCCAGCAGCAGGTTTCTTCTCTTATTATCTAGACCAAGCAGGGCTACCTCTGATACTAGCCAAATTCGCCAGTTGCAAATTTAAAAAAAAGGCTAAGAGAAATTTATTATAATTTGGTGAAATAAGCTCATGTAATAATTGAATTTTTTTTACTCAGCTCTACAATGTTTTAAGTTTAATAAATAATTTGGCAAAATGTTTAGCTCACCCAGAGCTAGTCCTGCCAAGTATCAAAACAACCACATATAATGAACATCAAATAGCGATAGTGTAAAATGTGCTGATACATGTTACATATTCCTTTTCTTGAATATGAAATTTATATCATATAGATCAACAATGAACAGAGGTCTTGCTCCCGTTGGATTTTCTGTCATGTAATTAGCATGGTTATCTGTTCTATTTATATACCACATACTGATGACCTAACATGCTATATTAGTTGTAACTTTTAATACTTCCCAACAGGCAAATATGACATAAGAAGGGGAAATATTGCAATACATGTGTTAATTAGGAGTCCGGTAGAAAGAAAATCACTAACAATATAGACCTAGGGGTAAATGACAGATATTAGTTGTGAACAAAATATTAGTTTTTATTTGCACTTTCTGTTTTTGGTATATTACTATTAGTTATTTCAGATGAAAATTAACATAGCTGTTTATCTGTGCTTTAAATAATGTGATCGATTTTAGTTCTGGGTTGACCAGTTAGTATGTTTTGGTTTTTCTTAAAATATTATAATGAAAAAACTATAATCAGAAACAAAATTAGTTAAGAGTTGTCTGAATACACATTCAGGAACAGGTTTAAACTGGTTAGCTAGTGCAATAAATTTTCAATTTAGTCTTTAAAAAAAAAGAAAATAATTAATAATGTCAGTGCTAGCTTTGGCACTTGCCAAATTCATCAATTGCAAATTTCAAACACAATTGACAAATTATATTTTAATCTGCAAAATAATTTCATTAAATAATGAATATTTTGTTTGAAAATAATAACTGGGTTTCTGCAATTTTTGAAGTTTGATAGATAGTTTGGCAAAATGTTCTGCTGACTGATCAAGAGCTAGCCCTGAAAGGTAAATAGGATTTAATTTATTTTCAGTGAATTACTGCAGAGATACTAACAAATATAACAATTATGCACAGTAGTATAAACTTTGTGAGTTTAAAAACAAAAACAAAAAACTGTCCTTTAATCACATGCAGATATATACAACATAGATGTATTTGTGTATAATTAAATGTCCACTTAATAGAAATATAATATGCTTAAGCTATATAATAAAATAAAATGTCCAAGTAGATGACTGTATAATAAAGATTTAGCAAAAATTAAATTTTGTTAATTTTGATTGTACCACTTTAAAAAGAAATACCAACTCCTGTTGATCAAAGTCAAACATTACTCTTTTTAATAACACCAAAGTCAACCAACAATCATGTAAATAAAACTGTTAAATCATTTCTTCATCCATTGTTGGACATTTTGACAAAATAGACCATTAAGCTGTATGCATCATTCCTCATGGGCAGTCTTCTGTGTAGTCTGTGTTATCCTCCCCACACAATAACGTGGTCAGCACAACACAGAGGGCGTACTAACTCCGCGCCATCACAATGGTTCAAGGAGACACATTCTGTATGTTCACCCTGAGGCAAAGTCTGTATTATAATTCTCCACTTTAGTAAACTTATGATAAAGCTCCATAACAAATATGACTAAATCTTTTCTTCTCGAGGAAAACGGCTGAAATAACAATGGAGTGCTTGGGCTATAAATGTTTTTGCAGTTGGCCTCTGTGTTATTGTAAAGATTTTATGGAGTACTAATGTCTCTAAGCATGGTAACAGGGTTTTACTGTGCATGTGAAGACCTGTTGTCATAATTTTGTTATCTTTATAAGCACATACTCATATCAGTATACTAGTCAATAACTGTACATGTTTTATAATTTAACGTTTCATATTTATACATGGGATAAAATTATATGCGAGTGTACACAAGAATTCCAGTCAACAGAACCAGACAGTTTGGTACTTAAATGTACATGTATAATATTGATGATCATTTCTGTGATTATAACCAATTAATATTAAAGCATACTGCTCTTGGCATGCAACTCGATGCTTGTCAAGGACAGAGTTAATGGATTCATTTTGGAAAGGAAATCTACATCCAGTGTCACCAATAGACTTCTCCGATTATCAGCAATGGATCTTTACTGTTTACTTATCTGCAAAGAGGATAGTGCACCTTTGATTTGAACAATTTGTGAAGCACTGATTGGCATCAAGGCATAAGACATTTTATTTTTTCACTAGATGTATTTGTACACCCCATCTCAGGTTGTTCATTGTCTTTGAAAGTAGGGGGCAATTTGAGAAAAGTAGACATCAACATCTACTGAATGCAGTGAGATGTATACTGGTAACAGGGTGTTTATATACTGGTAACGGGGGGGTTTATATACTGGTAACGGGGTGTTTATATACTGGCAACAGGGTGTTTATATACTGGTAACAGGGTGTTTATGGGACGCTGTTTGAGAAAAGTAGACATCAGTATCTACTGAATGCAGTGAGCTGTATACTGGTAACAGGGTGTTTATATACTGGTAACAAGGTGTTTATATACTGATACCAGGTGTTTATGGAATGCTGTTTGAGAAAAGTAGACATCAGTATCTACTGAATGCAGTGAGCTGTATACTGGTAACAGGGTGTTTATATACTGGTTACAGGGTGTTTATATATACTGGTAACAGGGTGTTTATATACTGATAACAGGTGTTTATGGGATGCTGTTTTAGAAAAGTAGACATCAATATCTACTGAATGCAGTGAGGTGTATACTGGTAACAGGTGTTTATGGGACGCTGTTTGAGAAAAGTCGACATCAATATCTACTGAATGCAGTGAGGTGTATATTGGTAACAGGGTGTTTATATACTGGTAACAGGTGTTTATGGGATGCTGTTTGAGAAAAGTAGACATCAATATCTACTGAATGCAGTGAGCTGTATACTGGTAACAGGTGTTTATGGGATGCTGTTTGAGAAAAGTCGACATCAATATCTACTGAATGCAGTGAGGTGTATATTGTCATGTCATGTCATTGGGTTTTACGTGCACATTCAGAACAAGCTGTTGTAGCACATGCCTGTCGTGGGCACAAGAGTCGGCCTTGGCCGGCTCCTCCATCCATGACAGGAAAGGTGGGGGGGGGAGGGAAGAGGAGGGACTGCCTGCACTGGCAGGTGCAAGGGAGCACCAGCTGCCCGATCAAATCGGTAGCAGGTGGATGGGGGTGGTGCTATGGAATTTTGAATGGAGCCATTAATGCCAAAGAGAAAGGGGTGCGCAATTTTGATTGAGGAAATTTGGCGCAATTTTGAACGGTCGGTCGAAAGGTAAATGGCCGAGCTAATATAGGTTTTGATATTAGTGAATCGAAAGTAGCTCGAGGTGTATATTGGTAACAGGGTGTTTATATACTGGTAACAGGGTGTTTATGGGATGCTGTTTGAGAAAAGTAGACATCAATATCTACTGAATGCTGTGATGTATATAATTTAAACCATAAATCGTAAGTGGTGGTGATAGAAATAGCTTCCAAAAACTGTAGCCTATCACATAACAACATTGTAATTAGCATATACACTGCCCTTTAAGGGTTTGGTGGTGAGATGCAGCTTAGCAGCAGATCACAAGTCATAAGTTCATCTACCTCAGTGAACACAATGGGTTATTTCTTTTGTAATAATATTGGACGCACAACTATGTTGCAATGTCCATGTAACATATTATTTTGCTGCCTATATGAGCAGGCTGCAAGGAGGTTTGTTCTCTCTAGACTATAATACATCAAAATACCTGTAGACAACCTAATAGCATACTTGGTCCTCTTTCAACACTGTATAATTTTCATTCTTGAAGAAGTAATCTTTTTAAAATAGTAATTTCTTCATATCTAGCAATGTGAATGTTGTTTTGGGGTGTATATATCCACCTACAAATTAACCAGATATTTTCCAATCTAATTTCAAGACAAGTAAATTCTCATAATCTTGTGTCAAACTTTCTAACATTTCAGTAAGGTGTAAGACACAACAGTTCAGTATCAGGGCTAGCTTTGCCACTAGCCAAATTTGCCAAATGCGAATTTTAAACTCAATTGGCAAATTTTATTTTAACTTGGTGAAAAAATTTCATGTAATGATTTGTATTTTTGGGGGAGGAAATAATGGTGGGTTTCTGTAATTTTTAAAGTTAAATAGATAAATTGGCAAAATGTTCTGCACATCCAGAGGTAGCCATGCAGCATCATCAAATTCAAGTGATTACCATGAAATGATTACAAGAGTTTTTACAGAGATTAGGACAACCAAGATTACATTAATGTGTCATATAGAAATGAATATTTCTAGACTAATTGAGATTTGTCAATATTCTTTTCCCTTTTTTACCAACTTGGAACTGGTACTAATCTATGTCTGACTTAGACTATCACTGATACTTGTCATATTCACCACTTGTGAATTTAAAAGGAATTGACAAATTTTATTTTAATTTGATGAATTAATTTCATATAAATGATTGATATTTTGTTGCAAAATAACTTAAGTTTTTGGGGTTTTTTTAAAGTTTAACAAATAGTTTGGCAAAAGTTGCTGCTCACCCAGAGCTACATGTAGCTCTGATATATATACTTTTAATATATAACATTTAGTGAAATATCTTAAAATATCAGTGAAATAGAAGTGTTATCAGTCACTCAGAGATAATAACACATTTTAGAGTGAAAATTTCAGAAATTTCAGAAATTTCACTGCAGAAAGTGTTATCTTCACTGTAAGAAAGCCGGAACTATTTTGCTGCTGCCATTTTAAAAATAAAGGTAAATTGCCAAAAGTTATATAATAAATAAAAGTTTGCAATCATATCTCACGAGTTGCACTTGTGTGATATGATTGCAAATTTCACGAGATGAGATATAATTCATATTTGACAAAAAACATGAATTATCATCTATGTAATGAAACATTATTTTGCTGTCTATAGATATGGGTGATAGTCTTATCCCTCTTAGACGACTTTGGGACTTTTCCTATTCTAACTAGTACTCCACAATTAGCATATAGAAAGAGCAATAGGTGTTGTAATAAATGAAACAAATATATAAATACTTTCGTACGTGTCCATATATCATTGCAATTGGTGGAAACTGCATGGTTTATAAGGTGGATACATGTCTATGGACAATTAATGTGCTCAAAACTGTATGACTGATCTTTAGCAGTATACGGTATAAATATATGTACACTGGCACGCAGTATCAACAATTTATTGTCTGTTAATTATTTAAATGAAGTATTAGTTTACTCATAATTATCTAGCTGTCAGCGCATATGATGTATTACTGTTAGCTTAGTGATAATTAAGATTAATGTATATTTAATAAGAAACTTGAGACACAAAAAAGCATCATGTTACCATTAACAAAGAAAATACCTCAACAACACGAACCAACCTAATTAACAAACAAAATTATTTATACAAGCAGAGTAATCTAAGACCATGAAACTTCAACTAAAAATCTTTTGCATGCATCAGATAAAAAGATGACAGTTTCAATGGATGCCAAATTATTTTTCTCATTTTTGAAATTCCATTTCTGAAGCTATAATCTCCTAGAAATGTATCCATCAGATGGTATTACAAAGCAGCCTACCAAGCCTCTGTACCGTATTAAAACAGTTATTGTGTCAGCCATGGCTCAGAGTACGTACTCAATAACATCAATAGAAATTATTGCATGGGCAAGAAAAAGCGCATTAATCTACACTGTCAATAATGCATATAGGAATTCATTGTCAGCCACAATCTACCAACAGATTGCAGTGACCCGTGAACGCTTACACAAAAGATCTGGATGCTCGGTTCATATTACTTTGAAAACAGACTTATTTCTCACATAAGTAAGATATATGTTGAGGCAATATATAATTTTAAAATAAAATTTGATTTGCTTTGATTCTACCCACAGTATTTCTACTAGGTGACTCAGTTTAACTGACAGTTACATACATGCAGTTGGTATTACAATATTGAAATACATTTTATAAAATGGTTTTGATTATTACAAATAATGTTATTCAAAGCTATATATAGCCTTATTACCAACATGTATTCAGGCCTTGACCATGTTTACCCACTGGGCTACCAGGTTATGAAATCTGGTAGCCCTTTGTAAAAATTGGTATTCCCATAATTTTAATAAATAAAAAAAAGCAAAAAGAAAAATCATTTATTTTTATTTAAACATGTTGTTTTAGGTGGAGGGTTTTAAAGGGACATTCCCGAGTTTGCTGCATTGTAAGATGTTTTCGACTAATAAAATATTTCTACGATTAAACATACATATTAAATATATTTTCTTGTTTAGAATATCAGTGTCTGTATATTCAATGTGTTTTTGGTCGTCTTAATATTTGTAAGAAGCCCAAACTGGAGTTTGTCTTGAAATAATTTCGTACGTACGAAAAAATCATTTTTAGGAAATAAAATGAAATTTAACCTACTACAAATATTAGGACGATCAGAAACAAGTTTAATATACAGCCACTAATATTTTATGCAGAAAAATATATTTGATATGTGATTACAGTCGTCAAAAAGTCTGTTAGTCGATAACATCTTAAACATTGCAGAAAACTCAGGAATATCCCTTTAAGGTGTTTGTGCGTCTTGTTGATTCCAGAGTAACTGGATGTGCAAAATAAGTGGAGTAGCCTGGCGGACTACCGGTTTTAGATATCTGGTAGCCCAAGTCAGAAATTGGTAGCCAAAACACCCTGGGCAACTGCTAAGGTCGAGCCCTGCTGTAATTAAGTTTCGCCCCTGCAGTTACTATTTGTTGGGGAGGGAGGGTGGGTTTGGTTAGTTATGAAATAAGGATAGTTAAGAGTATTAAAATTTTCTGAGATAACATAGGAACTTTAGCATTATGAATTATTTTGGTTCAAATAATTAAAAACTTGGCCAAAGTGCAAAAGTAAACATTTTCCATATTTTTCTGAGATCAATTGAAGAACAATTTATGTTGAATGTCAGCTGTCCCAGAAAGACATGAGACATTAACTGAAGATCATTTCATTTCAACTTATTTTCGTGCTTACCGGGTGTATCCAATTGAGGTTCAAGCATATTGTCCTGGGCACACATCTCAGCTACCTGGGTTGTCTGTCTAGGACAGTGAGTTAGTTGTTAGTGGTTAGTGAAAGAGAAGAGGGTGTAGTGGTCTTACACCTCGTTAAAACTCACTCTGGGTGGGAGCCAGTATCGAGCTGCAAACCCTGTACCCACCAACCTTATGTCCGATGGCTTAACCACGACACAACTGAGGCCGGTACTAAGACCAAATGGTGACTGAACTGTCCCAGAAAGACATGCGACAACTGAAGATGAAATGGTGACTGAACTGTTCCAGAAAGACATGAGACAACTGAAGAGCAAATGGTGATTGTCAACTGTCCCAGAAAGACAGGAGACAACTGAAGACCAAATGGTGACTGTGAACTGTCCCAGAAAGACAGGAGACAACTGAAGACCAAATGGTGACTGTGAACTGTCCCAGAAAGACATGTGACAACTGAAGATGAAATGGTGACTGAACTGTTCCAGAAAGACATGAGACAACTGAAGAGCAAATGGTGATTGTCAACTGTACCAGAAAGATATGAGACAATTGGAGATCAAATAGTGACTGTCACCTGTACCAGAACAAAATTGAGACAACTGAAGATCAAATGGTGACTGTTCACTGTACCAGAAAAAAATTGAGACAACTGAAGATCAAATGGTGACTGTCAACTGTACCAGAAACAAATTGAGACAAATGAAGATCAAATGGTGACTGTCAACTGTACCAGAAACAAATTGAGACAACTGAAGATCAAATGGTGACTGTTAACTGTACCAGAAAAGATTGAGACAACTGAAGATCAAATGGTGACTGTCACCTGTCTCTGTCAAAAAAAAATAAAAGGTGACAATCAAAAGTCAAATGGACATCAAATAGTGACTGTCAATGAATTGGACATCAGAGGGAGACTGTCAATGGACAACTGGATGTCAAAAAAATGACTGTCAAATGTCCTAAAGAAACAGGAAATGAATACTTGTACCTAATGATGATTAGTTTGTCCTTTAATTATTATGCCATGATATTGTACTTTGACATGCAAGTTCTACTTTAAACAAAACAAACTTTATTAAAATTGAATTGTATGTTTGTGTTGCATAAAATATTATATAAAAAATAATAAATCCTGTTACCTACCAGTACTTATTTTAAAAGATTTCTACTGGTACACTGTACTTCTAATATTAATTACACAAGTAATTAAAATACTCAGGGCTAGCTCTGGCACTGTGACTTGCCAAATTCGTCAATTTTAAGGACAATTGGCGAATGCTAGTTTAATTTGGCGAACAAAATTATGTAATAATTAATATTTTGTTGGAAAATAGCCATAGATTTTGCTGGTGGTGTTTTTTTTAACATAATTTGGTGGAATTTTCTGATACTTGATTGGTTATTTGGGGTACAGAATGTATCTTTTTTAAAGATTATTAATTTTGAAAGAATAATTGGCTAATCATTTACAAAAGTTTTCTTTATCAAATTGTATTCCAATATTTATCACTGATAAAATTTTAATTTATACCAGTTGTTAAAGGGACATTCCCGAGTTTGCTGCCTTGTAAGATGTTTCCGACTAATAAAATATTTCTATGATTAAACTTACATATTAAATATATTTTCTTGCTTAGAATATCAGTGTCTGTATATTCAATGTGTTTCTGGTCAGCTTAATATTTGTAAGAAGCCCAAACTGGATTTTGTCTTCAAATAATTTCGTGCATATGAAAAAATATCTATTTTAGGAAATAAAATATAACCGTGTACAAATATTAGAACAGAGACACGTTTAACATACAGCCACTAATATTTTATGCTGAAAAATATATTTGATATGTAATTAGTTTCTTTGTTAGTCGATAACATCTTAAAAATTGCAGCAAACTCAGGAATGTTCCTTTAAAATCATAAATGGTTTGACATAGTTGGAAGATTTTATTAGACTAGCAAAATTGCAAAACTGTTTTGAAGGTCTTGCTTAAAGTTTAAATACATAAAATTAAGATATTAAAATTGAACCAAACATATTTGATCAGATATACAATTAAGCATATATTAATATATTATATAAGCATGTTATTGATATATTCAATTCCCACGCTTATACAATACACCTGTTCACCCTCAAAAAACCCCACTCATAACACTAATCACCCAGAATTAACAGATCAGTGAGGTTAATTAACTGTGATTACACAGGTCCTACCTTTTCAGCCCTTCTTCCACGTAAAGGGACATCCATCATAGGTAATTCCAATACAAAATCCAGGTACGAATCCGTGGGGATGTAAATCCCTAATATGAAATCTCACATTTTACAAACATGCACGCATAACACAGCGAATGTTTGTCTTCACCCAAAACACCCATTTAGCCCGCCGCCATGTTGTGCACTGGGCTGTAACAACAACACAAACGTTTTAAGTAATTTTACACAACACTCCTAGCTTGTTGGGGGAAATGTCAGTGTCACCTTTGCAAAAGTAAAAATCTCGTTTTCGCTTACACGTCAAAACTCACACACATATAAATATCCAATAAATGGCGTAAATATAGTCTTAATGGTTGACAGAAGCTCCCAGTGGAGTGGTCCAGTTAAAAATGATAAGCAAAGTGGCTTGCTTCGGCTCACCTGTGTCGCGAGTCACTTCAAAGAGCGCAGGTGAGAAACAAGGGGAGTAACTCTTTCGCAAAATTGGCACCATCCCAAATGCTATTGTCGCCATAAGACGCGATTACTCTTGGCGATTGTATATAACGGGATTCCGATTTAATATTAGATCTAGGTTAAAGCTATTTTAAAGTTAGTGTGAATAAATGTGGTATTATTATTGTAAACATATTTCATTAGTAGGCAGCTATATTGTTAAGTGAAAAAATATTAATTGCTATCATCATCATTGCCATCATCATCATCATCATCATCATCATCATCATGCTGTTCAACACTTACGCAACGCAATATTTTATAATTTGTATACATCACTCCATGTAAAGTTTACAATGCTAAGACCACTCTCCTTCTAAAATTACGTAACGCTTGCCAATACACAAAGTTCCTTTCTAAAATTTCGTAACGCATTCCATGATACCTCTATAACTTAGAATCGTGTAATTGTTAAACGGCCCCTCATTGGAAATTATGATTGTATTTTCACTAGGAAGGCCTTTAGACTCTGTATATATTTTGCATTTGTAATTTTTACTTCATTATTATTTTAATACAAATAATTACTTCAAATTATCAATACAACGACAAGAAACAAGGCAGAACATTTTACTTTCCCGAGGGAACATGATCCAGCCCCCTAAAAAAACTTCGCTCACCAGTCTAGACCTCCTCCCCCTGCACAATGTCCTGCCTACAGTCCTATATTGAACAAGGTGGAATTTAATTAATACCGGTAACTTTATCTTTTATCGCGACATAATCATGAGCAACAATATTATTACTAATTTTCAGTGAGGTGGCGAATTAAAAAAAAAACCTCATATTTTTTTAATAAACTTTTGATGTCATTTATTTGAGTACAATTTGTCATCTAGGGGGCAACTTCACAAAACATGTTAAGTTTACTTCTGCGACTAGTAGTTATACCGGGTATACATTTAGGGGCCTATAGTCTGGTTGCAAAAAAAAACTAATTTGCGGGGAAAGAGTAAACGAAAAATTGTTTTTAGTTTTTCTGAATCCGTACACCCGATAGTGTCTTAGAAAAACAATCGCCATGTGTGGGGCTTGGGGAATTTGTTTTACAGCACCTTAAAATTAGGGCTTCAAACCCTACCCAAGACTCACTAAGATATGGGGTAGGAATAACACTTTTATGGTTTTTGTCACATGTAATCTTTGTATGTCAAAGGAAATTGGGATGAAATTATAAAAATAAACATTTGAATTGGCTTGTAATTTTATTTATCTCTGATGTAGATGCATACAGTTTGGTCTGAATTTCTTTTCTTTCTTTTTGGGGGATATGGGGCCATTAACCTGTAATGTACATGGGTTTGAATGTTGAACATGACAGTTTATTTTCACATTATTTTCAACCTTTTCATGCACCCAGTTATTCAGCAATGGTTGCAACAGTTTTAATAGGTTACTCAGTTGCAATCTTCAGACATGAAGGTTATGCATATTTAATTATTTTAATTAACAATTCAAAAGATTTGTTCCAGATTGTTCGGGATTTTAGTTTTTCACGTGCATCTAGTGGATTTCAAACTCTCCAGTGTTTTGTTCATGACTGTCATTACTAGTTCAAGTCCAAATCAACTATGTTACCAACCTCATAAACATGGAAAAAATCACTTCATTGTCCACGTTCGTTCACTGCATTGTCTGTGTACTTTATAAGAGGCATTATTTGCGATTCCAAGATGTTTGACTGCACAATCAATGTCTGGTACCTGTGAAAGTAAATTGTCAATGAAGTCATTCAATTAGAAATGAATAAAGTTACATACAAAGTATCTTGACGATCTTGCGTATCGGCTGAATAAAATATGTTTCCTGAATTGAGCTATAGCTTTCATCAGCTTACTTTTGGTACGTCCTTCTTCTTCGTTCAAATTTGTGAAAATTCTCTCATACAGATATTCCTATCTGAGTGATGAATTGGGTAGTTGTTTGCAAGTTCTCCCTGAATCCCCCGAGCTTCTGATGTAGGTCCATTCCATGCAGCCAGAAGTGGCTTCTTTCCCGAGTTGTGTAGTGGATATTGTTGTAGGATATGTTCTGGTGTTTGCAGGCCTGTGCCACATTGACAGTCGCTTGTGTGACATATATTAAGCTTGTGGAGATAGAAGTTTAGGCGGCTGTGGCCTGTGCGAAGCCTGAAGATTGCAGTCTGGGTTCGTCTTTCAAGCGTCTCCCATGGGTTGTGGTTTGTCACTCCATGTCGTGTTTTTGGTACGTCCAAATGTAGACAATGTCATGTCAAATCCATGAATAGAAGAAAAAAAATTTCTACCTAAGTTCTAATGACTGGGTAACCTTTGATGCACATCGTTTATAAAATCAATTCTACAGGAGCCCACTGGGTTTTCCTTTGTTCATCTGATGATCTTATGGACATTCCCTGTGATGCAGAAATAACCCCAAGATTTGCACGTCATTTACAGTATATTAACAATTTGCAGATATCATTACTTACAGAATCTAGTGCTGTAGATGCAAACAGTATATCAGCATTATATTTCTGTTTAAAGAAGTTAATTGCCACAGCAATGAAAGAAACTTTAGTTGTGATGTTAGCAAAGAATACTTCCTGATCCTTGTTCAGGCACTAGTTTGACGATGACTGGAAACTAATCCGATTGCTTCACTCATGTTTGTGATCCTTAGCTCAAAACTCAGGATTTCCATGAAGTTGTTTTACTGTCTAAAGTACAGTTTAAAGAATGATTACTGCTCGAAGATTTCCTATTAAGTGTTGCATTCCCACCTTATGTACCAAAGAAGCCCACCGTCGTCTACAGTGTGTATTTAATCTCCACGTGGACTAGCATATTCCAGTAGTAATACAAGAGCTACACCATCAAGGGATCTGAACAAATCTTTTTACAAATCTGAAAGATCATCAGTCTAGAATCATAGCAGGATGAAACAAAAAAACACTGAACATTTATTTGGCTATTCATTTCAGTCATTGTTAGACAATCTCAAATTAGAATTGACAAGAGCTTCCATAGCAGTACTTTCAGTGGGAAATACATACATGTATATGTTTTCCATTTGCTTCATTGGTATGCTTACTGATCAATTAAAAGCGAATGGCCATGTATTAAAATAAGTAAAATCAGATGCTAAGACACTGACTGCCTCTACCACATTGGGTTTTGTCAAGAACCAGCAAATTGTTTGTATTGTTCAGCATCACTGGAAAGATGATACCATGGACATATCTATTTATAAGTGTCATTGGAGGAACAAGGTAAACATTAGAGGGGCCTTCCACAATTCACACCACGAATGATGTCATCAATGCTTTATCCAATTATTAGAAAAATCACATCTTGTAAAAAGTAGCGGGTTTCCTCACTATGACTGTGTCAAAATTACCATAATATTGTTTGACATCCAATAACCGATGGTTAATAAATCAATGTGCTCTAGTAGTGTCATTAAACAAAACAAACTTTAACTTTAAACTATTCAATATGTTGTGTTAGCAGTGGTCATTGTTAGTAGTAGTCATTGCATGTTGATTGTGTTGGCTTTGTTTCACGTGCGACTGTGACACGCAAGACTGATTCATCAGCACTGAGACGTGCACTGCATGCTTATGGACCACGTCCTTTATAACCAGATTTTTTTAATTGTCAGCGTACGCTCAGCTTTCATTAGAAGCAACCTGTCATAATTTATATACACTTGTAACAAAATATTCTGCAAATAATAAGAAGTGGTTTTTATATAAATATCATACTCTGAACACTGCTGAATTTCTAGAGTGTCTAAGCGAAGACATTGCGGATGTCTGGTAAGACATTTCTATTTATTTGTAATTGGATTTTATATCAATATTCGGACGTAAAAAGTCGGTGAAATATTTTATCTTAATATTGTGTGCGTGATAGAAACATAGGCGTACAGGCTCCTATTTTTGTGGTTAGGGTAGGGGGTGGCAGGAGGATTTTTGCCCGAATTCAACCGAAATGCCCAAATCTGTATAACAACATTTATTAGTATTAGCAATACTGCCAAAAAGCTATATAGCAGGCCCGGCGGAGCGTTTTTGTAAGTGGGATGAGCGTGTGTGTGTGTGTGTGTGTGTGTGTGTGTCTGTATGCGTGCGATGATCAATGTTATTATTAAACAAGGCACGAAGTCTATGGGTGTCAGGGGTATGCTCCATCGGAAATGTTTTTAAATTGGATGACTTTAAACGCCTTTTCTTGGCATATGAATAGCAAAACAATCCATTAGTTTGCATAGTAATATAACATGTTTGTTTGTTTTGTTGTTTTGTTTTGTTTTGTTTTTAGATGGCCCAGATCTGATCGGTTAAGTGATTAGGGTTGGGACGTCTAGGGGATCCGGGGGTATAATTTTAATATTTTAAAATTGGATGGCTTTAAACGTGTTTTTGGCATCTGAATGGCAAAATTAGCCGTTAAAAAAAAATTAAAGATTATTTTGCACAGTAATATAACCCAAGAATGTTTTTCATTTAGATGGCCTTCAAGGCACCAGATATCACATATTAAGTGGGGTGGGTGGAGGGGGTATCAATCAGGGTTCGAGGCGTCTAGGGGTGTCTGGGGGTATGTTAAATATTTATTATTATTTAGATAGCATTAGACGCGATTTCTTGGCATCGGAATAGTGCTATCCTGTATATGGGAAGTGCATATAAAAGATCCCTGGCTGCATTAGAAAAAAAATGTAGCGGGTTTCCTCTGTTGACTCGTCTGTTGACTACGAGTCAGAATTACCAAATGTTTTGACATCCAATAGCCGATGATTAATTAATCAATGTGCTCCAATGGTGTCGTTAAACAAAACGAATTTTACTTTTGACATCTGAATAGCAAAATTAGGGCCTACCCATTTTCAGACCGTAATTAGTTGTTCTTTTGGAGTTTTATAACCGAAAAATAATTATTTAGATGAGTTGAAACCCATTACTCTTGGATCAGACTGGCTAAATCGTGATTTTTAGCGTTGATCGCCATCACCGAGCACAGCACTGAAACCAGTACCACTGTGTTTCGCTGCAAGCATTATTTGTCTGTGAGGTATTGTGCTTTGAAGGAAAACGTCGTCAATATATTTTCCGGAGAAGCATGTCTCGACACTCCCCATCCCCATAAACTCACGTCCCGTATTAACATTCCTGCACACGCACCTAGACAGATGTAACTCGCCTAAGTAAAATACGTTTATATTATTGTGTATTATCAAGAGAAGTTGTTGAACACCTCGCGTCATCAACTATATATTAGTGTTCGGTATTTGACCCGAAAATGGTAATGGAAATTTTCAACGAATATTCAATATTTGAATACCAACTAAACTCATCAAACTGTCGAGCTTTTATAATAGTTTATATTGTGTAAATGACTTTTAATAACCCTAAAATCAAGTTACGACATAAAACAAATAACAAATCATAATGCTTTAATGCCTGGTAGCTAACCTAGCTATATATATTTTGACTTCTCAAAATAATAAATACTGAATTATAAATATCAAAATATGAAAAACATTTTTAAAAACCCAAGGAAACAATACAGAAAACCACCAGATCTGCTCACAGGTTTTGTTGGTGTGTGTATGTGTGTGTGGGGGGGGGGGGGGGTGGGGTGTGTGGTGTGTGTGTGTGTGTGGGGGGGGGTGCTTTTATGTATGCTAACATGAGCGAAGGAGAAACATCAATTCACAAGTTCACAAGACTAGATTTAATTTAAAAAAAAAAAAAATTAAGGTTTTTCAATAATGGTTCTTTACACAAAAACAACATACCTTTCAGTTCTATAATATTTTAGTACATATTTCCACTACTATTGTCAATATTTAGATTTTTGTTATTGAATAAATAACGGTGTTCATCAATTTTTATTATTACAACGTTTACATAGCATGTTTTCTTTAGGAATGTTAAACCACCTACCTGTTTCTAGTGGTAATGTTAAACCATCTACCTGTTTCTAGTGGTAATGTTAAACCACCTACCTGTTTCTAGTGGTAATGTTAAACCACCTACCTGTTTCTAGTGATAATGTTAAACCACCTACTTGTTTCTAGTGATAATGTTAAACCACCTACCTGTTTCTAGTGATACGTATAGGCAATTTAGTTATCCAGCATCTATTTTGGTACGATAATCTCATTAAATAGGTTTCGAAGTAAAATTTCGTTATGAATGTATAAAATTGGCCTCTAGAAAGTTTATAATATTTAAAAAAAAAAAACCTACTGCTGTAGCTTATTGTTGATCGCTGAGATTTGTTTTAATTCTGGTTTACAGAATTTGAAATCGACATATTGGTTAGTGTAGTGGTGTAACAATATATCGAATTATCGATAGGTTGCGATTGTCAGTGCCTCGATAGCAATGCATCGATAGTTAATTCCACTATCGATAACTATCGCAATTGTTTGCTCAACTATCGACAGTTTCGCTAGTATACACAGTGAAATATGGTCTATGACCAACGCATGATTTCACTACCTAGTGATAATATTACAAGCAACTAAGTACAAACACAGATATACATACAAAACACAAACATGCGTACATACGCACACACTCTCACACAAACACACTCTCTCACACACACGCGCGCGCGCGCGCATGCATGTAGAACATATCTTATAATTAAAAGAAACCGCATTATACATCTCATTTAGAGTCATTTTGCCTATAGACTTAAAAACTCCAGATATTCGAATACTTGAAAATACTATTCGAATATTCCGAATAGTAAATCATTGAGCAAATATTCGAATATTCGGACCGAACACTACTATATCACTCTATGGTTACTCGGTTACTGCGAGTGTGCTCTGAATGTGCACGTAAAGCCCTATGACCTGACCTGGTTACTGCGGGAGTGGACTTTGGACGATTTTTGGTACGGCGTTTTGCTTATTATTATCATACGGAGTTTTGAGTTTTACTGATTAGATTCAAATTGAACACAGGGTGAAGAGAAAAGACAACAACAAAAAAAGAGGAAAAAAATCTAAAACTCATGTTAAGTTAAAAATTAACAATGAAGTCTAAAAGCAAACAAATGTCATGCACATAAAAGAGTAACATAAAGTTTAATATAATATATATATTTTGATGTCTACTAACACGACGAATGCATTAATTGTATTTATTTATGAAAATTTGGTTTTTTGAAAATTATTAGTTTAAAATAAATAACGAAATGTTGATTTTTATATTGTATTTCGAAGTAGATACTGCAGTAATAACAGAAATATCGTATTTATGACTAAATTTGATTATTATAAATATTGAAAGTGCTACGGAACTATTACGATGTGGATACGGAATTTTGTCGATTTAGAATGTAGAGTTATAGACTTTTTCGATGTTTGTCTCATGGTTATTATGTTTGTTTCAGAATGAGACAACAAGATGCAAATATATATAGATTATTGTATGAGCGGGAGTGGCATACACAATTTATGGAACGAGTTTCAGGGCGACCAACCTAATGGAAATATTTTCCCGGAATTTTCTGATATTTTCATGTTTAAACGCGCGAACGCCCATTTCAAAACAATAATTTAAAGCGTACGAAAACGTCATTGCAGTTTAAGACTCCCACCTACAAATTAGCAATAAAGTGACAAACATTTTTATGCGGCCTTGGTAATGGCACAAAACTAGGCAAAACGGAGCTCAGGTTGAAATGAGTGATAAATATATTTAATTCTAAGAAGGTAGAATGTAATAAGAATAAGTTGCTTAAAAAAACCAATTCGAATGAATTTGAAAAAAAAATCCGAATATTTGGCATCAATTTTTGGAAAATTCCGAAAAGTTGGTTGGCCTGGAGTTTGGGAATTATTTTATTCCTCGAGCGAGAACGAGGGTTATAAAACAATTCCCAAATGAGTTCCATAAGTTTTGTGTGTCACTCAGCCAGATATGTTTATTTATTTATTACCTACAAACTATAACAAAATGATTATAATTGCTACAGAATTGATGTTAATAAAATCCAGGTTATGAAAATGCTGATTTACACCACAGTAAAGAGTTCCTATCTATACTAAAAGGCAAACGTTATTGTGACATGGATTGTTTGGAGTAATAAATTTGTGAATGGATTTATGGATGTAAACCAGAGAAAATGTGCATGAAACAGCTCCAAGAAATGCAACCAAGCAGTTGTTGCAGCGATTGCATGCTTTGTGGAGAAACCTGTCCAGTGTGAAGCCTTCAGAAGTCCAGAAGTCAGAAAAACACCATTAGTGAACTGCTTGATGCAGTTTCGTCATGCCACGTCTCAGTGAAAATGACAGATGGCGAGTCATAGGGATGCTTGAATCTGGGACCTCGCAGTGTAACGTCGCACGTCAATTCAACGTCCACAGAAACACCATATAGCACTTATGGCAACGATATCAACAAAACAACCAGGTCAGGGACCGTCCCCGTAGCAGCCGACCACCCGTGACAAACTCTCACCAAGACACATGGATCCTAACCACGCATCTGCGAAACAGGCATTCCCAGGAACTTTCTCTAGCGTTTAGTGGCCTCAATGAGACGACTGTGCCAGGCCTGTATCAATGCTTAAGGTGGACATACTCGCTACTGACTGTGTGACCTTCGCTCTGGACCCCCTCTAGTGATGGGGCTTATTTGCATATGGCAGGTGCGCCCGTTTCATGGACTAATCCTCGTTGCCATACTTTTGGACATTTCTCTTTCAATATTATAAAGTTTCATACTCGGCAGTAAAAACTTATCATCAATTATTTTTGTCTTTTGTGTGTCACAATAACTTTTGCCTTTTAAAACATAAAACATAAAACATAAAAAAATAAAACATAAGTAGTACCTGGGTCACTTGAGCGTCAAGTGTACTCGTTGACCCCGGTTCACGTGGGGACGCTGACCTCTAGGGGGCATGGCCTAATGACGTCACTGCGTGGCTGACCTCTAAGCGCAGCGTCGGTGCTAATTAGGTTAATGAGTTTGACAGCTGTCAGCTGACCTCGGTGGCTTGAGTTAATGGCTATGGCAGCTGGGTGACCTTTAAGCGTGGGGACGCTACTTTAACGGAGGTTAATGACTTTGGCAGATGTCATCTGACCTGGGTGATTGGGTTTGCCAACTGTCATGGGTCCTTTGATGTATGGGAAACAGATGGTGCGGAAGTCGTTAATGACTATGAGATGTCAAGATAGCGTGGGGTTAATGGGTTTGACAGAGACCTTGACCTAGACAGAGACCTTGACCTTCATAGATACCTTGACAGAGACATTGACCTTGACAGAGACTGACTGACCTTGACAGACCTTGTCAAAGACCTTGACCTTGAAATATACCTTGACCTTGAAAGGGACCTTGCCAAACATTGATCTTGACTGAAATTGACCGTGACAGAAACATTGACATTGACAGAGACCTTGACATTGACAGAGACAGATACCTTGATACTGACAGAGACCTTGACCGTGACAGTGACACAGACATAGACCTTGACAGAGACATTGACCTTAACAGAGACTGAGACTTTGACCTTGCCACAGACCTAGACCTTGGCACAGATCTTGAACTTGACAGAACTTTACCTTGACCTTGACAGAGACATTGATAGACACCTTGGCAGAGACCTTGACCTTGACAGAGACCGAGACCTTTGACCGTGACAGAGACCTTGACAGACACCATGCCCTTGACAGACACCTTGACCGTGACAAAGACATTGACATATATTTTGACCTTGACAGAGACAGAGACCTTGACCTTGACCGATCCTGACCTTGACAGATACTGACCTTGACGTTGGTCAAGACCTTGACAGATACCTTGACTTTGACCTTGACCTTGGTTGAGACTGATACATTGGCCGAGACTTTGACCTTGACCGTGGCCAATACCTTGACTGTGACCTTGACCTTAACCAAAACCTTGAACTTAAAGAAATGCTTAAGCAAGGCTTTTGGACTGGTATGCATATTTAATTATATATAATGCACATTATTGCTTAAAATAAACATTTCTATATGTACTAGAGGATGGATCTGTAGAATTTCATCAACTTTATGTTTAGTTTCAAAAGTGTTATGCATGTAACCTAGTGTGGTGTAGTTATACGGTGTACCATATATTTTGACAGGGCGTTACGTGGGAAGTTGCCCCTGAGGCACCCTGTGATTGCCATTTATTGTTTGGATGTACGTTGTTGAACACTTGTTTATCATATGATAAACATTCTATGTTTACTTTCAGAATTGTGTATAGCTTTATTTTATGCTATGTACCATATAATATATGGATCGGGCGAAACGTGAGAAGTTGCCCCTGAGCCACCCTGTTTTTGTTATGTGTTGGTGGGATGGGCACTACTGAACACTTCTTTATCATATGAAAATCATAGTTTATTTTCAGAAGTTTGGGTGTAATCTCAATATTGAGGTGATCTTCGAATGTCAACGTTCATAATGTTGAGCCACCCTACATTTCCATAGAACATGTACTGGAGGATGGATATGTAGAATTTCATAAACGTTCTATTTTTAGTTCCAGAATTGTGTACATGTAAACGAGTGTGTTGTAGATATACTTTGTACGATATATTTTGAAGGGACGTTACATCGGAAGTTCCCCCTGAACCACCCTGTTTTTGTTATGTTTCGGTCGGATGAGCACTACCAAACACTTATTTGTCTTATTAAAATCATAATAAATCAAAATAACGGAACATCACGTTCATATAGCCTTGACCCACCCTACATTATTCACATTTCCATACATATAAATTTTACTATAGCATAGATCTGTAGAATTTCATAAACCTTCTATGTTTAGTTTTAGAACTGTATAAGTAAACGAATGTGGTGTAGTTTTACTGTGTACCATATATTTTGACAGGGCGTTACCTTGGAAGTTGCTCCTGGTCTAACCTGACCTGACCTGTTGTGAAGTGACTTGACTTGGCCAAGACTTTGGCCGAGGCCGAGACCTTCCTTGACCGTGGCCGAAACCTTGTCCGAGGCTTTGGCCTTGGTCGAGACATTGGTCATGACCGAGACCTTGGCCTTAACCGTGACCTTGGCCAAAAGCTTGACCTTGACCATGACCGAAACCTTGTCCGAGGCTTTGACCTTGACCTTGTCCGAGGTTTTGTCCTTGACCTTGGCCGAGACCATGACTGAGACTGTGACCTTGGCCAAGACTTTAGCCGAAACCTTGACCAAAACCGTGACCGAGACCTTGACCATGACCGAGACCGTGAGCGTGACCGTGACCTTAACCGAAATCTTGACCTTAAAGGAATAAGGCTTTTGGACTGGTATGCATATTCAACGATATATAATGTACATTATTGCTTAACATAAACAAGTATATTATTAAATGTGACAGCTATTATATATAACGGGCACAGCCATATTGTTCCAATCCAATGAATACGCCCTGTGGCGAGCTGGTGGTTACGTAATACTTAAAGCGTAACTTCAGGAATGACTCTTAGAATTAGAAATTCTACCTGGTTTTTGCGGGATGATAAAGTAGTCATGCATTGCACTGTTCTCTAATAATATACATCCCAGTAAGCCAGCAATAAGTATATATTATTTTTCAATACACCATTATCAAAGTGGCTACACAACAAGTCGAAATTATACTATGTTTAGTTCATGCATTAGCCTATGTACTGAAATGATACATGGGGTGTTTTCTTAGTTAATTGATCTATTCTGTTCGTGCCTCTACTTGTGATTCCTGATTGTCAGGTGTGTATTTGATTGGTAACTAGACAAGTCAATTAACTGACGCGGTCTAGACACAAAAATACATACCTGTATTATGTAATGTTACCCGTCTCCCCTAAAATGGCAATGGACATGGTTTATTACTGTAAATAGTTCTGTAAAACTACTGATTATGTAGACTTTCCCATCTAAAATCACAGAACTTATCAATTACGTAGTCCCACAGAAAAGAAAATTATCACTTGGGTATCGTGGGTTGTCGTTTTTGCTCCAACGTAGCATACCAATAGGCCTAATATTGTACATTCTTCGTTTAACAGAAAAAATACTATAACCCCATTTCGTTCTGTTAATGCAACTTGAAATATATTTAGCTAAATAGTTTATTATATATCACGTCATTTATGTTGTTTTACAAGTCAGGTTGATCACAGAGAAGCGCCTTGTCATAAATTACTGCTTTTGTTTACACTGCGCATACAGGAGTTGATCAGGAACTGACATCACTTCGCCCCAAGCTAGAGTAGCGGACGCCTCGAAAAGTAAAGAAAATAGCTGCCCCCAGTTAGCAGGAATAATCACGTTTTTTATTAACACTAAAATTACGTGTTTTTCATTTGTTAAAGTGTCAGTATGTGTTGGTGGTCCGGGTATGCATCTTTCCAACACATAAGGCTCATATTTTAGTTTACTCTCCCTTTAACCGAAACCTTAACCTTAACAGAAACCGTAAAGGAAGGGACAATTAGGCATTTGGTCTGGTATGCATATTCAACGATATATAATGCACATTATTGCTTAATATCAACAAGTATAATCGTATAGTTAATTAATAAAACTGTTAAATGTGACGGTTAGTATATAAAACTGGTGCAGCCATTTTGTACCATTCCAATGAATACGCCCTCTGGCAAGCCGGTGGTTACGTAATACTTAACGTGTCACGTCAGGAATTAGTCTTAGCACCGAAGAAACAAAATATACCTTAGTTTTGCGAATGCATCGCAATGTTCTGTAATAATATCCATCCCAGTAAGCCAGCAATAAATATATATTATTTTTCAATACAAAATAAACCATCTTTGTCAAAGTGTCGAAATAACTATTAAGTTTTGTCCCTACATTAAGTTTTCATTTTATGTCAGCTCAGGATAGGAATTTAAGTAGAAGGATGTATAGATTGTGACGAGCAAAATATTTAGGGACAGTTCGGGTCATGCTCCCCCCAAAATATATTTAAAATTAAACAAACAAAAATCGCTTTGAGCATGGAAGGTTCGACTCCCCTCCCCACCCCACCCCCCTTTGCCACCGCACACACGTTTGCTATTGTATGCAAACATTAATTATCTTTTTGAGTGGGATTTAAAAAAAAAATTAAATTATATATATTTTTTTTTTTTTGACAATCCTTTTTATAACTTTTGCAGAGAAATTGAATGTACACATTCGAGCGATTGTGGGATTGGTTCCATGAACCCAATACTTTATAAAGTTTTAGGATACAGCAGTAATGCAAGGCAAGGTACAAAATATTAAAATGAGTATGAAAGTTGTAAAACTGAGGGTTGCTAATACATGTATAAAAGCACTTTTTGCATATTCATAAAAAATACAGAACAATAGCATACCAGTTCATATATATAATTAAAACAGGTTGAACCGATTTTATTATATGGATCAGAAATTTGCGGTTATGAAAATTTACAAAGAATAGAAAACATTCATCAACGGATTTTGAAAGTAGAAAAAAAGTACTCTAAAAGTTTTATGGTATATGGAGAATTAGGAAGGTTCCCTTTAGAAATACAAGTAAAGTTACGAATGGTGTCATTTTGGAGTAAACTGGTTAAAGATGAAATAAACTTAGCAATATTTTATATAAATTAATGTTTTTTTTAAACAGTGGTGAAAGAAATCAATTTAAATGGTTGAAATTCATAAAAAGAATTTTCAATAACACGTGAATGGGGTACATCTATACCAATCAAAACAATTATTTCAAATCGTATAAACAAGAATTGAAACAAAACCTCTGTGATCAATTTATAGAACAGTGGTTTTCGGACATTACAAACTCTTCTAGGGATTAATTTTATACATTATTTAAAACAGAATTTTACTTCGAAAAAACCTATTTGTCGAGACTATTGTACCAAAATAGATGCTGGACAACTAAATTGCGTACGTCAAATTTAAGATTACCAGTCAAAACTGGTATATGGTTTAAAGTTCCTAGAGAAAATAGAATATGCAAACTTTGTAATACTGATATTGGAGATGAATACCATTATCTATTTAATTGTCAAAATGACAAGAAAATATATAAAACAATATTATAGAATTAATCCTAGCGTTTTTAAAATGAAGGGTATGCTGTCATTATGTGACGCACAATTATTAAAAAACCTAGCTATATTTATTAAAATATTATCTAGTCTTGTGAACTGATGTTTCTTTGCACATTTTAGCTATTTTGATTGCATATTTTGTGTTCTGTTAACTAAAGATACTTCTGTGTTAACGCCTGTTCTTGTCATATATGTTAAATATGTATTTGAATTGTCCTCTTGTAATGTGTCTGAATGTTATTTAATAAATCTTGACCAAAAAATATCTTATACACATTATTTACACAAGGGCAGATCCAAAGAAGGAATGCCTTGTTTTGAACAATTTATTTACCATTTTCATTGAAGTGACCCTTTCAGGGAATTCGTCCATGCGACCTTTTGCCTTTTGGCCCCTCTCTGAAATATTTTGGGTCCATCCTTGTTTATGTTGTATATACACCATTTGGTGTCCCACTTTGTGGTGAAGATGCTACTCTTTGCATTTGTGGAAGGTGTTAATTGAGAATCTGAGGAGTACAAACTTAGTACTGTGAAATACTCAAAATGGCATCCAAGACAGCTGCCAAAACACACAACTGGTAATATGTCTGCTATTTTATTACCTATGACAAAACTACTGATGTCTATGGTGATGTTTTAAGGATCAAGCAATACATTTTAAACTATTTCTGGCAAATTAAGGCGCTGCAACATGATTTAAATCGAAGATGGCAAGCATTATGGCAGCCAGAACAAGGTATTCCTGAAAAATTAAGGCATTGCAACATGATTTAAATCAAAGATGGCAAGCATTATGGCAGTCAGAACAAGGTATTCCTGGCAAATTAAGGCATTACAACATGATTTAAATCAAAGATGGCAAGCATTATGGCAGTCAGAACAAGGAATTAAGACATTACATTACATGATTTAAATCAAAGATGGCAAGCATTATGGCAGTCAGAACAAGGTATTCCTGGCAAATTAAGGCATTACATGATTTAAATCAAAGATGGCAAGCATTATGGCAGCCAGAACAAGTAAAGGAAAAGAATTTGATGCTAATGACCCAGTTCTATGGGACAAGGAATTAATTTATAACCTCTTGCTGATATATAGCATCATAACCATAACCATAACCATAAAAATGACCACTTAAAGTATAAAGTGGCTATATCATATATTCTACTTTACTCCCAAATAATAGTTTTTACTTCAAATACAGGGTTTTTAAGGGGCAAGTGATTCATATTGCTGCCAAATAGGTAAAATAATGGCCACATCTTACATTCTACTTTATCCCAAAACATAATTTTACTTCAAATACAGGTTTTTAAGGGGCAAGTGATTCATATTACTGCCAAATACATGTAGGCAACACGTTATAAAAAGTTGCAAGGGATCTTTTATATGCACTTTCCCATGGACAGGACAGTATACACTAAGACCATTGATATACCATCACGGGGCTCTAGTTTGTACAGGGGGAAAAACCCATGTCCACTGAGGTTCACTGACCCTGTGGCACATTGCAGATCAAGCATGTGCTATACTACAGAACTACATCCCACGCCCATCCTTTTGCATAATAATAAAGTACTAACAGTTTTATTTATTAATATCAACACTGTTTAAATTGCAGTACACCTTTATTATATGATTTTAATATGTTCTTTTATAAACAAAACAATAAACACAAAAGCTCATCTAAATAGTATATGTACTGGTAACTAAAATGAACAAACATAATACAAGATAATTATCATACACTACTCAAAACAAGATGCAAGATAATTATCATACGCTACTCAAAACAAGATGCAATACAATTATCGTATACTATTCTACTACTGAAAACAATACAAGGGTAAACAATTTAAAACATGCATGAATGAATGTTTACCGACACCCCAGCTCAAAGGAAAGTCTGATGTTGCATGTCAGACAGAGGTACATGTATATCATAAGAATGAAGTCAATACAGATTTTTTTTACAAAACAGTGTATGAGTTGTGGTAAATAATGAATGAATGTTTAAAATGTATGTGTTTTATTTAGTTTTTTCATAGCAGTGGCTTTAATATAAAAAACTAATTATTTTCTAATACAACCAGTCATATTATTTTGTATTCTAAGCATTTGACTGTAAAATGAATGCTGCAGTCACCAGTCCCATGGGGAACACCACTCACAATATCCTTTGGTAGCATAACTAGTGTTGTCGTTAAACAAAACAAACTTTAACATAACTACAGTGAAACCCCTCAAAAGTGGACACTCTCTCAGTAAACTGGAATTCTCTCAAAGCTGAACATTTTTCACGGTCTGTTTTCAAATATCAGTGCAGAACAGAACCCTCTAAACTGGATACCTCTTAAACCACACTTTTTATTTGATCCCATGGGTGTTTGGTTTACAGGGGTTTCACTGTACAGTACTGATTAGGTAATGTTTCATATTTAAGAAAGACTAAACTGAAACGTATATATACATATACAGTGAAACCTCTCAAGACCGGACCCTCTGTAAAGCAGAATTCCCTAAAAGCCAGACACACCAGTCTCTTTTTAAAATCCAGGACAGAACTGGACATTTGTCTTGGTCCCAAGGGCGTCTGGTTTAGAGGGGTTTCACTGTGTGTATATATATATAGCTAGCGACATCTTCAGGCAGGAATTTATGCAGGGGGATCTAGATTGTGGAGAGCAAAGTTTATAAGAGGGTCGAGTCATGAAAAAGAAAGAAAATTTGCTTGAGAAGGGAAGTTTCAATCCCCGAAACCCCTACCCTGCACATGTATCTTAAAAACCATGGATTATAAGGCAGACAGAGGCATTTATATAGCCTGTTTGCCGATCCACTTCATTTATTTGAATAAATATTGTTTAAACAACAAGAAGACAGCACCATGATTCCAAAACCTATTCCTAACAATAGCCTTGTTATATGTAAACAATGTGAAGTTGTGTTGACAGTCTAAAAAAAAAAATCATATTTGTCAAAAATTACAGCTATAATGTAAATTTAAAAATGTGGATACATATTCCAACTTATACTATTTGCCAGAAATTACACCTTCATGTATATTACAAATTCAAAAATAACATCTATGTGCAACATCTGTAAAACATATGCATTAAAGGGAAAAGGAATATTTCTGATACATTTAAAAAATATATAACATTTATCCACTTTTTTTTGTAAATGGAAAAATAAAACATTACAAAAGTATTATAAAATGTAATCTGAAAAACTGAGCACTTAAAATGTTCACACAATGGACTACTTGCTGTATGACACACGGTAATATCTAATGTATATGTTATATAAGATACTGTGAAATATTAAAAACTAAAAGTAAAATATTTTCATTAATAACTAATGATTAATGCTAATGATAAATAGCACACCCTAGAATATATGCAAGCACTTAAAAGGTAAATTTTTAAAGAAAAAATAATAAAGAAGGAAATGTTTTATTTAACGACGTACTCAACACATTTTATTTACAGTTATATGGCATCGCACATATAGGTAAGGACCACACATATATTGAGAGAGGAAACCCGCTGTCGCCAGTTCATGGCCTATTCTTTTCGATTAGTAGCAAGAGATCTTTTATATGCACCATTCCACAGACAGGACAGTACATACCACGGCCTTTGTTACACCAGTTGTGGAGCACTGGCTGGAATGAGAAATAGCACAATGGGTCCACTGATGGGGATTGATCCCAGAGTGACCGCGCATCAAGCTAACGCTTTACCACTGGGCTACATCCCGCCCCAACTAATGATTAATGCTGTAAAAGGATTACATTACCACACCCTAGAATATATGCAAGCACTTAAAAGGTAAATTTTTAAAGAAAAAATAATAAAACCAAAATGTGAAATGGATGTTAAAACTACTGTAAACCAGGAAAATAATGTGTGCATATTAATTACATAATATACTGACAACTTATCTCTTACTTTCTGCCTTTGTTATTAGTTCTAGTACATGCAACATATCACATTAAATTATAGCAGTACATGTATATTTAAAATTAACATTAATTTAATGTTAATTGTCAGGATGCAAAAGTAATATTAAATATTTTAGAACAAAAATAATTTTATTTAACTTATTAAAGTTAATAACCCTAGTTCCCAAAATTCATACATTGTTCTTTCATGAGTGGCACTATTCTGTTAGAAACAATATATACTGATCATCACATCAAAAACAAAATTGTAATCATGTTAAACTACGATCATCAGACATTGAAATAAGCAAGATGGCAAGATTATTTATTTTATAGAACAAAAAGAAGCAAAAAGTGTTGACCACATTGGTGTTGTAGTGGTTAAAGCCATTGGCACTTAAGGCTGGTAGGTACTGGGTTCACATCCCAGTAAGATGAAATATTGCCGGTGCATTATCCAGAAACAGTTTATTTTGCACAAGAATATATACCATGAGACCGCGTAGAGGTTGAGTGGTATGTTCTTTCGCAAAATAAACGAGTGCAGTAAATAGGAAATGAAAACAACACATGTGAAGTTCTGTATTTATTGCATACCTTCTTTTATGTTTTACACAAACGGTTTTTAATTTAACATCATAACAACACTTTGTTAAATTTATGATCAAAACTCCTTTCATGGATTTACTTAATGTTAAGAATCATACTCTGCGGCAGCCTTGTGTAATGTTTCAAATATGATCTGATGTCATTTGTAAATCATATATGAGGTCAGTAAATAAAAGGCGCTAATTGCAGTAAAAAGAAAAATAGAATTCCCCATTTAAAAATTCCGGTCCATATCGCACATATATGCGATACAAAATACCTTTATCACACGGTTTCAAGCTGTCTTTATCACTATAGTAATCCTGAGATTGACCATTTCCTTATTTTTACTGTTCAAGTTTGCTGCAACTTTGACGTCATATCTTAGGAAGATATAGTTGTAAACTAAAGTTGAAAAGTACACAGGCATGTGTTATTAAGAAAGTAATATTTCATAACGAGGGCACATGTCACATTTTAGTCTGCCCATCGTCACTCGCATTTATTCAGGGATGTATTAATTTCAGGATTTACAGTATTGGTATACTAATGCACCATTAGTAATGAAGTACACCCAAACGAACTACAGTCGAGTCACTGAAGTATCAGTATTGACATTATCTGCTTCAGGTAGCTGAGTATTTGAAGTATTAGTATTGAGATTATCTTCTTCAGGTTGTGGCATCATTGAAATAGTAAGGAGCTTATCTGCTTCAGGTTTTTCCTTTCCATTCTGACTAGCATGTGTCACAGTCTCATCCAAGATAGAGTCGTCTCCCTCTACATCATCAATGGTGTCTGGCAGTTTTTTCCCATGAGTCTCTGGCAGAAAGCAGATTAAGAATCCAGCAATAAGTGTCATCACTCCAAAGATGATAATTGGTACAGAAGATGAGGTTTTCCTACCCTAGAAATATATTACATGAATGAAAATACAGTAGAGCAACTCTATCTTAATATATACTTTGTTTTTGAACTAATAAATGAATATTTATGGATGTTTAAGAACTAAAAATATATTAACTATTGGCTGTCAAAGTTAAGTATGGGAAAAAAGGGTTGAGCCATTATTTTGGGGCACTTTATCAGTATTTGTTGCATTTCAAAAGAAGGTGGCTATGTCCATTCCCTCACATAACAAACAATTAAATCACAATATTTTATTATAAAAAGATAGCTGGTGCAAATGTCAGAATAATCTAGGACTTATTTAGTCAAGTTAGTGCTGGTTGTAGATTTATTTCAACAAGTCTGATTCCATGTCACTGTGATCACTTACAAAACGTTCTCTCATACATCCTTAAAGGGAGAGTAAACTCAAACATGAGCCTCATGTGTTGGAAAGATGCATACCTGGACCACCAACACATACTGACACTTTAAGAAATGAAAAACAAGTAATTTTAGAGTTAATAAAAAATTATTATTATTACTGCTAACTGGGGGCAGCCATTTTCTTTTGTTTTCATTGCGTCTGGTATTCTAGCTTGGGGCGAAGTGATGTCAGCTCTGACTAACTCCTGTATGCACAGTGTAAACAAAGGCAGTCATTTACGACAAAACACTTTGCTTTTATCAACCTGACTTGTAAAACAACATAAATAACTTGATAATATAATAAACTATTTAACTAAATATATTTCAATTTGCATTAATAGAACGAAATGGGGTTATAGTATTTTTCTCTTAAAAAATCCAAAGAAAAAATGCACATTATATGGCCTATTGGTAGGGTATGATGGAGCAAAAACAACCACTCATGATACCCAAGTGATAATTTTCTTTTTATTGGGACTATGTAGTTGGTCAGTTTTGTGATTTTAGTTCGGAAAGTCTACTTAATCAAGGGTTTTACAGAATTATTATAAAGCAGGACGGCTGATAATGTCCATAACGATTTTAGTAGTGACCGCACGGTTATCCCACAATACCCTGTGATCTTAATAAAACAGTCACATATTTCTTTTTATGTCTAGATACCTTGACTGGTGACCATCCAAAATATACACCTGCCAATAGCCTCTATTAGAAACATACTTATCTGCCCTTGGTTTTCATCACGCTAAGCAACCCCAATTAGCCACTAAATTATTTCCGGCGCATTACGCTCCAGTCGCTTGCAACAAAGGCCCTTTGTTACTACTGAATTGTGGAGTAGTTGTCGACTTGTTCTTAATTTATTTTTTGACGTTAATAAAGTTTTCTATTACTATTATTGTTTGTCAGATTGTATGCAATCTTCTTCTTTTACAGACCAAGAAAAATGGTTCATTGATGATCGACTCGTTAAAACGGCACCTTAATAAAGTTTTGATATTTGCAAGTAATATGCATGTGTTTGTGTATATGTCACTGTGTACGAATGGAAGTGTACATTAATTTTACTAAATGACTAGCTGCGATTTTCTGTACCGCTAGCTGCATTATTAAGTACGACCTATGCAGTAGTTAATAATGAAACTAACAATTCAGAAATTCACTTTTTCGCCTAACGATAAGGTTTCTACTGTCTGACTCGCAAACAAATCGGAACAGCGAGTCCAATGTCATTGTCAGACGGACATAGTGTAACGGACACAATTCCATGTGTAATTTAATAGTTACGATCGACTACCTGCAATTATTAATATCATGCACAACCATTAAGCATTCCATGATATATATATATTATATATATATATATATATATATATATTTATTCACTGGCGTAGGAAGCAGGGGGGGCAAGTGCCCCCCACTTTTCAGATATTTTGCTTTATAATAGTGTAAAAGTGTGTAAATATAAAAGTGTGGCCCCCTCCCCACACTTTTTTGCACCTTCCTGCACCACTAATATCTCTCTCTCTCTCTCTCTCTCTCTCTCTCTCTCTCTCTCTCTCTCTCTCTCTCTCTCTCTCTCTCTCTCTCTCTCTCTCTCTCTCTCTCTCTCTCTCTCTCTCTCTCTCTGTGTGTGTGTGTGTGCGCGTACATCCCCCCACATTGCCACCTTCATACGCCACTGGTATATATACATAGATAAAAAATTGTTTTTCAAATGTTAGTCTGGGTTATGTTTTTGGTGTGTGTGCTTGTTTTGTAGGCTATTGTTTATTTGGGGGCAGATTTGTTGTTGTTACTGGGGTTTTCCTTTTTGGGGGGGGGAGGTAAAATAGTTGAGGGAGGTATTTTTAAAATATTAGGTTTTTTGTTTTGCCTGCTATTTACGCTTATAATCTTGTATAGAACAATGTCTTCATTTTAACATTTAACTTTAAATAATCGTCATGCAAGACTAACATAAATATGTTTACACAGATATTTTGATGTAAACAAAACAAGTACTGTTACTGTTACTAAGGTAGATGTTTTTAAGTTAAACTATATATTTAGCTGTTATTACAGCAAAATTTACACTTTATAATGCAAAGTATATAGGCCTAATCAATTAACAGCAATTCTGCATGTGCAGAAAATTGTGTAACTGGCTAGTGGTGTTTTTAGAGGGGTCGGGTCATGCGTCCCCAGAAATACACTGAAAAACCCCCAAACAAACATAATATAGCACGTGGGGAAGGGGACTGTTCTGATCGGAATATTACATATAGTCCGTCCCATCCTACAAAAATGTTGTTTTGTTGTTTTTGTAAATAATTTAAGTTTGGTTTGATGTAAAAATAAAAATAAAAGTTTTTTGGAAATAACAAAAATATACTATTTTTGTGTGTAATTTTCAAAACAAGCAGCTCAGAAATAAATAACTTGTAAATCTCATAGTATGAAAAAATGCGTTCCCTGTAGGAGGCACTATAAACATAATGTTTCTATTATCTATTACTGTCACACACAATTCATTAAAACTGCAGGTGTGTTTGTATGTTTAAATGAAATTATGATAATTAATGTGAGGCGAGATTGCAGCTTTGAAACAAAACAAAAAAAATTCCATGCAAGAAAACCAAAACAATCAGGGTGTGTGACAGCTCGCTAGATTCATCTCCTATATTTAACACATGATCAGTTATAACAAAACGCAATTTCATCAACTTAATTTTTACCTGTATCATTCTTTAATTTTAAAGCATAGGTGGGGACATTTATGCCAGGGATTGGCATGCATAAATCTCAGCTGACGATTCACAAACAACTGTGACCATCTGCTATACCCGAAGTAAGCGGAACGCGCCAGAAGAGATTAGGGGATGTAACTCTGCCTATTTTTTCTTGCGAATTTCTAATAGAGGCTATAAGGAACCACAAGTACAGGCCACGGAAAGAAAAGACCAATTAACTAAGAAAACACTCCAATTATCATTTCATTAAGTGGGTTAATATATGGACAAAACATAATAGTTATTTCGACACTTTGACAATGGTGGTTTATGTTGTATTGAAAAATAATATATACTTATTACTGGCTAACTGGGATGGATATTATTACAGAACACTATGATGCATCCGAAAAAATCAGGTACATTTTGTTTCTTCAGTTCTAAGACTAATTCCTGATGTGACATGTTAAGTATTATGTAACCACTGGCTCGCCATAGGGCATATTCGCTGGGATGGTACAACATGGCTTGCTCCGTTATATATAATATCCCTCACATTTAACCGTTTTATTAATTAAATATAAGATTATACTTGTTGATATTAAGCAATAATGTGCATTATATATCGTTGAATATGCATACCAGTCCAAAAGCCTTGCTTAAGCATTCCTTTAAACAAATGAAGGACAGCTTTAAAAAAGCCACTTGTGGTGCAACAATTAGCTTTTGAAAAATACACCTCCAGCATTTTTGCCTATAGGTAACTTGTCTTCAATAAAACATTAATATGTCAAAAACAAAATTATACCATAACCTACCAATGTGTTAATCTGTGGTGCAATGACACCTCCAAAACGGGCCCAGAAAGCACATGCTCCCATTCCAATATTGCTGCAAAATTAAAGAAATAATTTCTCTTTATTTCCAATAAATACTGACATCAATAGCATTACACCTAATGAACCCAAATTCCATATGAACAAAATATTTTATTATAACAAATAACTCATATTTATTTTTGGCAACTGCTGACCTCTAAACAATAAAAATCCTAACTACTCAGCACTCATCTGACTAAATTAAAAACCAAAAAACCCAAACTCATTCTGTTGTAAATGAAATCATTAAGTTCTCAATATGGGGTGGGACGTAGCTCAGTGGTACAGTGCTGCTCGATGCGCGGTCAGTCTGGGATCGATCCCCGTCGGTGGGCCCATTGGGCTATTTCTCGTCACAGCCAGTGCACCACAACTGGTATATCAAAGGCCATGGTATGTGTTATCCTGTCTGTGGGATGATGCATATAAAAGATCCCTTGCTGCTAATCAGAAAGAGTAGCCCATGAAGTGGCGACAGCAGGTTTTCTCTCTCAAATATCTGCGTGGTCCTTAACCATATGTCTAACACCATATAACCGTAATTAAAATGTGAGTGCATCATTAAATAAAACATTTCTTTTCTTTCTTTCTTTCTTAAGTTCTCAATATATTAACATTATTTTTAAAGTATAATTTATACCATTTCTGAAAAATATCAAAAAGTATCACTCAGCTATAGATTATACATGTATTTTGATTAAGTAAGATGAAAATTAACTTGACCGTACATTTGTTTCAGATCTATGGCTGAAAGACTTACTTGTGTAACAATGACCTTGATCTTACGATGTTGTCAAAATCATGTAATGGGTTTGGAGTGGGGGTACTAAAACCTGATAAACACCCACACCAAATACAAAAGTCATCCATTGAAGGATCAAAGAGCTAAAACGGTTGGAGAAATGTTAACCTTATTTAAATATACATGTATTTTAAAATCTGTAAATTTATCACTACAAATATAACCAACATGTAGCAAAAACATGTCTATAAACAGAGGCCAGGCAACAAGTCCAACATGTGATTGTTAATGGACTTTAAAGATTAACCAATTCCTAATGTTGACACTGTCAGACAGTTGGTTGGAAAACATCATTCTGTTGCCTTCATTAGGTACATGATATGTGCAAGCTAAAAGGCTTCTTCCCCTCCGCATGTCAAAAATATAGAGAATGATCAGTAAATATCATTTATCTTCCATGTTGTTTCACAACATATCTATTAAGGTAATGCAAGTTGGATACATTTTTAAAGGGACAGAGTGTAATATTTTATTCCATCTATATACAGTCAAATCTGTCCTAGCGGCCACCTGTATTCAGTGGTCACCTGCCTTAAGCGGCCACTATTTTCCCTCCCAAACAATTTATAACATACACCTGTAATAAGTGGTCACCTGTCTAACGCGGCTAGCGGCCACCCAAAATACCTGCATTAATTGGTCAAAGTAAATGTTTACTATTATATAAAAGGGATATTTAACAACAGCGATAAGATGCAGCAAAGAACCGATCTTCACACCTTCAGGTATACTAGTACCCATTCAGTCCCGACATCTCTACTGTGTATCAATTAAGAAAATATGGCTATGGAGTGCATCTAATTGCCTCTGGGCAGGCTACGCTTGGCATTTGTAAGTTCACTTACTATGACAATACACCGCATGAAGTAAAAATGAAATAATTAAATGGAAAGAAAAAACTGGTTGAGAACGGGTAATTTAATACATTCCAGTTGCAGTTTTTCCTGAATGAGGCGACATGTCAAAAGTTTATATTAAACTGTGAAGCACACATCCGTTAATTAGCAGTACACATGCTAAAACAAGAAACAACAACACATGTTTTAAAGACAATATCCTGCAACCTGTAAACAGCGGCCACCTGTCTTAAGCGGCCACTTTTATCTACTCCCTTGTGTGACCGCTTTAGACAGGTTTGACTGTATTCATAAAAAACAGTTTTAAATGTAAATTTAAACATCTTTCCCAACTATAACTTATTTACAATGCATTTTCACTTGCACAGTAGTTGTGTCATAGAGTAATAAGTTTCGCTACTGTTGCTTTCGTTGGTTGGTGTGGCTTTAATACCCTGGTTTTCACCATGGAGTGGCCAATCAGATGTCTTTAAATTAATCTCCCACAGGTGTAGTAATAATCTTGCTATACGATAAATCTTAAACACTATTCTTGTAAAAATAAAAATTTCTTTAATACAGGGCTTCTAGAAATTTTATAAAATCCACTAGCCATGGGATCAGTGATTTTTATCAGATATATCAGTGTACTAGCCATGATTAAAAATTCACTAGCCCTACTTTACTTTAAGTTAATACAATATTACTAATAGTAATAATGTCACCTAAAGAGGAGATAGAGCTTAAAAACACTAAGATTGGGGGATGGGGGTGGGGTATCCAAAATATACTTAAATGCAGTAATTGATGCGGTTTTTTCACTAGCCGTCGGGCATATTTACTAGCCCAACATTGAATATCGCTAGCCATGGGAGTGGGGCTACCATAATCTAGAAGCCCTGTTTAATAATACCAAAAACCAACCGTATGACTGTTGGAAACAGCTCAGATGTGAACAGAAATATCACACTAAACATGCCAGCCATTGAGAATCTTCCGACTATAGCAAATCCAGTTGAAACCAGTTTCAGATCCAATCCAAATCCTGTAGGAAAAACAGTGAGTCCTTCTGGTTAATGATTACCTTGGCTGTAAATTAAATGCTCAAATTAATGACCAAAAATACAAACTCAAAGGCTTAAAGGGACATACCCTAGTTTTTTAAAAACTAAGGCATATTTTTCACCTAGACCCTAGTTTCAACCCGTAAAAATGGACACTAAGTTTGGTTAATTTACAAATTTGTGTGAAACAAGAGTTGAAATACCCTTAAAAATAGACTAAAATGCGACTACATAACCGTTACTTCTCAGACGCACATGCATTTTTAAAAATATGAAAATGCATTTTGAGGTATTAAAAACACCAGGATGACCAGAAACACTTTGGTTGTACGGAAATGGATAATCTAAACAATAAAATATAAGTAATGTTTTATTTCATTGATAATAAACGGCTCTAATAGTGAAAAATATGCCTTAGTGTTTAAAAACTAGGGTCTGTCCCTTTAAATAAATTCTGATGAATGTGTAGGGAGATAAACAAAAAATTAGTGAAGATCATAATAATAAAAATATATATATTATATGAATTAATGTAATACATATGATCATTTAAAGATGCTGTATTATGAACAAAATATTTTATTGTAACAAAAAAAACCTCTTTTTGTTTTTTGGAACACAGGTGACCTCTAAAAAATAAAAATTTCCTCAGCACCCTACTATCTGATTAAATTGATCACCACAAAAAAAGCTTATTCTGTTGTACATGAATAAATTACTAAATTGAATAATAACTTAAATGTTTCTCTGGGTGAGCAAAACAATTTGCCAAATTGTCTATTAAACTTAAAAAATTGCAGAAATTGTCAGTTATTTTCTAACAAAATGTCAATTATTACATGAAATTATTTCGCCAAACTAAAATAAAATTTGCCAACTGCTTTAAAAATTCGCAGTTGGCGAATTTGGCGAGTGCAAGAGCTAGCCCTGTATGATCATAATTCATTGCACAAAAATATTAAATAAATGTTTACAAAACCCCTAAAAAAAATCCCATAATAATATGTTTGTTTTTATTTTGTCTTCAGTTCTGTAAATGCCTCCAACCTGTCACTGTGGAAGGGAGAGCTCCAGCTATAATGCAGGTCACAGCTCCTAGAAATCCGTAAGCAATCATAGGCTTCCTTCTGCCAAATCTGAAAACAGAATTTTAAAACACGTCCAAAAGAGCAAACGTTATAGAAACCAGTCACAACCTGTTGCCCTACCTCACATGTTTTGCTCTCTAGTGATTTCCCTAGAAATTAGGCAAGGCATGGTAGATCAAACACTTTTGGGGCATTTTTACCACTTTCGGGGCACTTGTTTTTCATTAAAAATACCAAAAAAAATCAATGAAAATAAACATTAATGTAATTTATGTGCTTGCTTTAACAAATGAATGGCAAAAGATATAAAAGGCATATCTTATTAATTAATAATACCTTTTTGGGTGTTTTATAAAGGCAATTTTAGAATTAATTACTGAAAAAGGCTTGTTTAATCTCAGGGCAGCATGGCACTGATTGAGGCAAGATGGTGGCTAGACTATTGAGGCATGGTGCTGCACCATGCTAAAACAAGCTAGGGAAAACACTACTCTCGCTGAATTATTAGCCAGTACTAAAACATTCAGTCCTTACTCTTAAAAGATGCTCAATTCCCTATTTGTGAGTAGACTACTGTATCCCCCGATACCCCCCACCCGAGTCCAAGTAACGTTCTTGATATAACTGTGTTCACCAATGGTGAGACATGTATAGGCTTTTGACAATCATGCTTATATAGCCAAGATACATGAGATTATTGAAAGTGGGGTTGTGTTGTGTTTTGCTTTATTAGTAAACAGCATTAAAAGCTGGTGACTAAGTGCCACAGATTTAATGTTATTTTACGTATATAGCGGACATAAGCAACTTGATAATGTAAGGGTGTTAAACACTTATAAATTAAATAAATAAGTCATGTGAATAAAAAATATTTGAATGTTTTATAAACAATTAAAAGTTACTAAATAAATGTTAACAGTAAATTTATGAGAAATTTAAAGAAGATTCTTAATAGTAAAATGTAAAGGCAATACTTGTAAGGTTAAAAGAGTTACTTCCCTTGATTAACTTTTCCTCTTGAGGATAACTTCAGTACATCCTGTCTACAACTATCTTTATTAGTAGGTTATTAATTAAAAAGTGCCCCAGTAAATTTAATAATAAAATTTGAGATGGGGCAATCGACCCACCTTGCCTCCAAATGGCAATGATGAACACTGTTTTAACTGTGCAATTTAAGGAAACAATGTTTTGGGAGGGGTAAAGAAAAGAACCCCAAACCCTTTTAGTACCAACCTTTTCATAATAAGAATTGCCAGCAGATAAGCACACATTTCCACACAGGACCCAATGAAGAAGTTGAGGTATTTGTTGCCTGCTAGTTGGGTAATTCTGAAAGTAAGGCCATAGTATCCCACGGCAACAGAAAGCCTGCAACAGAAAGTATTAAAATTAGACATTCACAAGCTAATCACATCATATGGACAGTTCATGACCACATTACTTACCTTATTTATTACCGCAAACCAGCGATGGTGATCATCAGAAATAAAGTATATGAGTGGTCATTATAAACCATTTATCTTACAAGTTGTCTCAAAATATATTCAACAAGTGAAGATGAGAAGGATGTTTCTGTAAAAGAATTATAATATAAATCATATTTAACAGACAAAAGTGTAATATTCTAGTGTTTACATATCCTCAGAAATCAAGTTCTAAAAAGAAATTTAAATGTCTTTTTTTAAATTAATATGGATTTATTTGACTGCACAGTTAACATATGTTACAGTCAGTCTGTGAAACCAGTCATTACGCGTAATGCCTAAACAAATCAGTCATTTCGAGAAGTGCCTGTGACCACCAGGTAATACGCGACATGACTGAAAATTCCAGGCATTTCACGAAATGACTGAAAATCATGGCCAGCCATTACGCAAAATGACTAAAGTGATTCAAGTCTTATTGTTGACACTTGTATTCAGGCTTTTGGTCTTAAATATTGATAAAATCACATTTTAAGAATAAACAAGGATAAGTATATTGATTATACGATTTAAAATACTATTTAATATTAATTACTTATTGTTATACAATAACTTAATATTCACCTTTTGTTATAGTTTCAGATTAAAGAATCTTATAGAAAATATGCTTAATAACACTTGAATATTACTAACAAAAGGTTGTGGTAATTAATGTTTCTCTGGTTTATTCTTAAACAAACAACACAGAATCTGCTATATTACTGACGTCTTGTCATCTAGGAGCTTCTTTTCATCTTTACAAATATTATATTAATCACTTTTCTAGATGACGATGATTGTGTGTGTGTCTATCAAGATTAGTACTGTTTTAATAATTGTACAGTCTGCCTGTTCTTCCATACAATAGACTTTATACCTAAATATGTAGAGGATAAATATTCCTTGATTATAAATCTATGTATGTCCAAAATATGACTATGATTGATCAATAACCTTTTAGTGAGAGGATTTTTTTTTCAAAAGTCTAATCTTCACCTAGAAACTAAATAAAATGTGCATATTGAAGATTTATATATTTCCATGGATTTTTGCATATTATAGACCGTGATGAGAACGATATGTACGCAATTTGTGTGAAAGCAGGGATTCTAAAAGGGAGGTTTACATGCAATCAGTTTGATTTGTGCCCCCAGCGTTTACTTACCGATGCCGATATAAACCGTACAAAGTCAGTGACCTTACACCAAGCTGTTAATCACGAATCCAACTGTGGTGGACAGGGATATGTTAGGTGTAACTGTGCTGGTCCTAAGAGATGCGAGTCCAGTCGATGCAAAATGTTTCAAAACCAAAATTCAATGTTCCAGCCGTTGTCATGGTAGTCTTGTGTGCAAAAACAAGTGACCTTTCTATACCAATATGTTACTTTCATGATTTGACACCGACTACTTGGTAACATTCAACTTCATCTTCATGTACAACTTCTGAAATGATTTGAGTTGAGTTTAAATAAAGCGTTACATTAGGACTTGAGTGGTGTGGTATTATAGATAGCACTTTAGTAATTTTGCGTAATGGCTGGCCATGATTTTCAGTCATTTCGCGAAATGCCTGGAATTTTCAGTCATTTCGCGTATTGCCTGGTGGTCACAGGCACTTCTCGAAATGACTGATTTGTTTAGGCATTACGCGTAATGACTGGTTTCATAGATTGACTGTAACACATATATGTCAAAGGCAGAAATCAGTTTCAGTAGTGTTAATGTCAGTGGATGGTTAAAAGAAACACATGGTTATAAAACAATTTTATAAATAATATTGCAACAAAGCATAGTTTGACATTTAAATGTTTCAAAATGCTTTTACCAAACATAAAACATAATCAGACTTCTTTTCCTCAGCCTGGGCGTTTTCATCAGATGTATTATGTTGTAACGCTGTAAGCCCGCTTCCTGTCTGGCCTCAACTACAACTAACAGACTGTCCAGCTGCTCTTGGGGTAAGGGACACTTGTTAAACTTGGCGATTTTCTCAACTGTTTTCTGTATCTCGCCCGTTTTCCCCTGCAGTGACATCCATCGCAAAGATTCGGGTATAAAACTGTTTAAAGAGAGAAAGTCTGCTGTATAATACTGGCCTCTGAGATTTGAAAATGTGTAAACCATTTATTGGCTACACAAAAACAAATTCAGGTAACCCATTTTATTTTTACATAACCCGTCATGAACATGTAAATGACGTCATAAATTCAATGCGCTAACAAACAATGGGTTAAGCAAACTATATTTATGTGAGCAACGTGCAAGTGAAATTATCAATCTCGCAGTTTCAGAGACCTGTAATATATTTTGGTTACTAAAAATATTGTGTGAAATTTCATTAAATAATTGACTACAATTTACAACATATACATGTAGACACGGACATAGGAAGATGCCAAAAGTTGGGGGGGCACACACACACACAAATATATAAATACATGTATAAATAAATAAATAAACATCACTGCTGCTACAAAGTGAGGGGGTATATGCACCCCCCCCCCCCCCCCCACTTCCTATGCCAGTGATAGATACTACTATTCACACTGACAAAGGATGAGGCAACTTTAGATCATTTGTTATTTAAATATAAGATCCTATTTATACTAGAGAACAGTGATGGTTGCACACCACCGTTAATTACTCCATGCAATTCAATTCAATTTCAATGTCTGTATACATTCTGTGAAATATTCATCAATATCGAGAGGGCTGTGCGACTACTAGTTTTATAGAGTACGGTACTCTCCCATGACAACTAGTGGGCAAAACATCAACATAAGTTGATCAACAAAAGTTACAGTTAGTCATCTGTATGCCAGAGCACCACCTCGTGTTGCCGTTACATAAGAGGCATTATACCATTATACCACAGTTGTTATCAGTTAGTCCTAAAAATAACAAGTAACTTCAAATCAATGGGTTATTTAAATACTACAGAGTTTATACTAAAAGAAAAACTTTGAAAGGCGTTTCGGAATTTTGTATTATTATCTTAATGAGGAACTGTTTCCTAAACCTGATAGAATATTTGTTTAATGACACCTCATATTTTATACTACAGTTTTTATCATAAAATTAAAGTTAAATCCTGAATTGCAGCAATAGAAGACCACTATGGACCACTGGTTAGCAATGGCTTGATAGTTTTCTCCCCTGCCCCAACCAATAATTCATTACTAGTACATCAAAAGCTGTGTCATGTGCTGTCCTGAATATGGTAAAGTGCACAAGAAAGATACTTTACTGCGTTATCGGTAGGAGTTGAAATTATCTAGCAACAGCAAATATTTCTCCTTTCACATTATCTTCACCAAGTGATGAAATAATTATATGTTAGAGACACAAAACAAAATGTATGGTGTTCTAGATAAAAATATCCTTTGCTTTTGGTTGGAATGACAGGTCACAGACAGAACAGTACCAATGCCATATACACCAGACATGTCCTGCAGGATTCGTCACGTACTTACCATAGCCAAAACACAGGAAAAAATAAGAACCATGGCACACTGATATAAGGTCAAGGTCATCTCCAGGTAGACAGAAATTATAATTTGAAACTTTTTGCCCCTTTGCCCTACCCACCTCCCCTGCTAGGTGTGACCCTGCACAAGACTTAATACCTGCACAGCCTATGACATACTTACCATATATAAAACAGAGCCAAGACACTGGGAATGCTGATTGCTAGCTGCATGTAGCGCCAGTCCCTAATGAAATAAGCAAACCCAGCCAAGATCATGACACTGAAGCCCCAGAAACACTCGATAACAGCACCAGCATACGGACGGAAATTTGGCAAGAAAAGTTCAGCTACCAAAACATAACTTGAAATCTGAAGACCCTGTAACAATTAAATTGAAAAGATAATGTCAGTATTGTTTACAAAAGAGTTAAAGGGGACTGTCCTGAGTTTTCTGCCAATGTAAAATAAATCCAATTAACAAAGTCTCTTTAAATATTAAAATTATATATTAAATACATTTCAGTATTCTCTCTCTCTTTCTCTTTTTCTGTCTCTGTCACACACACACATACACACAACACAACACACACTCTATCTTTCTCTTTTTTTCTCTCTCTCTCTCTCACACACACACACACACACACACACAAACTCTTTCTCTCTCACACTCTATTTTTTTCTCTTTCTCTCTCTCTCTCTCTCTCTCTCTCTCTTTCTTTCTCTCTCTCTCTCACACACACACACACACCCTCTCTCGCTCTTTCTCTTTTTCTCATACTAACAATCTATCACTCTCTCTGCTAGATATATCATATGGCCCTCAAAAAACAACCGTCCTACTGAATATGGAATTATTTTTAAAGTATGGGGACTATAACTTTGATATTTCAAACACATGCCATGGATATATTCCACTTTCAGTGAAAATTGGAGGCTCATAGGTCCAATAGTATTAAAATATCAATAGATTCAAAATTGAAAGCAAAAAACTACAACTCCAGACAGGATGGCAATTTAAGTACAAATAAATTGTATTTAACAGTCATGAATGTAGTATTCTATTTCTTACACATACTAAAAAAACAACAATGAAAAACCAGGTTTAAAATTAATTTAACTATCTTTTCAAAATAAAACCTATTTATGACCCTTTATGCTTGTAGATAAAATGCCTCACAGAGGAATCAGTTTCAGATGAACTTATATATCACAGAGCTATCAATCTTGATTGTGCTTTTTTCATTGGATGATTTAGCTATAGGGTCATTATTTAAGTCATATGTTTTTAAATCGATATAACACTTGAGTGTGTCACTGGTGTGTTTTATCATATAGAATAGATGTTGTCATCAATGGGTGTGTAAGAAAGAGTAATTATTTGTAACAGAAAAATCAACATCCACCGACAGGATTCGAACCACAAACTCTCAGTATGAGAGTCCAGCAATCTACCGATTGAGCTAATGGGGAAATTCCCACAAGCTACTGCCAGTAGGAGCACTTTGTATTAACACTACTACATAGTAGTGTTTGAAATGTTATTAATTAATGCCATGGATGCAGAATGGAAGTAACTTTTGTATCACATTTGGTTTTATTTGATCATTAAACTTGTACTTGATTTATTAGTGACTTGGTTCAAGTGAGCAATTCTCAACAAATTTGATCAATATTCTTCTCTTTTTTTATTTTTAGCAAATGTGTAAATTTTACAAATGCACTGACCTTTGGTATCTGCCCCAAACCCACAAATAATAATCAATAATTTTTGCTGATGTTGGCCTGCTAAAAACCTCACTGTCAGTATGTAAAGTTACAATGTATGTAAAAGTGGGGTTTCTTGCAGTCTCTAGTACTGATTAACGAGGAATTAGCCACCTCGTTTGTAATAGAAACAGATCTCAGGAATTCATTCGTTAACGGTTAACGTCCTTTGGTAGCCAAGACATGAAACGTTTTTCGTCGCCATTGATCAAATCAAAAATATTAGAAAAAAAGAAATCATAACAATTGATGTTAGCCTATCCAATGACTATATCACATTTTTGCATTATCTTGAGTTTCATTTACAAAATGAGAGTATTGGTACATGTATATATATACGACATACAGACTGAAAACATTTATCAAACGTGCGCTGGATTTTTTTTTTTTTTTTTTTTTTTACAAAAAATGAACTTTTATCCTATGTTGCTATATACAGGGCTTAAGCTAGGTCTAAATTTTAGGGAGAAGTGACTTCTCCCTCCAGACCTTGAGAGGGAGAAGTTTTTAACCAGAGGGAGACTTGAATTTATTTCATTTCATTTCATTTCATTTCAACTTATTTTCGTGCTTATATCCAATTAAGGTTCAAGCACGCTGTCCTGGACACACCCCTCAGTTATCTGGGATTAGTTGGTTAGTGGTTAGTGAGAGAGAAGAGGGTGTACTGGCCTTACACCTACCCATTGAGCCCTAAAGAACTCACTCTGGGTTGGAGCCGGTACCGGGCTGCGAACCCTGTACCTACCAGCCTGTAGTTCGATGGCTTAACCACTGCGCCACCGAGGCCGGTGAATTTATTTCTATTTTTTTAGTAATTTACTTGCGTTTTTATGTTAAATCACGTGAAGCCCCTTTTTGCAGACACTGATTACGAGTTACTACTGTTTATACTTCAAAGAAACAATATGATCCTAAATACCAAATTACGGATTCATGTGGTTATATGTACATTCTTTTATTTTCCTTTGTATTATCTTCAAAGACTGGGATAATTAATCCTTAATTACGCACCTCGCAATCTCCAAATTCCTGGTCAGTCACCCGTAAACAATTTATTTGTTTGCACTACCATAGTTTGACACCCAATAGCCGATGTATTTTTCGTGCTGGGGTGTCGTTAAACATTCATTCATTCCATTCATTCACCCGTGAACGCATGTTGCCAAGCATGTGGCCTCTGTTTTGACAAGGCGACTTCGATATCGCTCAAGACACACGGTTAGGGCGAAGTCGGCGAGATCAAGGCCACCTGATTAGAATAAATTGGGAACAATAGATGATGCACAGGCAAAGGAACTAGCCAAACATGAAACTGTGAAACAGATGGACGAATAAATTAAATAATCCTTATTACAACTGTATTTTGCTTGTGTTTCTCACACACCCATGTGCAGGAGATCATTTGTTGTAGATATCTGTTTTTTCACTTTTCAGACTAGCTATGACTGATTGCACAGTGATGACCAAGTTACCGCAGCCATAACATTAACAAATAGCCTGAATGAAATTGACTGCTCTGTGATGTAAGAGTTAACCAGAAACTGATTGCTCTAGAGACTGCAAGCACCATAAAGAAGTTTTAAAAGGAAAAGATGTTTAAATATATTCTAAAACTGTTTTTTGACCATGTGTAAGAACCAGAATACTACACTTGAGTCCATTAGATACAATTATCTTACAACCTGTTTTTGCTCATTACATACATTTTTAAAAACACTAATTAAAAACTAAATGGTATCCAATGGCTACTCAATGATAGTAATAAACAGCAATTGGAACATTACGGTATTAATGTACATATACCTGCATTAAGACTCCTTGAACAAATCTCAGGCACACAAACCAGATATACGAAGGCACAAAGAAAATTCCTACTCCAATGGCTACAGGCATGTACAGAGTAACGAGCATTATTGGTCGTCTTCCAATCAGATCACAGAGATAGCCAAAGATGAGGCCACCCAACATCACACCGCAGAAGTAAATTGTTGTTGCCAGTCCATTGAGATATTCATCGTTACATACCAAGTCCCACTGAAACGGAAATTACAAATAACTTAGTCAAAGAATGATGATCTAATAGCACACTAGTACATTGTTTGATCAGAAGTTGTTAGGTGTTGCAACTGGAGTCGCGAATGGCCCATTTAAGCATTTTCTCCTGGAAATGCTGTGAAATATCTGAAATTCAAACTTTTCACAGGGCAAAGTGCCCCAAATCCCCCCTTTACAGGTCCTCAAATTTCCATTTCTCAAGCCATCGCTCTGACAGCCCCCCCCCCCCCCCCCCCCCACTTTTAAATGCACTTCGCAAGCCCTGTGATAAAAAGTTTTAAAGTAACAGTTATTGAGAAGTAAAAATAATTGAAACTAGTTTAATGGGCAACTAGTTATAAAGACGTTATTAATATCTAATAGTTCATTTTCAGTTATGATCACATTTCAAAGTCATGCAATTATGTGGTATCAAACTCTGCATGAGATCAATGTCATATCAGAGTTAAAATATGCACACTGCACATGTTACCAGATTTTATTTTTGGTCCTAATAAAATGCTTTGAACAAAGTGATATTCAGTTACGAGCTATATATTGTATATTTATATTTATATATTGTACGTCCAATTTACATGATATACTACATGACAGTGACAAGAAAATAAAAATACAGGCTAGTTACATGTAAGTCGTATTGGTTTATGAAATATGGACAAATATTATCTTTTTGTTTATCTGCTTTATAAGCTGTCACGGGTGAGACGTAGCCCAGTGGTAAAGCACTCACTTGATGCATGGTTGGTTTGGGATCGATCCCCGTAAGTGGGCCCATTGGGCTATTTCTCACTCCAGCCAGTGCACCACGACTGGTACATCAAAGGTCGTGATATGTGCTATCCTGTCTATGGGATGGTGCATAAAAAAAAGAATAAAAAAGAGTAGCCCATGAAGTGGCGACAGCAGGTTTCCTTCCTCAATATCTGTGTGTTCCTTAACCATATGTCCGATGCCATATAACCGTAAATAAAAATGTGTTGAGTGCGTCGTTAAATAAAACATTGCCTTCCTTCCTTCCTTATAAGCTGTCACAAATATAAAGACACCGTAGCTCCTTTTATTGTGTGCCATGGACTCAGTGCATCCATCCAATATACAATGATTGAATCCTTTTAATTATGTACTAAAATATTGTTTAAATATATCATTATTCTAAAAATTATACAACATATTTTGCAAGTTACATACATTTTAAAATTCAAATATCAAATATATTTCATTACAGGTCTGTGTGCCTTTAATACAAGACTCTTAACAGCTGGTTGATAAAATGATTCAAACATGTGAGTGATGCCCGAAACCTTAGTGATATAGGGACATGTGAAAATACTTTGTCTCTCAAACATGTGACATTGCTAAAATACAGAAAAATTGATTTACAATTAAGCAACATATATATGCTGGAGGAAATTAATGACTGTTTTTATTATGAATTATTGATCTTTTATTCATGTACCACATGCCATTTACATTATATATGTTGTTTTGTTTTTTTGCTTTGAAAACTGGTGTTGCTGATATAAATGAAACATGTAGAATTTGGTTTAGCACTTAAAAATGTATTGCTGTAAAGCTGACAATAGGACAGTTTTAAAAATTAAAGTTTAGCAACACCACTAGAACACATTGAAATATTAATCTTCAGCTACTGGTTGTCAGACATTTGGTAATTCTGGCATACATGTACAGTATAGTCTAAGACTCTTAGAGAGGAAACCCGCTACATTTTCCCATTAGTAGCTATTTTTCCAAATAAAATTACAGAATATGGCATTAATGTTGTTGATTTTTTTAATAATTGTTTCATTTGGGTTTGGTAAAGAAATAAAAAGATGTGTTAATTTTTTAATAATCATAGTTTTAAAAACTGTCATTCTTCCCAGGGCAGTTAGTTTTTCAACAGACCATAATTTTATATACATTTTAATATCCTGAAATTTCTTTTTATAATAATAATAATATAGATCTACAATCTGTTTTAAATTTACTATATTTAAATTTTACTTTAATCAACTTTTTATTTTTTCACATGCATTGTTTAACCATAACCAAGTTTAACTGATCTAGGATTTAAAGTTTGTGTGAAATGTAGCTAATGGGAAAACTCTAACGTTTAGCTAAATGCTAAAGTTAAAACTATTATCACCACCATAAAAGTAAGTTTTATATATCTCGCCTTATGACTTCTTGAAGGTGAGACAAAAATTGTAACATTTACCAAAACTTATTTAAATGTGGAATTATGGAATACATGTAAGGCCAAACAAAATAAACTTCTGGTCTCTGGTCAGTGCGTGTGTTGATTTTTACCTTGCACGTCAACCTTTTAAAAAAAAAATTCCCACGGTATGAAGTCAATTTTTGTAGGAGTAATCTGTGGGTTGTAAAAAACCCTGCCATGCTACTGTTTAGCAAAATATTTAGGGTATCAAGGCAAAGGAGGTGGCACCATGGCCATTGAGGATGGACCAAGGCAGATGAGGAAGACATAAAAAAAAAGCTAAATATACCGTCCTTTTCATGCTTAAAAAAATAAAAAAAATAAAGGATTTTTTTTTTTTTAAAGCATCATCACCGCATCAATTCTGTTACTTTGATCTGACTACAGACCGACTTTTTCTTTCTTGCCTAATACTATTTTTTAGGTTGATGACAATTTCCTTACCATTGTTCTTGCTTCTAACACAATTATTGTGTACAAAGCAAGAAATTAAAATTTCTTTTGGCCGAGAGAACATAGTATCAGACTGTATTTTCAAAAACAGAATCTATATTGTAATTTAAACAAGAATTATGTGGAATTAAATGTGACATATCTTGCAATTAATTTCCATGTTTTGTAAATGGTACAATTTTTAAAATTACAATATTTTCTTCCATCACAGTAAGATGCATTAATTCGTAATCTTCAAACAAATTTCCAGTAACAATTTTGTATTGACATTTTTCAAGCATTCTGAAAAGAAATGCATGATAATGCCATCATTCACCTAGTTTATTGTTAATGTAGAAAGTTGCAAAGTGACACATTCTAATATTGACGTCATTTAAATTTTTAAAAAGTTGTGAGATGTGATTCTTAAGGTCAGGGCCCAATTTCAGAAAACATCGTAAGCCTAGTTTTGCACGTAAACGTAAATCTACGATAAAACCACAATTCTTATTACTATTATAGTGTAACTAATATATTTAGAAATACACATATTTCATTTTCTTTGGTCTTTAAAATGCTCCCATCTTTTGCAATGATGCAATTTTCTGTGTGAAATAGATGCCAAACACATGTAAACGCATGACTGGTATAACTGCTAATAGCAGACGTAAACTTACGATGTTTAGTGAAATATAGATCTCAGCTCCACATCAGTTAAAATAATTGTCAGTTGTAAGCAGAGAACATCATTTACATGTCAGTATGTTTTTATTTTAAGTTGAAGTTTAACAATTGAAAATAAAAAAGTTGTATCATTATGTCACATATGAATTTTTTTTAATGTTGGATGTTTTTATTGTGTAACAAGTCTTAGTACCTATTATTTACTGTGTATGAACCCAAAATAATAATGTCAAAATGGCCTGTCATCAACCTTACTGTATTGTCAAGACAGAATATAAGATTGAACGTTTATAGAATTTAAAAAACTGTAATTTGGTTAACTATTTCCACTACCTTAGCTTAGAATTCAAATTCACCACAGAAACACCCTGTAACACTTCTTTGTTAATAGCTCTTTAATACAAAGAACCTTCAAACTGGATTTCTGAATATCATAGTCATATTTGAAAAGTTTTTGTTGCAGGCTGACCTATTTTTCAATACCACAGTGACCGTAGTTCTCATTCAGATATTTGTGGTCTGCTCTTGAGAGCAATAAGATAAATTTAGGCGTATAGCAAAACCTTAAAATTATGTTTTACCGCATGCAGATTTCACTTAACCTATTTAAAAAAAAATCTATATCTATAAAACGGAAATTCTTGAGAAAGTCACAGGTCTTGGTAGTGTAGAGGTTAAGCCACCAGACAAGTTAAAGACTGGTAGGTGGGTAGGTGTAAGGCCACTACGCCAATTAACCAGAGACAACCTAACCATTAATGCACTGTCCTGCATGGACACAGCCCAGATAGCTGAGGTGTGTGCCCAGGACAGCCTAGATGTGTGCCCAGGACAGCCTTTTTGAACCTTAATTAGAAAATTTGTTTCTAATTTTCATTATTATTCATACTTACCTAGTACTAGCACAACAACAATGCTATACGACCCTGAGTTATAACCTCCACTGCAGAATTATCTCCCCTTGCCGGATGTATAACCTACACCCACGCATGGGTAGACTGTATATCCTTGGTATCGATTCAAAGTCTGGAATGACTGAATAAAAAAAGACCTCCCTCGGGGCGGGTGGGAGGTAACGGTTGTTGTGCTAGTACTAGGTAAGTATGAATAATAATGAAAATTAGAAACAAATTTTCTAAGTGTCTTATTCAACTTACCGTACTAGCACAACAACAATGCTATAACAGACGTGATATAACACAGTTAAAGCACGAGAATTTAACATTAAAGGGAGGAGGTAAGAAAACATGGAGGACTTACCCATTCAACCAGTAGTGTTCGTCTCAAGTAATGATACAGTGAAAAAGCAACCCACATCATACGAGGTATAAAATGTCAAAGTGACTTTTAAATTGAAGAACTACAACCCCAATTAAAAGTAAACCCGCACACCAAGTAATGGTAAAAGACACTCGACTGCCCCAGATAGTCAACCATCCACCCCCCACTCTCCAAACAGGAGGTGGAGAACTATCTCCCAGAAAGACTGCCACTAGTGACCGGACGAAATAAGGGTCGCCCCCTACTCATGGCCCTGTGCACCGAAACGACTTGCTGCCCTGCAATGACTGATTGAATCTGCCTAGTTCCGTCCAGATCAACAGTCATATCACAGAAATAAAACATGTCAAACGTGTGTCGACCTTTCCAAACCCCCGAACTCATGACCTTGAAAATGTCCAAATAATCATGGAAATTAAGGGAAGCAGAAATCGCCCGAATCTCATGAGGTCGAACGGTGAAATTCCGCAGAACATGATCACCCGCCTTCTCATATGCCAGTTTGATGGTTGCAGCAATCCATCTCGACAAAGCATTCTTCGTAATGTCTCCCAGTTGGCACGTGAAAGAGATAAACAGTCTCTTAGTGTTTTGCCGGAGATTTCTAGTACACTCCAAATAGAATTTCAAAGCCCGCACCGGACAAAGAAGTCTATCAGAATTATCCGCAGAAAGCGTACAAGATAAACACTGAATGATGGCCGGAGGAAACTCTTCCCCTGGCACCTGGTTCTTAGCCACAAAAACAGGATCAGTATGTAACGTAACTGACCCGTCTGTATTGTAATCCACCAAATCATGCAAAAAAGCATGAATCTCACTAATATGATGGCAAGCCGCTAGTGAGACCAGAAACAAAGTTTTCCACGTCAAATGACAAAGACTGGCGAATTTCAAAGGCTCGTAGGGCTTGCCTTTGAGTGCATGCAGAACCAGAAAAACATTCCATTTAGGCAAAATGGAAGGCTTCTCAACCGTGTTTTGCAACGACTTAAGCAAGTCATGCAACACGAGATTCGTTGAGAAATCTTGACGTCCACACTGCCTCAGAGTAGTGAAAATGGACGACCGGTGACTTCTCACTGTTTGAACCTTCAGCTGTCTTTCTTGGACAAGAGCCAGAAAGTACTCAGCTAAGTCATTAAAAGTAGGTGACAAGAGATCCACGTCCCTCTCAGTCGCCCAACAAACCCAAGCGCGCCAGTGACACTGGTAGACCCTCTCCGTAGACTGGCGCTTCGAAGAGGAGACGAGCTCAGCAACCCGTTTAAAAAGCCTCGGTTTCGGAGGGAAACCCCAACAACCACCACGCGTGAAGTCAGAAAACCTCCGGCTTCGGATGCCTCTCTGTCCGATGCAGTCTCTGACTGAGCAGATCGAGTATCAACAGCAACCGCACCAGCTCCTGCACTAAAAGTGACAGGAGTGGAGGAAACCAGGCTTGAGCTGCCCAAATCGGGGCTACGAGCGTGACACGACAAGGTTGCTGTCTGATCTTTGCCAGAACCTTGCCAAGTAGAACCGGAGGGGGAAAGGTGTAAAAATCCAGTCCTGTCCAGTCCATGCTCAACGCATCGTACTCCAGTGCCAGTGGGTCTGGTACCGGCGATACAAACACTGGCAACTGACTGTTCAGGTGAGGGGCAAACATATCGAGTTGAGGACTCCCCCACAACTGAAGAACTCGATAAGCCACCGTCCGGTGCAACATCCACTCCGTCTGAACCAGGGAACGACGTTCACAGACGAAGGTATGTGTTTGGCCGATAACACCACTCCCCAATTGTCGCACCATTCCAGAATCTCCAAAGCCGCAAGACTCAATGACAGGGATTTGGTGCCTCCCCACCGATGGAGGTACGCAACAACCGACGTGTTGTCTGACCTCAACAAAATTCGACGATGTTGAATAACAGTCCTGAAATGGAGACAAGCGCGACGAACCGCTTCCATCTCCAACAGGTTGATGTGACAACTCCTCTCTGAAGGGAGTCCACACCCCTGACAGATGTTGATCCAAAAGGTGTGCACCAAACCCCTCGAGAGAAGCATCAGGACCAACTCTTGAAAAAGTGGGTGTAAAGGAATGGCCTGGGACATACACTTGTCCACTAGACACTCTTGGATTGGAAGAATGAACCAAGGCCCCAATGGTATCACCAAATCCCAGTTGAGACACTCGGGACAAATGAAGCGGTCTCTTGAATCGTCTGAACCGCACATTCAGCGCTGCCAGCGATTTGAGCTGGCCTATCAACACATGGAGCACACTGACGCACTTTGCTCCACCAGAAGACGTTGCGCCAACGTCATGAAATTGTGAAGTCGCGAATCCGTCGGAAGAACAGACGCCCTCAACAAGGTTGAAAACCACCCCGAGATAAGTGAAAACCTGCATTGGCACTAATTCCGACTTGACCCAATTGGGAATAAACCCCAATCGGAGAATCATGTCGATCACAAACTCCACGCCCACGAGACATGCCGTCTGTGACGCCGCCAGAATTAACCAATCATCCAGGTAATTGTGCATCTGTATACCCGAGTAAAGACGTGAGGGCTTGTGGCCAATCCAACTGGCAGAACTTGAAACTCGTAAGCTCTGCCGTCGTAGAGGAACAGCAAGTACTTCCAAAAATCCTGATGGATTGAAACATGCAGGTAAGCGTCCTTCAAATCGATGGATGCCGCCCATTCCCCCACCTGAAGCAACACGCAAACAGACTGAACCATCTCCATCTTCATAGATGGAATAACGACGTAAGAATTCAGCGGCTTCAGGTTTAGAATTGGTTGCCACTCGCCATTCTTCTTCTGGGCGAAGAACAGATGGGAATAAAATCCCGGAGTACCCAACTCTACCTCCTGGATGGCTTTCTTGTCGAGAAATTCGACAACCATCTTCTCCACCAGTACTCGTTTGTCGACAGACGGTACCGCAGGTAACCGGGGGAGGACGTCAGTGGAGTGGGTGATGAAACCGGAATTTTGTATCCATTGCGGACAACCGAAAAAACCCATGGGTCCAGATCTGGCAGTTCACACCAACTTTGAACAAAATGGCGCAATCTGCCCCCCACAGGAAGATCTGCTAAAGGAACCTCCGTAAGCAGATGTCGATTGTCCACGCACCCGTATTCCGGCCGCTTCCCACCCCTGGGCGCCTTGCCCCGAGCGGAACCACGAAAACGTGACGGCTTCCCCCGAAAACGTCCCTGTTTCGATGAACCACGGGCATTACTCGACTGCATGCCCGAATCAGACACCACAGGGATCTGATAACTGTCAAGAAAAGTCAATTTCTTAACAGGTGGAGGCTTAAAAGTAGACGCCGCCTAGCGCTTACGAGCAGTTTGGGATTGAGCAGCAGGGACAAATTTCGCCCTCAACACATTTTATTTACGGTTATATGGCGTCAGACATATGGTTATGGACCACTACATGTGCTACTCTTTCCAATTAGCAGCAAGGGATCTTTTATTTGCTCTTCCCACAGGCAGGATAGCACAAACCGATGGCCTAACCATGACGCCACCGAGGTCGGTGGCATAAAAATAAGTAAAACAGAAGAAAAAAGCCAGGGTTTATACCTAGTAACCACACATTGAAAATTTTCATATTTAGTTATGTGTAGGTCATCTATTTGTTACACATAAATGTAGAACTAGCAATATCTGACATTTGTAACTACAATAACAAACCTTTAGGGGACAAAGTTCAGTTACCAAATTTACATGTTGAGACCATACACTGGGGGAAGGAAGGGAGGGATTAATGCCAACATACGCTTTTACAAAAAATAATACAGACCTGTTTTTAAGGTGAGCTATCATTGGCTCCCTATCACTCCCCCTCAAGGAGAGTAATTATTAGCTCCCTTTAGCATGTTTGTTTAAAACATCAATGCTCAATGTGATATTATTTTATCTGGCTCCCCATAATCTAAGTTAGATCTGAAAAATTATTTTAAAAAATCAACATTGTCAACTTTTATAAAATAAATAATGCTAGGAAGAAAAAGCTGTCATCAGTTGCCTTTACCTCCATTGATATAGTTGTCTCCCCTGGCATAGGTTTGAACGACCAATCACCTCCTTCACACCGGACCGTTAAGTTGGTGTTTTTCTCCAGGTACAGGTTCGATTCACACTTGGTATTCTCAATACGCTGAACTGTTAGGTTCTTCCCACCTGTTTCATAATACACAGTCTCATTTTTCACAGCATTGCAGACGTGAGAAATTCGAGAGCCAAAGAATGCCATGACCACATGATTGAACACCAAGGGCATGTAATTACAGCAAAGTAAAATAAAAATAATTATCTGGAAGCGTCCGGGCTTGCCCAGATGTTTCAGCACTTCATCCACTTTGACCACCATTGTGCCTGGTTTAACACTATTTCCAGGAGCATAGTTTTGCTGAACAGCCATCTTGACCGAAAATGGAGTATGAACCTGAAAATATAATCAAAATAATTTAGAACCTGATCAAATGAATGGCATGAAAATTATTATTTCATAAGTGATTCTTTTTTTTCTTCTTTTCCTTTTAATACTTGGTTTCTGAGGATATCAAACATTTCAGTAATACTGTACTCGTGTCCATATATCTCATTCATACTACAACTCACAGAAAAATGTACCCATTTGCATTTGTTTGTGCAATACATTTTAAAACTTGTTCCTGTAAGTGTAATACAGGCCAGTAAGAATGTGTTACTTGGGAAGCATAAAATATTATATTGGTGGGTGGGAAGCATAAGCAAATTTACTTTTTTGATATATATATATATAGTAGCGTCCAATGACCTGGAAACGGAATGTAGCCCAGTAGTAAAGCGCTCGCTCGATGTGCTGTCGGTCTAGGATCAATCCCTGTCAGTGGGCCCATTGGGCCATTTTTCGCTCCAGCCAGTGCACCACAACTGGCTTATCAAAGGCCGTGGTATGTACTACCCTGTCTGTGGGATAGTGCACATAAAAGATCCCTTGCTGCTAATCGAAAAGAGTAGCCCATGAAGTAAAATACTGATAGTGGTTTCTTTTTCTCTTTTTTAAGTTTTAAAAAATATTAAGGATAGTAATTATTTATGTATGTCAATGTAATTTTGTGGTTAAATCAAGAGATATCTACAGACAATTTTTGTTTTCTTTTGGATGTTACAAACATGGATAATGATGAGATGAATGGTGAAGCCACAGTATTTCCATTTTGGTATGCAACTACATGTATTTGACAGGGCTGTGTTCCATGCTTCCCGTTAGTTATAGATCTCAGTATCACCTGAGCCTGCATGGGTACGTGCACATGGAACCTGCAGTGTAATCATCACCCATTTGGGGTCATACACCAGGTGCATAGCTGGGTCTGGATCAGGGGGTGGGGGGAGGTTGAATATGAATGGCCTAATATTGCACTGTAAAAAATTGTTTTAGCCTCAGCATCTGTATGTGTGTATATGTTTTATCCAAATTCCATGTACAATCGATAGAAACATCCATAATCACACCCGTGAGATACACCCATAATCACACCCGTGAGATACACCTGTCATGACACCCGTGAGATACACCCGTCATTACACCCGTGAGATACACCCGTCATCACACCCGTGAGATACACCCGTCATCACACCCGTGAGATACACCCGTCATCACACCCGTGAGATACACCCGTCATAACACCCGTGAGATACACCTGTCATCACACCCGTCATCACACCCATGAGATACACCCATCATGACACCCGTGAGATACACCCGTCATCACACCCGTGAGATACACCCGTCATGACACCCGTGAGATACACCCGTCATCACACCCGTGAGATACACCCATCATGACACCCATGAGATACACCTGTCATCACACCCGTGAGATACACCTATCATAACACCCGTGAGATACACCCGTCATCACACCCGTCATTACACCCGTGAGATACACCCGTGAGATACACCCATCATGACACCCGTGAGATACACCCATCATCATACCCATGAGATACACCCATCATCACACCCGTGAGATACACCCATCATCACACCCGTGAGATACACCCATAATCACACCCATAATGTGGATGAAAATCGATATACTTAAGGATTGTCTGTTATTTCTTTTACGTTCATTGGGGTATAAACAAAAATAGCCATTCTCATAAATGATTGCAGATGAATTGTTTTGTTCATACCCAGATTAACGTAAAAGAAATAACAGACAATACTTATAATTAAATTTGAATCATACAGGCTAATAATAACACTAAAACGTCACATTTTATTTTGAATTATTTTTTATCCATAAACAATAATACTTCTGTTGCTATGTCTGGACCAATGGGATGATGTTAGGATGTAATGAATGTAACAGAAATTTAATTATATGTATGTGATCTTACATCTTCCCATTTAGCCTATAACGGTGCACTCACTCTGGGTTAAAGCTGATACTGGAATGAAAAATCCTCCATTGAACTTAGGTGAGATATGAACCCAGTAGCTACCAGCCTCAAGTCTGATTGCTTAACCACTATACCAATGCTGGTTACCAATACATAGTTTTATTTTATTACTTTTTTTTTCAACATATTAGATTTAAATATATTTCTCTACTGTTTCTTTCATACAATTACATTCAGATCTTGTATACTATCCTTTCTACTTTTATTTTATGGCACAAATAGACCTCTTTCACATTCCCATTGTGCATGTGCGCAAAGAGTAATGTCCCTTGCCAAATTCGACTGTATTCAGGCTATTTACAACTTGGGGGGCATGATTGACAGTTGTCAGGAGTGTCACGAGTAGCTGCATATATACCGGTATTTCATATCAGATGGTAAAATAGCTGTGAAAAACAGTGTACTAAAGTTTACATTGGAATGATACAAGACCAAAAGCAGTGAAACAGTAATTTAGACGAAGTCTCTGGAGCTGCCTATCAAGGGTTTTAACAATGCAAAATTAAAAGATTCATACAATACAATTAACTTAATTGGAATGTGTTTGCTACTTTTAACAATTAGAATTATATTTTGTTTTATTTCGTGATAAGAAATATTTCACAAATATCTCCAAAAAGTATTTGTGGAATGTTGACCGAATTTTCGGGTTCTCTACTGATAGAATAATTAATCATGGAGATGTTCACATTCCTTTTATGTAGCCTCCCATTGTCTATGCCCCACAACTTGTAAACAGGGCTATTTTGGCAAGATTTTGCTTGAGTTCATGGTTAGCATCGACGAATTTCTCCGCAACATAGACATGCGCATTCATCTGTTCAAGGGAAAGATTGGGCTATTTCTCGATCCAGCCATTGTACAAAAACTGTATATCAAAGGTATGTGCTATCCTGTTTGTTTCCTCTCTAAAACTTTATGACAGTTACAAAATGTTTGACATCCAACAGCCAATGATAAATAAATCAATGTGCTCTAGTGGTGTCATTAAACAAAACAAACTTTATATAAACTCTGTAAAACTACTAAAAGAAGAAATTACAAAATGCTTGACACCGTACAACATTAAACCTATTATAGCCGTTTTTAAAAAGTTTTTGGACTAAACTAGTTACATATTGTACTTCTTTATAATCAAAAATTAATTTTCCAAACAAACTATAAATTGCATGCATTTTTTGTTTTTTTTTAGAGAGAGAGAGAGAGAGAGAGAGAGAGAGAGAGAGAGAGAGAGAGAGAGAGAGAGAGAGAGAGAGAGAGAGACACAGACAGACAGACAGACAAGAGAGTGAGTGAGAAAGAGAAAAGGAGTGTGTTTGTGTGTGTGTGTGTGTGTGTGACAGACAGATAGAGAGAGAGAGAGAGACAGACGCTTTTGATGACAGAGAATTGTTGAATACCGGCAGTTGAAGATGTACCGTTAACACAAGACGAGAGACTCAACAGTATTTATAAAATAGGTTTCTTACCCATATCCGCATACATCGTGACCTTGTCTAGAGATGATATAACCGCGTGTCTCGTTTCGTGTATCATCACCAAAACATTAGTATGAAAAATAACCTCAGCTGAATATGGGTCAATGTTATTGTCAGATCTAATATCATCTATCGAAAAAAAAATATCGGTTTAAAACGATAGAAGTTCTCGACCTATCGTTTAGGCCGCTAACCGAGTGTTCGTCTGCTGTGGCAATTTATAACGCATTACTGGAAGTTGTGAAACACCGGAGGAAATCCCACAAACCCTAAATATTATGAACCAAAAGCGCAGTTCTCAGAATAAAAAACATGTCAGAACCGTAGAAGTCACATAAAGCATATTGTTTAGTAGCTATAGTAAATTAATTTATTTTATGTAACTCATTAGTGCGAAGTTAAGGGAAAACAATGAGACATTATTAAATTGTTTTCTGTGACCTTAACCAACGAAATATTGATGTGTTGCTACACAACAATCGATACTTGGTCAAGCGTTTTTGTTGTTGTTTTTTACGATAGAAGACTAGCGACTACCTCGGTTTGACGTATGTGGTGTTAATATATATATATTTATTTATTTATTTATTAGTATTATAAATCATCTCTGAATTAACACATAAAAAGAAACAAAAAATCAAATGTTTGCACATGAAGATGAAGCCGGTGCATGTTCGGCCCCAGATGTTTCTGCCCCAAATAATTTCTGCCCCATACCGTTTCTGCCCCAGACATTTCGGCCCCATATACAATATTTAAAGTATTATTGTTTGTAATTGTTAAAAAAGTATATAATTATGCAGTTGGCATATCCAAGTAGCTTTTAAAAACATATGATTACTCTTAACATGCTAAATGGCCTCTTAATTCATTATCCAACAATGGCCAAATTAATTGTGGGTTATGTTTAATGTCAGCAATGATAAGATAAATATAATGTTATGGAAAATAAAATAATAATTGGCATATAAGCATGTTAATACCTACCAAAGAAACATTTCTTTTTAATTTCTAATGTAGTAAAATGGTCCGCTAATATGAATTGTTTGCTTACATCTGTAAATCTGTACAGTCTTTTTACACTTAAACACGCAAGCGCACAGCACACACACACACACACACACACACACACACACTACTTTGTCAGAAATCAATTGATAATTAATAGCACAAAGCAATTGCACACGAAGTAACGATATCTAAAATAAACAACAAAACACACATTGATTAAATAGTTTAGTTTAATTAATCAAATAAATAGTTTATAATTTAATCAAACGCAAATTGAGACGTGATCGGGGCCTAAACGTCTGACGCCGAAACGTCTGGGGCCGAACATGCATATGGGGCTGAAACGTCTCGAACTTGTCGAAGCGATGAAGTACATAATCGAGACAACTCTGTATTTGATAACTGAAAGAATCTAATAACGAGTTATCTCCCATTTATGCTTTTTTTTCTTCTCACATTGCAAAAGTAAAATAGATGTTTAACGACACCCCAGCACGAAAAATACATCGGGTATTGGGTGTCAACATATGATAAATAAAAACAAATAAAGTGATGATCAACATCAATATAAAAATTCAAGATTTAAATAAAAACACAGTATAAAGAACTGTAAAAATACAAATATCACAGATGGGTAATATTAAATATAATTTACAATAAAAGTCGGTATCACGTAAAAATTGTAATAAAAGTTTTGGGATGGAATCGAAATAATTCCATCACATTTCTTTGACCAAATATAATTTTTCTAGTTTCTTTCAGATGATTGCACACCACCAAAATATGGCGTACCGTCTTCAAGATAAATTGATGGGTCAAGTAAGTATGACCGATACGAGCACGACACAAGACTATTTCATCCTTCCTGCACTGCCTATAGGAGGACTGCCACTCTGCCAAGACCGGTTTGATGGCATGAAGCTTGTTTGCAACCGCACCGTCCCAATCATGTTGCCAAGTCAAAAAGATAAATTGGTTGATACTATATTTAAAATCAGTATACGGCACACCAACCCTGGCATGAGGCAAATCCAAAGCAGACTTGGCAGCAGAATCTGCCTTTTCGTTACCCCTGATGCCAACATGGCTGAGCGCCCAACAAAATACAATTTCTTTATTAGCAATGGATAAAAAGATACACTTTCGTATCACCATCCCAATTAAGGGGTGGTCCAGCTTCATATTTCGTAAAGCTTGGTGACACGAAAGTGATTCTGTGAAAATAATAAATTTAGATGCACTAGAATCCTTTATTTCGCCCAAGGTTTTAATGACTACCCAAACTTCAACATTAAAAATTGATGCTGAATCAGGCAGTCTGATGGAAATTATTGTGTCTGATGGAAAAAAGTGTAGCACAAGCTACAGAATTCCCATCCCGTGATCCGTCTGTATATACAGGAATGTAATCACGGCATTGCAAAAATGTGCAAAAACATTTGTATGGTCGATTAAGTCAAAAATGAGGTCAACCCGAAATTAAATATACCCAAGCTAAGTATGGAGTCGTTGGAAGCGCAATTGCATCCTCTAACACATATTAAAAACATCACTTTGCTTCATTTGGGCAAAAATAATGGCGTTCTTTTATTTAAAGTAAATTTGTTTTCCTGAATACACGTTCATTGTCGTGACTTAAAACCTTTTTCTTCGTCAACATGTTCTTCCATTACATAATAAACTTGGTAGAATACATACATGCTCACATAAACATTACATGTGGTTGTGCCCGGCCTGAATGATCTATGTTGCTTTAAAAATCCAAGATGGTCGCCAAAATTCTCTTTAACAATACAAATCTAGTCTTGGTGATCGTATTTGGACACACTTGGTAAAGTACATGGGGCGGAATTTACGAAGCCTGTTTGTGTCTTAATACTCTTACACTCGTGTAACTACATACACTTACAATGCTCAAACAAATGCGTTTAAGAAAATCAGGCTTCGTAAATTTGGCCCCATGTGTTTGTCTGTGTGAATGTGTATGTGTCTGTGCGCAGAGCAAATTAGGAAGGCTGGGTGTGTGGGTGGGTAGGTGGGGGGTCGGGATGGGGGGGGGGGGTGTGTGTGTCACAACTGTTAGTCTTCCCACCTAAACAAAACCACAATAGCATATTTTTAAAAATAAAAAAGTGCCTGTTTTTTAGATTGCGAAAACTATTATTACTGTGCCATGAATTGTTTTAATTGCTCCCAGGCCCGTAAGAATACCGTTCCAACGGGTCTGCCTCCTATGCATGCGCGCATTCGAGCGCGTGTACGGGTGTTTTTAAGAATGGGTATGGGGTTGTGTCCATTGCTTGTTAGGTGCACTAAGGTCGAATGGATGAATTAATTTCCCCTTGAACTTTATATTGGCCTCAATCATGTAGGTATGTCGGGTTTGACTATTACATCCCAAGAGATTAACGCTATGGCTTAGGGGATAATTAAAATCTTTCTAGTCTCAAATTGTCTCATGCCGTTGCTGGGACTCGAACCTATGGCACTGAATCGCCCGCAACTTGCACACTTGCCACGATACGCTTTGGACTACTTTTTGCATAATTGTTTACAATGTTTTCACTCATCTGAAATAGCGTTCAAGATTACATATTATGAAGAACAAACTATCTTTGGCAGTCATATCAGGACATTTTTCTTGAATAATTTCAGTAATGGCTGAAGCAGAAAAAACCAGATATTATTTTATATGTAATATCAGCTATAGTTCTAATACCACTTTCAATAAATGAGTTTTAAAGTACTGTAATAAAAGGATTGTGAAAAAGTGGTTGGGACCATATTTGATCTAAATATAACGTGCAAAAACCCCACCCGTTCACGATTTGAAACAATATCCCATGATAACAACACTTCAGCATATAAAGGGTTAATATCACCCAAAGCAGTTTTATTATAAACAATATTATATATAAGATAATTTCATATTCAAATATTTACCAAGAAATTCAGACACTGATTATTTCCAAACAGCTTTGAATTCCTTATAAAACTATTTTTAAAATTTTGAATATTTACCCCAGCCCCACCCCTCCAATGGCTTAACCACTTCACCACCAAGGCCGGTTACAGTTCCTATGAAAAAGCCGTCACATTATATTATAGTAGTTCATCTTCATCGGCGTAGAAACTCGCAATTATACTAGAGTTGTTCCGTATAAGTAATTATTTCATTTGATTCAACAATTTGGTACATGACTGGTGTATAAGCATGTATACAAATATTATACATCGTCCAAAAATCATTTAAAAATTGTTGCATTTATCAGCATTTGTAATGATGAATTATACTTGTAGAATGCAGAAAATTGGATTTCTAAATATCTAGTTTTTATAAATGGCGTTGGGAGCATACCCTCAACTCCCTAAAGATTTCAACATTTCACCCCGATCTCGGGCAATCCCTCCAATGTTCACTTGCTTCCGCTGTGTATGCGTATTCCTGAATATGCCTATACTTCTTTATGTGTCAACATGTCTTGCCCCTCTCTGGAGAAAATCCTACTCTTAATACATATACACGTAGTATTCTATGGTATACTGATATCAATACATATAAGACTACAATTGTTGTATTTAGAAACGGTGGGAGATTATCAACCAAAGAAATAAAGTTAAAGTTTTTTTTGTTTAACAACACCACTAGAGAGCATCGATTTATTAATCATCGGCTATTGGATGTCAAATATTTGGTTATTTTAACAGTCTTAGCGTGGAAACCAGCTACATTTTTTTCATTAGTTTCAAGGGATCTTTTTATGCATCATCCTACAGACATACCACGGTCTTTGATATGTCAGTCATGGTGCACTGGCTGGAACGAGAAATAGCCCAAAGGCCACCAACAGGGATCGATCCTAGACCGACCTGGCATCAGGCGAGCGCTTTAGCTTTAACACTGAGCAACATCCCGCCCCCAGCCAAAGAAATATCAAGTTATGATTGAAAGAAAGAAATGTTTTATTTAACGACGCACTCAACACATTTTATTTACGGTTATATGGCGTCAGACATATGGTTAAGGACCACACAGATTTTCAGAGGAAACCCGCTGTCGCCACTACATGGGCTACTCTTTCCGATTAGCAGCAAAGGATCTTTTTATTTGCGCTTCCCACAGGCAGGATAGCACAAACCATGGCCTTTGTTGAACCAGTTATGGATCACTGGTCGGTGCAAGTGGTTTACACCTACCCATTGAGCCTTGCGGAGCACTCACTCAGGGTTTGGAGTCGGTATCTGGATTTAAAAATCCCATGCCTCGACTAGGATCCGAACCCAGTACCTACCAGCCTGTAGACCGATGGCCTAACCACGACGCCACCGAGGCCGGTAAAAGTTATGATTTAAGTAATCGATGGTGTAAACTGTCTTGAGTTAAAGGCAACGACACACGATTCGAGTTTCTCGTACGAGAAACAGCCGATTGTAATGATTGTCTTGTCACAATTGAATATTTTAGTATCGTGTGGTATCGCCTTAACATTAAATTTTAATGATCAGTTTACAAAACCACAGAATAAAGGGTTCACATGGATTTTTGTAAAATATTTTTTTTTTTTTTTTTATATATGGTTCAAAAACTAAGAATAGTTATCCAGTTGAAACTTTTAGAAACAGGACTGAATTATCTTTTTAAAGTTTGCAAATACAGTGAAACCCCTCGTTTTGTACTGTACTGATGTGTAAAAAGGGACAGTGCTAAACATCCGGTTTTTGAAGGAATTCCTGTTTACAGAGGTTACGGTTTTGGTGGGTACTGATAAGACTACAATTGTTGTATTTAGTAACGGTGGGAGATTACCAGCCAAAGAAATAAAGTTAAAGTTTGTTTTGTTTAACGACACCACTAGAGCACATTGATTAATTAAGCATCGGCTATTTGATGTCAAATATTTGTTAATTCAGATTCGTTGTCATCAGAGGAAACCAGCTACATTTTTCTAATTAGCAGCAATGAATCTTTTATATGCACTTTCCCACAGACAGGAGAGCACACCCCACGGCATTTGACTGGTACTGGTTGAAACGAAAAAAAACCCAATCAGTTGAATGGATCCACCGAGGTCATTCGAGCCTGCGACGCAAGCATCTCCAAGCTGCTGAGCTAAATCCCGTCCCGGCACTAACAGAGCATGTTAATTACACTTTCTTGTTTAGAATATCGATTTCTCTATATGTGTGATTCTGGTTGCGTACGAAATTATTGGGCTGTTGCAAACATTGTCATGACTACAAAAGAACTGTGCATGGCACTGTACTTAAGACGACAAGAAAAAAAAATGTGTTTAATATAAAAGCTTTGAATGTAATGGACACACGTTCTACAAAATAAAAAAGTTTGTTTTGTTTAACGACACCACTAGAGCACATTGATTGATTGATTAATTAATCATCGGCTATTGGATGTCAAACATTTGGTAATTGTGACACGTAGTCTGCAGAGGACACCCGCTACATCTTTCCTAATGCACTACACAAGGAATTGTTTTACATGCACTTTCCCACAGAAAGAAAAGCACATACCACGGCCTTTAACCAGCTGTGGTGCACTGGTGGGACAAAATTAAAACAAAGAATATACATAGGATAATATACCTGTAAACTATATATGAAAGAGCGTTCTAGTGAAAGCTTATGCCTACCTTCTTTACATTTGGCTGCCATTTTCATCAGTTCAGTATGATCGCACCGTTGCATTGTTTGACGCCAGATTACTAAATCAGCACAGTCGCATACAGTTTATATAAGAAGAATGTAAATATACTGAGCGAATTATTTATTATTTTAACTTTCCTATTGTCTTGTTTTTATAATAATAATAATTATTGTATTTATTATTATTAAACCGTTTCAGTAATACGCGGTTTGTTGCCACATAGTTATACAAAATAGTAATTGCACGTACCAAAAATGACGGTTACCTAGTTTTACTATTTAATTATTTATTTGTGGGATTTATTATTTTGCTAAGTATACGTTACAGCGTCATACGTAATTTAATTTGAGTAACATGACAGAGCATTTAAACTGGATAACACGTTCTGCATGCTTGTCCATAGTTTAATATATTTTAGATTAAAAAAACGTATTCCAGACATCACTTTTGACATTTTCGTTTTATGTAATCAACCATTGCTAAATAGAGAATAATACATGATACCATTTATCTCACGAGTTGTGATATAGATGGTATCTAACGGACACAAATGTATTATTCTATTTCTTACATATCCTCAAAAAACAGGTTTTAAGCAAATTTTAACATCTTTTTCGACTAAACGTTATTTACAGCCGTTGCACTTGTAGCTGACTAACGCACCACAGACCCATGATTATCAGATTAACTATACGTCACAATGTAATCGATTTCCATCGTGTAGATTTTCATTGGATGTATGGCAGTGGTGACCTGGTCATCACCTAGGAACAGCCAGTCGTATGTCTTGAAATTGTTAACACACGCACATGTGTAGACAACCATGTGTTATCTATATGAAAGTTATATTTTTAAATCTAGATGGTTATGTAAAGTGAACAATATTTTAGATCTAGCTGGTCTAAGCTATATTTGGTTACACCAGTTTTATATTAATATCAATGGAAAATGTTTAGCACAAAAAATTGAAAGAATTTATCGTGATATGTACATACAGGAGTGGAACAGTTCTCTAGAAAACTCGCCAAAAGGTATCATTTATAGATTATTTAAAAATAAACATTCATATGAACCATATCTAGACATACTCCCTTTGAAACGAAGACTTGTATTTATCAGATTTAGACTTGCTAACCACAGACTACCCGTTGAAATAGGAAGATGGACTCATTTACCAAAGGAAGAAAGAGTTTGTAATATATGTAATAGTGGTTGTATTGGTGACGAATCTCACTTCTTATTTGAATGTAAAACACTAAATGATATTAGAGTACTATATTTATCTAATTATTATTATATACAGCCAAATGTAAAAAAAAAATGAATATACTTTTTAATAAGCAGAGTAAACATGTATTAATAACACTATGTGATTACATTAAACAAGGTTTAACAAGAAAGTTATCTAGAAATGAACATGAGTACATGTATTTTTGCTTAAATGTCTATCGTTTTTTTCACCCGAATGTGTAGAGTTGATCTATCACGGGAGAACCGGTTGAGAGTGGCAGTTGCCCCTACCCCCTCGTCCCGTACGCTTATGAAATGTTTTATTTAATGACGCACTCAACACATTGTATTTACGGTTATATGGCGTCAGACATATGGTTAAGGACCACACAGATATTGAGAGAGGAAACCCACTGTTGCCACTTCATGGGCTACTCGTTTTGATTAGCAGCAGAGGATATTTTATATGCACCATCCCACATATAGGATAGTACATACCACGGCCTTTGTTACACCAGTTGTAGAGCACTAGCTGGAACGAAAAATAGCCCAATCGGTCCACCGACTGCGATCGATCCTAGACCGAACGCGCATCAAGCCAACGCTTTACCACTGGGCTACGTCCTGCGCCCGTATGCTTATATGCGGACGTAATTTTTTTATTCAAATATTAAAACGAATTAAAGTTACTGAAACAATGTCTACATGCTAACAATAATAAAGTTGTACCTCGTAGTTTTGATAATTATCATATCTGAAATGATAGTTCTGCACTGATATTAATTAATTTTATAACTTAAATGTAGCCAAACATGAACGAACAAAAGTTATTTAGACAAATCAGACACCCACTGTTACCTTACTTCACACTCATACATACATACATACATGCAACCACATAAACTCGAATAATACAACACCCAAACAATGCAACACATCAGAAGAATATTTCATTTTTAGCCCTGTAAAATGTTAATTGCCTAGTCGTGTATACGTGTGGAGGGGACTGCCGCCTCCCCAGAAACTAATCATTTGATACACATAAATTGTGAATAACATGAATAAACATTAAAAAAATGTAATATCCAGGTAGGATTTAAAAATAAATTGCAAGCAGATAAAGCACTAAGTAGTTTTGTCTCTTTTTATTTTTTGTCTGTCTTTGTTTGAATTTGTTTGTTTGATTATTTAATTTTCTTACACACCCGTTGGTGAGAACACCATGCATTATTTTCGATAACACATAGTTCTTTACATACATACACAGTGTATGAACGGAACTGTATAGTTTGTGGAAGTTGTGATTATGTATAGCGACGATCGGTCACTTGCTGTTGTCAAGTTCACCGGTTAACTTATTTGTATTATTATTTAAAATTATATATATGTTGTGAGCTATAGCGAAAAGATCAATTACTAGTATATAAATGGTTTGTTATTGTAACGATATACCATTTAGGGCTTGAAAATAATTGTTCACACTTTTTTTAAAGTCAGTTTTGCATGCTGATCAGTACGGAAAATGGCAGAAGGTTAAATTCACCCGCGATAAAATCATTATTATAATAATATTTCACCAAAAAATTTCTAATATCCATTACATTACCAGCCTATGTTATGTCAGCCTTACACGGTGCATATTTGGCGCGATACGATACAACAAACGATATACTGGTGTATCAGGGAATTGTATTACAGGCGTTCGCACAGACCAGCGGGACGTAGTCCAGTGGTCGGTCTGGGATCGATCCCCGTCGTTGAGCACATTGGACTATTTTTCATTCCAGCCAGTGCACCACGACTGGTATATCAAAGGCCGTGGAATGCGCTATCCTATCTGCATATAAAAGACCCCTTGCTTCTAACGGAAAAATGTAGTGGGTTTCCTCTCTAAGACTTATATGTCAAAATTACCAAATGTTTGACATCCAGTTGCCGATGATTAATAAATCAATGTGTTTTAGTGGTGTCGTTAAACAAAACAAAATTTAACTTACACAAAGGGTCCGTGGTTCGAATCCCCTCAGAGTGAGGACCGAGTCAGTGAAGGTTGATGCATCTGTTACATTTTGAGCTGATGTAGGCAACTAGCTGTGTTAATAACAAAAACTCACATAAAAACCCAATTACAACCCATTCAGGACCAGGAAGAGTTCAACTGCCCTAGTATGTAGCAAAGTTGGTATACAGTGGTCCTACTGGGTCAGGTAAAAAGTTTAACGTGCGTATATACCACGAAGGTTTCACACACGCCTGTCCTGGGCTTAATCTCTGGCCTTTGCCAGTGACTAAGTCCAGGACAAGGGGGGGGGGGGGGGGGGGATGAATTTGAAGTGGGCAGAATTTTGAATAAGTATTTAGTTGTGTCCAGCGACACCGAAAATGGGCCGTGTTCTGACTGGCTGAATTTCGATTCCTTCGGGTCTAACTAGAAAAACCTATGTCTACGGAGAATAACTGCACCTATCATCATGTCCGGACTAAGAATTTAAACCCAAAAATAAGTTTGACTGCTCGGCCGAAAAGGTTTTAAGGTGATTTGAGCAATTGAACGGGCGCCAAAGTAAAATGCGTTGGACTATTTATAAAAAAAAATAAACATAAGAATTTTGAAGCTCGATCGAAAGCGTTTAAAGTCCAACTAAGCCCAAAAAGGAGGTTACCTGTCCTAGATAAGGTTGGCGTCTACGGGGAGGAGATGATGTACTCTTCGTTGAAGTGGGGCACCAACTTTCTGAAGTTGTGGCCCCATAGGCATTGAGCCAGTGGGAGGTACTGGGCGCCGGCGATGATCTTGATGATCCTGTGGACGGTGTGGTTGTCCATCTCTTTGTAGAGGATCCCCTGTCTGTACAAGCCATCCCGGCGCGAGGTGATGACCAGGACCTGCCCGATTCCCCGTAGATCTCCAGGATGGATGGCGATCTGGTTGCCATCCGGGAAGGTCTTAAACTCATCCTCTTGGATCCCTCCTGGCAGTTTGTAGGGATCCGTGACGTCACCAATCACGTACTTAGCGTACTGACTTTTGATTTTCCGTTTCGCGAGCTGCCATTCATCCCTGGCGGAAGCGGAAGGCCGCGTCTTGGCTGGTTGGTCCCCCGGGGGGGGGGGGGGGGGGTCACGGCCTTCCGCTTGGCAACTCCAACATCCAATGTCGCTGTCGCGGAGTCCCCCGTGGGTGGGGGTCTCGACGCTGATGAGCGACGGGCGAGAACAGGTGATGCAGGCCGTGGTGCACTAGTTGGTTGCTCCTCTTTCTGCCTCTGTACAGTCGGTGCGGTTGGTTGGCGATTCGCCTCCTTCTGCTCCGTCTGGATTGGTCGTGGTGGGGGCAGCGATGCAGACGGGACCGCCGCCGGCGGTTGAGCCACCGGCTTTGTCCCCGCCTGAGCTGTCCCTGGCGCACGTTTCTTCTTTCTTGTCCTCTTCCTCTTGGCTGTCGGCGCGTCACCATACACCAAGGTCACGGTTGCCCGTGACCCGGTGTACGCGACGCGGTACTCCAACAGCAAGCCGTAGCTAGCCATCAATCCCCCCAGGTGGGGGGGGGGGGGGGGGCAACTCGAGAGCGCACGTTGACACGTCTACCTTCATCGAGAGTTGATCCAGTGGTCCTACTGATCCGTTTTTAGACGGGAAAGCGATCGCTGTTTCTCGCTAGACTGGTTTTTTGCGACTAACGTTAAACAGATGTGATTTGATAGAAGACGATGGTACCAGTCAAATCGTCCGCGAGCGTTCGGCCTTTAGAACACACCACTGATTTGGAAGAAGGAAGGAAGGAAATGGTTTATTTAACGACGCATTCAACACATTTTATTTACGGTTATATGGCGTCGGACGTATGGTTAAGGACCACACAGATATTGAGGGAGGAAACCCGCTGTCACCACAACATGGACTACTCTTTTCGATTAGCAGCAAGGGATATTTTATATGCACCATCCCATAGGCAGGATAGCACATACCACGGCCTTTGACGCTCGCGTGATGCACGGTCGGTTTGGGATCGATCCCCGTCGGTGGGCCCATTGGACTATTTCTCGTTCCAGCCAGTGCACCACAACTGGTATATCAAAAACTGTGGTATGTGCTATCCTATCTGTGGGATGGTGCATATAAAAGATCCTTTGCTACTAATGGAAAAGTATAGCGGGATTCCTCTCGAAGACTATATGTCAGAATAATCAAATGTTTCACATCCAATAGCCTATGATTAATAATCAATGTGTTCTAGTGTTGTCATTAAACAAAACAAACTCATAACTTACACAGTGGAGGTTGGTTTATCTGATACACATTGTTACGATTTGGGGTACTCATGTTACGGTTCTATGTGTTGCTACAAATCCCTAAGTAAACATCCCTGTTTAGAAAACTACTAGACATATCCCTACTGTGCTAAATACAAACACGCAGCTACCGTGGCTCCACATAGATTAATCCTACTATACCAAGAATATGAATATTGTATTTGCATTTTCCCATAGATATACCGGCCTCGGTGGCGTCGTGGCAGGCCATCGGTCTACAGGCTGGTAGGTACTGGGTTCGGATCCCAGTCGAGGCATGGGATTTTTAATCGAGATACCGACTCCAAACCCTGAGTGAGTGCTCCGCAAGGCTCAATGGGTAGGTGTAAACCACTTGCACCGACCAGTGATCCATAACTGGTTCAACAAAGGCCATGGTTTGTGCTATCCTGCCTGTGGGAAGCGCAAATAAAAGATCCCTTGCTGCCTGTCGTAAAAAGAGTAGCCTATGTGGCGACAGCGGGTTTCCTCTAAAAACAGTGTCAGAATGACCATATGTTTGACGTCCAATAGCCGATGATAAGATAAAAAATCAATGTGCTCTAGCGGCGTCGTTAAATAAAAACAAACTTTACTTTTCCCATAGATAAGACAACACGAGTCACGGCCTTTGATACAAGTTCAAGTTCTTTATTTGCCTTAAGTTAAACAAACTTATCAGAATAAATACATACATATATAATCAGGGTATATATACAAATATACAAATACAGGTGGAGAGTAATTTAAGAATTAATGGTAAAATTAACATAGCATACTAGTAATAGTGGTGGGATGTACATATATATGTGCACTATAAACATTATCGTGATATAGTAATAATTCTAATTCTAAATATATAGGTATATATTGATGTATACCAGATGAAATATGATTAATATACTTGCTAATGAAACGGCAGGTTTGTGGATGTCATATTTTAAGTAAGCTTCAGTAAATCGTCTCTAACTTTATTTGCCAAAACTAAATATTTTCCCAGGTTATTGATGTCTTTATTGTTTTCAGTTGTTAATAGTTCAGTGAGCCTAAATACGCTTGGACGTCTGTGGTAACATTGTTTTATATACTTATTCCTCAAATCATTCAAAGCTGGTCAAATAAGGATAAAATGGTATTCGTCTTCTATATCATTATAGTGCATTTTCTTTCGGCCCTGTCAATTTTCCTATACCTTCCGGTTTCTATATTTAATTTGTGTGCACTAATTCGGATCTTTGATATTTCTTTTAAGTGATTTAATGGTATGGGTTGTCTAAGATATGTTTGTAGCTTGAATTCGAGTAACAAAAATTTATATAAGGTACCTTTCGGTGAAGTCGTTATTCGACTAAAACAATGTTGTTTAAAATTATCGTAAATTCTTTCCTTAATTATATTATATTCTCTGTTACCAACATTTGGTATGTTCCATATATAGTTTAGTCCAAGCCTATTTAGTTCTTGTTTGACTTGTGTTACCCAGTTACCATTTAATCGTTCCATTTTCTCATATATAGCTAAAAGGATACAATTTTTAGTATTTCGTATTTTAATCCAATATTTAAAAATTCTTAATTTTCTCATAATATACAGAGGAAAACGCCCTAACTCACTATATATAAATTCATTACAGGCCCCTTGTTGTACTCCAAGTAGTTTTTTTACAGAATTTTGTATGTATATTTTCAACATCCCTTGCACAGTGGAATCCCCAGACCTCTGACCCATAATTAAGAATACTGTTAACATAGGTGTCAAAAACAGATAGCATTGTTTCAATATTAAAATAATGTCTTTTGCATACGTTTAATAATGAAAACAAGGCTTTTCTTCCCTGATCAGCGAATCGTTTTTGAGTTCGATTAAATTTACCGTTATAACAGAATAATAAGCCAAGATAAATGAATTCATTTACAACATCTAACTGTTCACCTTTGTATAACCACTTTTCGTTGTCTCAAATGATCCCCCCATTTCTAAAAATGACAACCTTAGTCTTAGTTGTATTTACAGTTAGGTCCCATTTGGTAGTATATTTTGATAGTGAATTGAGCATTGAATGAAGGCCTGGTGTTTCGGCTAGGAGAACATATCATCGGCATACATAAGTAGGAATATATTTAATGATTGTATGTCGATATAGGGGCAATTATCTGATAAGAAATGCATTTCGCAGTCATTTACAAACATGGAAAATAATATCGGTGATAATACTTCACCTTGGAAAAGGCCGTTTCTACAACTGAAAAAGTTGGATAGCATACTGTTATATTTGACGCAGCATTTCACATTATCATACAGTGACCGGATAACATTAAGCATTTTACCATCGATACCAAGTTGAATCATTTTGTACCATAGTTTTTGTCTATTGACATAATCAAATGCTTTACTATAGTCCACGAAGCAGCAATACAGTCGCTTTTTATTTTTCAATATTCGTTCAATTAAAGATTGAAGAATGAAAGCGGCGTCGATCGTTGAGAACTGTTTTCTAAAACCAAACTTATGACATTATTCATTTTATCAAAAACTAATAATCGTTCATTTAGGATGGCAGTAAATAATTTCCCTAAGCAACTGACTGAAGTTATGCCTCTGTAATTATTAGGGTCGTTTGCATTGCCTTTTTTAAAAATAGGAACAATGCATCCCAATGACCAACTGTGTGGAAATGTACCCGAATCAAAGACAGCGTTAAATAATATCAATATACATGGCATCAAAACATTTATACAATTTATAAAATATTCGTTTAATACCTTGTCAAGCCCACTGGATTTGTTCGTCTTTAACTTATGTACAGCATTAAGAATTTCCTTCTCTGTAATTTCAGAGTCAAGCTCGCGGTTCGGTGCGTCACTAACTTGCTGGTCGTATTTATGTAAAAAACATCGTGTGTCTCGTCGTCTAATTTGGCACGTTTTCAGCCAATTTGCTAAAATGGTTATAGAATTCATCATTTGTTAGTTCTGAATTTACGTTTTTCTTCCTTTTCTCGAAATGTACATAAAACTGCTTTGGGTTATATTTGCGGAGATAGTTGAGCATGTTGCCTTGTTGGCATTTATAATTTCTTTTTAGGCGGTGTTCTAATGACTTATATATTCTTTTTACACGTACGAGTTCAATTCGATTTAGGTCACTTCTTCTACCATTAAACATATGGATAGCTGCTCTATATTCCTTAAATCGAGCTTTACATTCCTCGTTAAACCATGGCTTATCACCGCCTGTGGTAGTGTGCCGGCGCATATAGTTCTTTCTGTTTGTATGGGTAGTGACGTCACAGTAAGGCAATATAATAGTATTTAGTTCGTTTGTGAATTTATCAACCCGTACGTTTATACAATCTTGGCTATTACCACTAGTTGAACATATATTCAATAGCGTTTCAATATTTTCGGTTACTTTGGAAGCAATGACAGCATTGTTTTCGTCGATCCACTTCACGGTAGTGTGTGTTCGAATCTCAACTGGCTCCTGCGTATCAGCAATGTTTACATTACAACCCAGTGTGAAACATACAGGTGCATGGTCGGAGAAACAATTGAACTCACCGGATTGAAAATATGAAATTAAATCGAAACACGATTCGCTAGTGAGTACATAATCAATAAGGCTTGTACCGTTTGCATTGTAAAAAGTGATATTCCCATGTCGGTCGTCTGGGTGTCTACATTGACTATTCGTAACCCGCTAGCTTTGCAAAGGGCAATAAGTTTCCTACCGAACTGATTAACTGTTTTGTCTTCGCTGTGACGCGGGTCGAGATTACTGTCCTGTACGTATTCAATCACGTTTTGTAATACATGTAATGGACCTTCTGCTAAGATGTCAGTTTCTATAAAATCACAAAGCGTACCTGTACGACTATTAAAGTCACCTATAACAACAATGTCGCCCATCTGTGCATATGTACATATGTGATCTTCTAGTGTTTCAAATATATCTACATCACTATTTTGATAATACGTACTATTAATAGGCGGTATGTAATTAATAAACATAAATACATCTCTATTAGCACTAAACTTATTGCTTTTGATTTTAAATATAATACTACTATCACAGGTTTTATCTATGCATACACAATAATCTTGGAGATAATCTCTAACAAATATACACATTCCTCCTCCTTTTCCATTTTCCCTAGGCGCATTACGCGTGGTATAATTAGGTATTGTTATGTCGTCAGAGCCTGTCCAGCATTCATAAAGATACATTATGTCGTGTTTGCAGATAATATTTAGGAAATCTGGATCTTTTAGTTTTTCTTCCAAAGATCTGCAAATGGGCATGATAATATTTTCATATTCTTACTTTTTGTGACATCCAATAGCCGATGCGTATTTTTGTGCTGGGGGTGTCAATAAACATTCATTCATTCAGTGATAGGCATGTATTAGTTGTGAGGTATTGGCTGGAATAAGAAAACCTATCGCACGCCAGACACTAGTTCTACAACTGGCGATACAATCCAATTAATTGTTCTAATAGTACAGGAGCATGATGTTCAAAGTGTTACACTATAAGTAAAATGATCGACACAGTTGACCGTTATATCTTACATTTTGAATTTGTCAAACTAATAGTCAACACTACAACCACAGGTGTTCATTGTTACATTAGCAGTTGTATGAACTCTAGCGGGTTCAACAATGCTTGCAATGTCTATATTAAAAAACAACAATGTATAAGGCACACTTTCTGAACAAACATAGACGCACAATAACTACAATACTCGTTAATAGACTGTAGTGTAAACACGAATACCTACGTTTAACTGTTTCCTAAGTTATATATGAATTTAATATGTTAGTAAATAGAAAACTTTACCGTGACCTTGGCTACTGTCTGTGATAATTTAAAAAACACAATGCGTATACCACAGTGAACATACAATACACTGCGATGAAGATAACCAAAGAAAAACCGGGTCATCGGTCACAACCACCCGACGTACATATTGTTGATACACCAACTTGTATAATTCAGTTTGAATAGAAACACCTCTATATGTAGGTTTTCTTTGCTTTCTGAATCAGCAATGCATAAAACAGGTCTACTGCTGACACTGGCATTCCAACGTCTAAAGCATATAAAACAGATCTAAATAATACCCCTTTTGAGCGACCGGGAAAGCTTAAAAAAGTACATACAATATTATGATATACGAGACGACTTCGTGGTTCTTTGATACTGTTCGTGCATTCACCAGGGCCAGGGGGCGAGACGTAGCCCAGTGGTACAGCGCTCGCTCGATGCGCTGTCGGTGTGGGATCGATCCCCGTTGGTGGGCCCATTGGGCTATTTCTCGTTCCAGCCAGTGTACCACGACTGGTATATCAAAGGCCGTGGTATGTGCTATCCTGTCTGTGGGATGGTGCATATAAAAGATCCCTTGCTGCTAATCAAAAAGAGTAGCCCATGAAGTGGCGACAGCGGGTTTCCTCTCTCAATATCTGTGTGGTCCTTAACCATATGTCTGACGCCATATAACCGTAAATACAATGTGTTGAGTGCTTACATTTTTCTATTAGTAGCAAGAGATATTTTATATGCACCATAACACAGACGGGATAGCACATACCACGAATTTTTATATACCAGTCGTGGTATACCGGCTGGAACGAAAAATTGCCTAATGAGCTCACCGACGGGAATCGATCCTAGACTGACCGCATATCAAGCGAGCGCTTTACCACTGGGCTACGTCCCGCCCCCAGTCGACCGAGTGCTTACCTGAGGTGTTTGCGTTGTAGGATCGAACCAACTTAGTGGACCCATTATCTGACTGGGTTTTGCCCGTCCCAATCAGTGCACCACGACTGGTATATCAAAGACAGTGGTATGTGCTGTCCTGTATGTGGAGAATGTGCATATAAAACAATATCCCTTGCTGTTAATGGGAAAAATGTAGCGGGTTTTCTTTTAAGACTACGAGTAAAAAAATGTTAACAAATATACCACATCCAGTCGCCGATGATTAATAAATCAATGTGCTCTAGTGGTGTCGTTAACATTTTTTTAACTGAACTTTTCACCATGGTCAGAAAGAAGGAGGAGCGCTCGCATGCAGTACAATATGTTGGAGGATCCGTCGCCGCCTCTGAACTCGGGTTCCCCCACCACCCCGGTCCCAATCGGTGCCTACGACTGGTATATCAAATGCCGTTGTGTATATACTGTTATGTCTATGGAAAATATCTTATAAAAGATTCGAGAGGTTGGTGGGGGAAAACGACTGTTTCCAGCCACTAGCAACATAAAACAATTTTGATACTCTTATTTTATGCAGTGATTTAGATTATTTGTGGAATCGATTAATTTGTAATTATGTATTACAAATAATGTAAACGAAACGAAATGTGGTACTATACTTGTAACTATTGTAGTGGACCTTTATTTATAAATCAGGCCCGACGGAAGCAAACTGAGAATGGTAATGTAATATCAGAAGCATTAAAGGGGCGGGATCTAGTTCAGTCAGTAGAGCGCTTGCCTGAGGTACTTGCGTCGTAGGATCGAACCACCTTAGTGGACCCATTCTCAGATTGTGCCCCCCCCCCTCCCAAACAGTGAAACCCATACACATCTCGTTCACTCTGGTAGTCAAACTCAAACTTGCCCTATATACAATATTGTGACCCCGCCCTTTTACTGTTGCGTGCTAATCCATTTCCTAATGTGTGTTAGAATGTACGTATTCTGACGTCATCTCTGACTCAGATTCATTTTATGTAATCAGCCATTGTTGAAAGTAGTCCAAAAATCAGTTTCCCACACTCTTATCATGCTGATTGCTCAAGCTCAGGTGTAATTTACACCGACGTAGACGGAGAAAGGGCATCTTCGCTAGCCAGGGTATCATTCCGTGTAACCACTGTATTGGGTACCTTAGCTTCCGAAGATGGAGAAAGGGGTATGGCGGCCATGAACCCGTAATACCTCTTTTTCCCCACCACCTTTATATTTACCCGTTTCCCTTATAACACGACCCATAAGCAGTTTGGGTGCCTAATCCCCTCCACCCTCCCAAAATATAAAATCCTGACTGGACCAATGATAATTCATATTCGTGAGCCAAGATAGCATTCCGTATAATTTACATTTTGCTATCTGTAACTTTCACGTGTCTGCCTACTATAGTTATTTGACTCACTCCCATTTTGTTTAATTGTTATTTTGTTTGTATATTTGTTTGTTTGTTGTTGCCATTGTTGTTATCGTCGTCGTTGTTGTTGTTGTTGTTGTGGTTAAAGTAATAATTCTGCACTGGTGATATTTTATTTTGTAACTTATTTTTGTGTTGTTGGGGTTTTTTTTCCATCGATGATTCGGGTGCACTGTGTTGGACACACAACTGAACTCCGGGTAAACGAAGGAAACTCGCCCTGACACATACCACGAATGGATCTTAATAAGTACCTTAGTTTAAATATGCATTCCAGTATAAATATGACAGTATATTATTCGTCTCATAAGCGTACGAGACGGGGCAAAGGGGCAAAACCTCAAATTCGGGCAAAAATTATACAGATATTCGGGGAACATGTGCTAAGCTGAGACCTTTTTACTATGTATTTTCATCTTCTACCCTCAAAATTAGTTGTAATCCATATTAAAATGCGTTGTGATTTCTTTGCAACCATATAGGCCTATAGCTGTTTGGTTGTAATGCTAATTATATTAATAAATGCAGATTCGGGTATTTTCGTTGAAATTCGAGTAAAAGCTAGCCTGCCCCCCCTCCCCCCCCCCCTCCCCCCCCCCTCCCCCTCCCCCTCCCCCCTACAAAAAGGGGAGCCCGTACGCATATGCTTCGTCTTCGAGTCGAGGATTTGTAAACAACACGAACGACCACGAAAACAAGTTCGCAAGCAGGTGTGTTTGTTTTCATCATCATGATGCATGCAGTAGGATTAACAGTTGTGACCGCTCACATATAAAAAAAAAAAAAAAAAAAATGTTTTATTTAACGACGCACTCAACACATTTTATTTACGGTTATATGGCGTCAGACATATGGCTAAGGACCACACAGATTTGGAGAGGAAACCCGCTGTCGCCACATAGGCTACTCTTTTACGACAGGCAGCAAGGGATCTTTTATTTGCGCTTCCCACAGGCAGGATAGCACAAACCATGGCCTTTGTTGAACCAGTTATGGATCACTGGTCGGTGCAAGTGGTTTACACCTACCCATTGAGCCTTGCGGAGCACTCACTCAGGGTTTGGAGTCGGTATCTGGATTAAAAACCCCATGCCTCGACTGGGATCCGAACCCAGTACCTACCAGTCTGTAGACCGATGGCTAACCACGACGCCACCGAGGCTGGTCCGCTCACATATATTCAACCAGTTAAACACATTAATTTCCAACGATGTAAACAACATGAAGTATGATAATTTCTTAGCAAGTCTTACGGTGCCAATAATGTATGGAATTACGTTTATAATAAGGTAGATATGTAGCTACTGAGAATCGTTTTAAGGACATTTTAGTTACGATTAGGTGACAGAACGTAACCCAATAGTAAAGCACCCGCCTGATGCGCGGTCGGTCTGGGATCGATCCCCGTCGGTGGGTCCATTAGGCCATTTTTCGTTCTAGATAGTCAGTGCACTACGACTCGTATATCAAAGGCCGTGGTATGTGATATCATGTCTGTGCGATGGTACTTTCGATACTCGGATCACTAATTTTTATGAAGTTCTTCACATCATATTTTACTCATGCGTCCAAGCACGTACGTGTGCAGTGTGTGTGGGGGGGTGGGAGAGTAGGAGGGTAGGAGGGGACGTCTTGACAGTGTAGAGCCAAGTTTGTAGGTGGGTCATGAGTACAGCCGCCACAGCTGTCAAGCCAACTTCTGTGCCAGAATGATATGGCGTTGTTTGAAAACTGCACACAATGAGCATGCCCTAAGTTGTGATAAAAGGTGATCTTACGGCTAAGATCGCTTCGTGGAACGAGGCCCAGATGGGTTTTTAAATTTCTAAGTCTTATGGGTAAATCAATGGAAGGTAAAAGTTAAAAGTTTTAGCCCTGAGGCGCATCGACCCAACTATGGAGGCGAAACGACATGATACCGAAGTGCGTATACATAACAGTGACAACAAGGATAGTTCAGTCATCTATGAATGATCAGTCATATTCATATATGAGTAGTACCTATTATTCACAAACCCTATTTAATATAGCGCATAACACTACTTACAGACAGTATCTCCTCCCCACCCCCAATATAAATTCCTGGCTACACCAATAGTTTATCTGATACAGTTCGTCACGATTTTTATCGGCCTAGTACACAGACACCCATACAACAAAACACACAATAAGAAAACAACAAAAAAAACAAACAAAAAAAAGAAGGGGGGGGGGGGGTGTATACAAGACATTTTTCAAACAAGCAAACTACATATGAGAATTGTTATTATACAACTTTTATGTTTAACATATTTTAAAGTCATAAATGCACATTTAATACTAAAGAGAATGAATGAATGAATGAATGAATGAAGGTTTAACGACACCCCAGCACGAAAAATACATCGGCTATTGGGTGTCAAACTATGGTAATGCAAATAAATAAAATAAATCAACATCAATATAAACATTCAAGACTTAAACAAAAACAGTGTAAAGAACTGTGCAAAAACACAAATATCACAGAATTTTACGGATACTGAATTTTACTCAAAACTTCAATTTTGTGCTGTATTGGCCATTCTCAAAGAGAATGTTACACCCCTGCACCACGGTGAGGTTACAGCACACGCAGGGGATAATAATACTAAAGAGAGAAAAACACCTTACCGTAATATCGGCTACTGTATCATAGCATACCTTAATAAGTTATACAGCGGACCGGTGTTAAACAGTCTAACCAAACAAAACACCCCGACCTTGATTCACAGTTTGGGACTGTTTATAGCTCATGTTGTTAATACACTTATGTTATATAATCCCATTTGAATAGAAATACTTCTATGTAGGTTTCCTCTTTTCTCTCTCTTTTCGTTCTAGAACGACGGTGTATAAAACAACTTTACTGCTGGCGTTTGTTAAACAACCAAAACTGAACAAAAACACTTTTTTATTTTTTTGCGACAGGAAGTTATTTTTAGCTGAAGTATACAATTTATAATACATATGTCAGACGACTTAGCAGTTCTTTTAACCGGCCTCGGTGGTGTCATGGTGTCATGGTTAAGCCATCGTACATAAGGCTGGTAGGTACAGCGTTTGCAGCCCTGTACCGGCTCCCACCCAGAGCGAGTTTTAACGACTCAGTGGGTAGGTATAAGACCATTACACTCTCTTCTCTCTCACTAACCACCAACAACTAACCCACTGTCCGGGACAGACAGCCCAGATAACTGAGGTGTGTGCCCAGGACAGTATGCTTGACCATATATAAGCAGGAAAATAAGTTGAAATGAAATGGTTCTTTTATACAACGTGACCAGAGAATCTGTAGTCTTTGTAACAGTAACTTGACTGAAGATGAATTTCACAAACAAATACAACGTGACCAGAGAATCTGTAGTCTTTGTAACGGTAACCTGACTGAAGATGAATTTCACAAACAAATACAACGTGACCAGAGAATCTGTAGTCTTTGTAACGGTAACTTGACTGAAGATGAATTTCACAAACAAATACAACGTGACCAGAGAATCTGTAGTCTCTGTAACGGTAACCTGACTGAAGATGAATTTCACAAACAAACCAACGTGACCAGAGAATCTGTAGTCTCTGTAACGGTAACCTGACTGAAGATGAATTTCACAAACAAATACAACGTGACCAGAGAATCTGTAGTCTCTGTAACAGTAACCTGACTGAAGATGAATTTCACTTTATTTTGTATTGTCCACCCAACACTGATTTGCGGGTTAAATATATCAAAACGTTCTTGTTGAAGCTACTAATCGTAGAGTACTGGTTATTCTATAATCTGTCTCCACCCTTAACATTATTAACGTGATAACTAAAACAATCTGTCTCTATCCTTAATTTCTTACAAACAATTGTGTCCATCTTAAGTATGTTTTCTAAGATGTTCATGTACTGTTATACCTTTAGGTCAGGTCAGGTCATAGGGCTTTACGTGCACATACAGAACAAGCTGTTGTAGCGCACGCCTATCCAGGAAAGGTGGGCGGGGGGGGGGGGGGGGGGGAGGGACCGCCTGCACTGGCAGGTGCAAGGGAGCACCAGCAGTTCGACCAAGGTCGGTAGCAGGTGGGGGTTATACCTTTATTATTATTAACATACTGTATATTGAATTGCACGTCGCCACTGTATGATAAATCGAATGTACATGCCTGTAAGCAACTTGCTCTGGTAAAATAAATGAATGAATACTGTTCATAATTAAAAGTGCATTCACCAGGCGTATAGTTCAGGGAACAATTACACAAAACATCGTATGTTTTCGTCCTCGACTAGCAGTTATACCAGGCATACATGTCCAAGTGTTCGGAATCTATTCCACGAATAAAATTACATCATTGAGGAAAATGGCGCATTTTAAGGACAAAAGAAAATGAAATATGTTTATTTCTAACTATACTTGTACATGTACTATAACAGTAATAAGAATTGTGGTCTAGCCGTAGATTGTTTAGTGAAATTGGGCCCAGTAGTACAGCGATCTCCTGAAGAACAGCAGGACTTGTTTTTTTTTAAACTTTATAGCCTGCCTAGCCCGAGTACTCTGACTGTAAGAGAGCTAGACGGACATTTGGACATAAATACGCTCTCATTACAGCGTATTTATGTCCAAATGTCCGTCTAGCTCTCTTACAGTCAGAGTACTCGGGCTATAGCCTGCCTAACTGTCATTATTTCACTATGAATTCAAGGTGGTCATCTAACAGCTTATATTGACTTCAGATCTGAAATCTATTCCACCATTGGCATGTTTCTCCACAACATCAGTTCTAGTCTCCAACTCAAAACACAACAACCAGTAATTTTTAAAGAAATAATGTACTGAAATTTGTTTTGTTTGTGGCAACTTCGGGCAGGATTCATCTCAGTCCGTTGAATGCACATCTGGAGTGCTTGCGTCGCAGGATCAAACCACCTCGGTGGATCCATTCAACTGACTGGGTTTTTCTCGTTCCAACCAGTGCACCACAACTGGTTAAAAGCCGTGGTATATGCTTTCCTGTCTGTGGGAAAGTGCATATAAAAGATCCCTTGCTGCTAATAAAACAAACTGTAGTGGGTTTCCTCTGATGACTACGGGGTCGGGACGTAGCCCAGTGGTAAAGCGCTCGCTCGATGCGCAGTAGGTCTGGGATTGATCCCCGTCGATGGGCCCATAGGGCTATTTTTCGTTCCAGCCAGTGCACTGCGACTGGTATATCTAGTATGTGCTATCTGGTATGTGCTTCCTGTCTGTGGATGGTGTATATAAAAGAGCCCTTGCTGCTAATCGAAAAGAGTAGCCAATGAAGTGGCGACAGCAGGTTTCCTCTTGAAATCTGTGTGGTCCTTAACCATATATAACCGTAATTAAAATGTGTTAAATAAAACATTTCCTTCCTTCTGGTGACTACGTGTCAGAATTATCAAATGTTTGACATCCAATTGCCAAATATTAAATAATTATTATATAAATATGAAATAAATATTAAATAGTTATTAAATAATTGATTATAATCAATTTGCTCTAGTTTTGTTGAAACTTCCAACTTGCCAGTTTGCCATTATATAATTATGTCCTCTCATTTTGACTTTGAATATGTTTACATGTATATCAAATGGTATGGTAAGGTACTCTCAGAAACCAACAGCAAACACATGCAGCAAAAAAAAAAAAAAAAAAAAAAAAAAAAAAAAAAGAAAAAAAAAAGAAAAGAAAGAAAGAAAGAAGAAAAAAGCTAATTTTGTTCAAAGTCAATAACGTTTATTTTACTGAAGATTAATATTTAAGTTTACCACTGGGTTGTAGCCAGGGCTTTCCTCTACGTGTAATGAAGAATGTAATTATCTGTAAAATTAATGTAATAGGCTACTACTGTACACATGTATAATTTGTTTTAATGGATTTACCTCCCTTGAGTTACATAGACCTATAATAACCTGCAATGTTATAACATTTTGTGTGCCCTACAACATCTTGCTCTGAATGTGCACGTTAAACCCACTGACCTGACCTGACCTAACCTAACATTTTGTCATACTATGGCTTGAGTGGAACAGTTTATAATTCCATGCGATTCTGTACATTCTGATACCCACTGATCATTTTACAAAATATTATTCAAACCCATTCTACTTCCAAATTGTGATTTTTGTATTTTCCGATTTCACAAGTACAAATATATATATTTTTTAATTGTATACATATTACGATCATGTGTTTTGAGTGGATATACGCTTAATTTATTAAGTTTGATTTTAGAATTTACATAGTATAAGATGACAGTAAAATGATATTTTACACAGTTTACAACATCAAGCCAGGACAAAAGAAAAAAAGTAGAAAAAGAAAAGAAGACAAAATAATAATAATAATATATATAAAAAACAAAAACAACAACAAACAAATCAACAACAACAAAAAAGAAACCCAAACCAAATCAAGCATACAAACAAACAAACAATTTTAACGTTGAGCTGAAAGCGAAAGTTGCCGCCGTTGTCGCCACTGAAAAAGTAATACCGAGAGAGAGAGAGAGAGAGAGAGAGAGAGAGAGAGAGAGAGAGAGAGAGATATGAAAGAGAGAGAGAGAGAGAGAGAGAGAGAGAGAGAGAGAGAGAGAGAGAGAGAGAGAGAGAGAGAGAGAGAGAGAGAGAGAGAGAGAGAGAGAGATTATTGATTATTACCAAACAAATATACATGGTGTTATAATAGTAATAAATATATAAATATACCTATTATGCCCAATTAAATAAAATAAAAAAATACAAAAAAAAAAGAAAAGAAAAAAAGGTTTATAAGGTACCCATAAAACAAAAACAACAAAAACCAAAAGCCAGGGGGACCCGCACTGGTTTTACCAAAGCAGCCAGCGATGGAATATTCCAATCACGGACAGCACGTGTGGTCTAATGTCTTTCGACTCTTAGTCACTGTGGTGGACCCCTATTGTGGGTTCCCACCTCACCCCCACCCCCAATATTAAATCCTGACTACGCCAATGTAACCATCAGATTAAACAGCATGGTATTACTATTATAAGCATTGTGCAACAAAAGTAATGTGGCAGTCCTCTTACACCATAGGAAGTGTGGCATTTCGAAGTGTGGCAGTCTTCCTATTAATAAAGCACCAACTGTGATTCATGCAGAAACAGTCACGACATTGTAAAAAAAAACCCACCTTCCTTTGACTGCCTTATATTGGGATACAATTTTGATAGTGTACATTGTTTTTCTCGTTCATATTCGCTTCTCCTCTACCTATAAATGTTAAAATTATAATTACTTTTTTGAATGATTATAATTTAATGCCGAATAACATGTTCGAGCCAACGAGATTGACAGTTGAATCCAGTTGGCTCGAACATATACTCTTACAAACTCTTACAAACAAAAATAAACATTTAAAAAGAAAGAAGAAGAAATGCTTACTATACTATAGTAATTATATTCTTAAGTTTAACATTTTGAGATTCCGATTTGTGAGTGTGGTTTAACGCCACATCATCGTTGGCACATATGATTATTTATAAATATTTTAAAATTACTTCTTTTCTTTTTTTCATACCACTATTAGATTTTTAGATACTGATTTGTGAAATATTACAGTTTTTGATCCCGATCTGTGAAAATGTAATTCAACGTCACACCATCGTTAGCACTGGACGACAAGTCATATCAACATAAATGTTTAAAAATTAATTTTTATTTCATAGTTAATATTATATTTTGATATGTATTTTAATTATAATTATGACCCCCACCACATCCATTGTTATTTTAGTGCTAATAACTAATAGCTTCGTGAAAAGTGGTATAGTAGTCTAAAAGGCAGTAGCCTAAATAACTTTAAATACAATTAATGTGGCTTATAACAAAAGCATAAACAAAATAATAATAAAAAAATAAAATCGTAGACACGAAGATCGTAGAATATGCCGAAAAGTATCGAATATCCCCGAAGGAATAAGTCTTTAATGAAAAAGGTACAATTGTTGACAAATACGGGTGTCTCGATAAATCTTGTCTTTATTGATGTTGTTTTTCTCTTTTTACCAGCAGGTGCCCTTCGATAATTAAGGTTCATAGAAATGGTGTCGTTATGTCTGATGATGAAGACTCCTCAAGTAAGTGTTAAAATAAACATTATTTTATATAATTATAGAAACTTTATAACAGGATAATAAATTAAAATGCTGGTTATTTCAGGCAAGGAGCATGTCTGCGCAGGTTGTTCACAGGTGATTGAGGATGAGACGTTTGTTCAGGCGCTAAATCGGGATTGGCATGCTTCCTGTTTTCGGTAGGTTACATTCCTTATTCAGTAGCCAGTGTAAGCGATCTAAAGTAGATATGACAGGACACTGTTAGTGAAACTTCATTGACAAATTTGCTTACAAATCTGTTCTATTAGAATCACTGTAAGTTAAACCGAGTATTGCAACCCCATTTTGCCACCCTCCATTTATTTTGATTTGACATTTGATTTGTTAGTCACACAACTCACAGTGTCATCCCACTGAAGGCAGCAGAATAAGCATAGTGCCTGGTATCCCAGGTACAGATTACGATATATACGTTATGGGCCTGTTAAGTTACAAGACATGAACTTTACAGTTTACATTACCATTCATCACAAACATGATCAATATCCTCTTTTAAAAAATTGGTTTGTTTAAGGTTTCATACTGGCGTAACTGGAAAAAAAAATAGGGTGGGTACAATGTAAGTAGGTAATTGATTTTTGTTGTCGTGGGATGTGTTGAATGTAATAAGGGATTTCAGGCCTGGACTTAACAAAACTGACCATAACCTAAAAACAGTTTTTGTGAAAACAGACCATGCATAATCTTTATGTTATGGTGAGTTATCATGTTACTGTTAAAAAACAACAAAACACTTTTGCTGGATGGTTAATATTATTGTTATGTAAGTTACACTCTTGTTGACAAATGACAAGAAGGCAGTCCAGGGCCCATATTTTCAAAGCGATTTTAACTTCGACATATTGTAGCTAGTTAAGAGCAAAATACTAATGTTGTAGATTTAAGATACAACATATTTTGAAGGTATCGTAAAGTTGTCTTAGTGTGTCATGATTTACGATATTTGTCGTAAACAAAAATGGGAACTCTCGTTAATACATGGGGTATTTCTCGGGTGGGCGATCACATGACCTGCGTCACAATATAGGTCAGCGAGCTTTGTTCTTGCATTGGAATGTCCTGAAGTTTAGCTGAATGTGGGTGCTGTCGGATTTCTTTCTGTAGTGATTAATATGTGGATTTTTTAAAATCAAGTAACTTGAAAATGATCGATGTAAAGGTATTTGACGTAAAACATAGGATTGTTCTGGTATTAGAGCAGGAATCTTTCACTACCGTGTGGTAGGCAGCGATTGCCTGGAAATTGCTTAGCTTGGTCTCTGACTGTAGGGATGAATATCTGTCCAAATGTCCGTCTAGCCCTCTACAGACAGAGTACTCGGGCTAAAACATTACATGATAAAATAAAACAATATCATAATTCATTGGCTATTATGCCGATAACGATCTACGGTGTTGTTTCCACGAAATATAATATTCCAAACAGAATATCGTAACCTAGAATACTGAAATAAAATACATACGGTACACAATAAATATTAAAATAAACTAATTACACAAATATTTACCTCCTGTTACAGTCATAAATATGGTCTGTTGTTTAACAGTGTGAATCGAAGACAGTCATTTTGGTTTTAAACCTGATCGAAGTACAAATCACATTTACAAAATATTTCGGCATTAAAGATATTTAATAGTGATCTTCAAATGTTGTTTTGACTTTTGCTTCTGTACTTATCTACTTTTTACTTTTTGTGTAATTCCCGCCAACATCTGCGCATCTATGTGCACACATACATTGTTCATTCACACAACCTCGGTAGCAGTCATACTCAGTAACATTGTGTTCAGTCGGAATATCTCGGTCTTTTCCGTTACATTTGATTTGATACACTTCGGGCAATTTCATCTCTGACATTTAACCGGCCTCAGTGGCGTCGTGGTTAGGCCATCAGTCTACAGGCTGGTAGGTACTGGGTTCGGATCCCAGTCGAGGCATGGGATTTTTAATCCAGATACCGACTCCAAAACCTGAGTGAGTGCTCCGCAAGGCTCAATGGGTAGGTGTAAACCACTTACACCGACCAGTGATCCATAACTGGTTCAACAAAGGCCATGGTTTGTACTATCCTGCCTGTGGGAAGCGCAAATAAAAGATCCTTTGCTGCTAATCGGAAAGAGTAGCCCATGTAGTGGCGACAGTGGGTTTCCTCTCAAAATCTGTGTGGTCCATAACCATATGTCTGACGCCATATAACCATAAATAAAATGTGTTGAGTGCATCATTAAATAAAACATTTCTTTCTTTCTCTGACATTTAGATCTTTTACGATCAAGTTTCAGTCTTTAACTTGGTAAAACTGTAGCAAATTGAGTTTTATTGGAGACACGCTTGAAAATCAGAAAACAGTGGAATTGTTTGCAGTGATCAATTTGATCAAAGATCAAATCAGCTGTAATATTATATTTGTGTTGAATTATAATACCTTGTATAATTATACAGTGAAATATAAAAGTAAAAGTATGTTTTTATGACGTCAAACGTGTTGTCTATTTAACTCGACTACATGTACGTACAACAGCGATTATGTAACTCAGGCCCTAATCTAGAATTGAAAAAGTAGGAGAAATTACTTCGCGCTTCCCAGGAGAAAGGGGAGGAGTTTGATAAAAGAGGTGAAGTGAACATTTATCGGTACATTTCGTAATGTTTTGCCAGTTTCCACGTTTAAATGGGGAAAATTCTTAATTTTACACTCAGTTCTAATTGTAATATTTCGAAATAAAATACTACTTCTGGTAATAAAATTTAAACAAAGCAGTTATATGTTTTATTAAAAATGTGTTATTATTAAGTAATTGAATATGTGCCGTTATGTTAAAATTACAGTATTAATTAGTATTTTCTGGCATTACTGAAATGAAAGTGGCTGGGGATTAACAACGCTTTACTGGTCACAGCGCAACAGTTTACGGGTGCATTTGAAGAATGTCAGCATTAGACTACACCATGTATTTAATCTCTTTACAACAAAAACTGGCTTGAGTATTAACATTTGTTGGTTGATTTTGATAATAAACTGAACAAGGTAAAACATTATTTTATAAAATCAATCGTACATTACGGTGTGCATGCGCAGAAACCATTTCCCACTAATAGGCCAGTTCACGATTACTCGAGGATACAGTCTCATATAGTGCCAAATTAAAAACACTGTTATGACAACAAGGTGCCAAGTAAGCTATGACAATAAACAAGTTGGGTTCTTGATGTCTGTTGTGTGATTTTGTTTTTTAAAATCGGATTAGGTCCAGAATATCACGGTGACTTCGACTTCTCACTACTGCTAATAACTTGGCAACTTGAGCTAACTTTTGGCGAAAAAAACGCTCATTTCATCGGCAAGATTAGGGCCTGGTAACTGTTATGGACGGAATTGTTAAAACAAGAAATTGATGTCTTCTTTTTTTAATTTGGCCAACTGAAACTGAAACTGAATTTGACTAAAACGTTTCTGACCAAATTAGTCAAATTGCCAATAAATTTTTTGGGGGGTCGAACTTAGCCCACTTGTTACCTAGTTCATTAGAAACAAAATATGCAAAACACCATCCATCACAGTGTTTCTGCCAGAAATAATTTTTTGGGTATGGCACTATGGAACTGAATGCAACCACAGTCAACAGGAGTATGGGGGACTTCCCCCAGAAAGCACATGGGTTACGATTAAGGTTAGGGTTAAGAAAATCATACAGTAATAATAAAGAGTAATTAATTTTATCAAAAGGTTAACTTAAAAACAACATCTGCAAAAACAATTTGGGTATGGCACCATACCTTTTTACCCTCTGGCAGAAACACTGCGATCAGTTCAGAATAATGTTGCCTGCAACTGTCGGTAAATAATACATGAGTATAGTATACCTATACATGCAGGGTCTAATATTTGTCTTAATACAACAAACACCGGCCTCGGTGGCGTCGTGGTTAGGCCATCGGTCTACAGGCTGGTAGGTACTGGGTCCGGATCCCAGTCGAGGCATGGGATTTTTAATCCAGATACCGACTCCAAACCCTGAGTGAGTGCACCGCAAGCCTCAATGGGTAGGTGTAAACCACTTTCACCGACCAGTGATCCATAACTGGTTCAACAAAGGCCATGGTTTGTGCTATCCTGCCTGTGTGAAGCGTAAATAAAAGATCCCTTGCTGCCAATCGGAAAGAGTAGCCCATGTAGTGGCGACAGCAGGTTTCCTCTCAAAATCTGTGTGGTCCATAACCATATGTTTGACGCCATATAACCGTAAATAAAATGTGTTGAGTGCGTCGTTAAGTAAAACATTTTTTTTTTTTTTTTAAATACAACAAACATGTCTTCCGTCATGTTTTATAATACTTGTACATTGTTAGTAATGTTACAGAGATCAATAAAGAAAGTGCCATTCTTTTCGAGTTAATACATGTAAGCTAGATTAGCTACTTGCATCTAAAGAATATTGAAGAATGGCATAACATAATAAGGAAATAATGTGAAATTATCTTTCCTAAATAGTTAAGTAAAAAAACAAATTCACGATATTGCAGCTTTTATAAAAGTGAGTGGTGATTTGTGACAACTGGTCGCACAGTGCAGTGGCGCAGGCTGCTAGGTACAGCCTAACAGGGTTCGGAGCCCGGTACTAAGCGAGTTCTTACGGGCTCAGTGGGTAGCTGTAAGGCCACTACACCCTCTTCTCTCTCACTAACCACTAACCAACTAACCAACAGTCCAGGACAGATACTGAGATAGCTGAGGTGTGTGCCCAGGACAACGTGTTTGAGCCTTAATTGGATATAAGCACGAAAATAAGTTGAAATAAAATCATAGACAGTACATGTAGTTGGTTCTCCCCCTCTTCTGGGTACTCTGCCAATCCTGGCTATCGTTATATGTGTAATATTACATGTATGTATTGGTATATGAAACCTGTATACAGGTCTCTGAGAAGTGTGTATAAACTGGTTGTGGGTTATCAAAAATTAAAATTAATTTTGTGGACTAGGAAACATTCTAAAACTGCTTAACAAGTCAAATGTTAATCTGGAAGCAAATGTCATAAATTGAGAAGCAGTTAAAAAAACACCTAGATTGTTCTCACAATTTTCAGAGGCCAGCTGAAGATTTTACGATAAAATTTGTCAAATTGCTAAATAGTTTTGTTGTCCAGCTGAAACCTTAGCTTACCATACGTAAATGTACTTGTCAACTGTTAACTTCACGGTTATTAATAATAAAACATTAACAGTATGACACTTAAAAAATGTATGGTTATGCTGGTATATTAATATTAATCTTATTTCCTTATTTTATAATTAAAAATAATCCCAACAGCAGTTTCCTCTCTCCTGTGAGGTTGTTTTGAATAACTTAATGGGATTTCCCTAGTTGGTGTACGTGTGCTTAGTATATATACTTTAAATACTTATATGCACATAATTTTATGTAACGGTACATGTACCTCTATTTCTACTGGATATGCATTACAGTATTGGAAGGAGTGTCATAAACAATGAATTTAATTTTATATTGTAAGTACAATATTTATTTTATTATTTTATTTTATTTGTTCTTCATAAATGTTTGAATTTTTACAGTCCGAAACCACTAATATTAAGTTATAGCCAATGAGAACAATGTTAGTTTTTATTAAATAAGCCAGTATGTTATGATTAAAATTGATATACCATTTCTCTAATTGTTTTTTTCCCTGTCCCAACCAGTGCCCCATGACTGGTATATATCAAAGACTGTGGGAAAGTGCATATAAAAGATCCATTGCTGCTAATTAATGTGTCAGAATTATCAAATGTTTGACATTCAATAGCTAATGATTAAATTATCAATATGCTCTAGTGGTGTCATTAAACAAAACAAACAAATTCTATTGACTGGTTAGTGGGATATGATGCTTGTAATTTAAGTGCTAATAATGGAAAATGCAAGTTAACAGAATTACATAATCTTTCTAGCATTGTCAACATTTAAAGTCACAGACACAAAGTTTGGTTAACCCAGAAACCTATAACACTTTTGAGTAAACTTACAATAGAATGAAACAAGAGTCTGTGATATTTAAACAGGGAAATGGTCTAACTGAAAAATATGCTGCAGTGTTTAAAAACTAGGGTAAAAACATCATTCTGCTACATGAACATATTACTTTTTTTTTTTTTTTTTTTCAATAGTTTATGATGTAATGGGTTAAATTTGGCCATTATTTCCTGTTATCCTCAGCATTACTATAAGAACATGAGTAATCCCCTAAATCCCCCCCCCCCCACCACCACCACCACCACCACAAACACAAAAGCAACAACCCCTCCCTCGACCAAAACCCAACCTTGCCCTCAAATACTAATGTCTGAAACACTTAAATATGCATTTTACTGTTTTAAAAAAGGTTACTAGGTGTTACATTTGGCAATAATGAGAATATATTTCCCATCATTCCTGCTGTTTGACAACAAGGAACTGCAGGGTGTCAAGTTATTTCTTGTTATTATTGGCTTTGCATTCCTATATATAGGAATGTGGTGATCTGCTGTTTGATCCTGTGACACCACCTTTTCAGGTACGCCCACTCGTCCGCTGTGTGGTCAGTATATAAAGTAGCTTGTTGTGGATCAACTGAAACTCCTGTGGGTTTACCACAGTTTACAAGGATGTAGCGTGATTAGCAACAACAAGAAAGCTTTGTATACGTTATGTACAGAGAGTTTGAATGGAAATCACCAATTTGTTTGTAATCTCTCTTTACTTGATTCAGATGATATACTTGGCTTGTAGCTACATAGAAGTACAATACGTGTAGCTGGCACATTTCAATTAGTCAAAAGTCTGAAATGCTTACTAAATTCATACGGCCATATTAATGTTTTAAGCCTGAAAATGGTTTTATTATGTATATAGGGGCCAGGACTCAGCCCAATGGTAAAGTGCTTGCCTGATGCACGATCAGTCTAGGATTGATTGCCGCCAGTTGGCCCATTGGGTTAATTTTTGTTCTAGCCAGTGCACATTTTCACACTCTCTTTACCAAGTGTTAAAATGGCCATATGTCAGACACCAAATAGCTGTAGTTTCGGTTTGTTGAGGTTGTTTAACAAATATGAGTTTTATTATATGCTTGAATTTTATTGGGGCACTTGTAGCACTCAAAACTGGATTGCACACACCCAGTAGTATCCCTATATAAGATTGTATTAAGCATAGCTTTCCACATGTACAAAATCTGTTGTTAATAGTCCTATAAAAATGGCTGGAATATCTTGGTCAATATACCTGATGATACTTCAGAGTTCTCTGTTCTAAGCAGTGCTTTATGATCAGCTGGTATATCAAAGGTTGTTGTATGTGCTGTCTTGTCTGGGAAAGTGCATCTAAAACTGAGTAAAAGATCCCTTGATATTAATGGGAAAATGTAGCAGGTTTCCTCTCTTAGACTATATTAGAATTACCAAATGTTTCACTTCCAATATCCAATGTTTGCTAAATGAGTGTGCTCTAGTTGCATTGTTAAACAAAACAAACTTTAATTTTTTTTAATAAATGATCCCTTGCTGCTATGCAGTAGGAGTAAGCTGTATGCAGTAGGTTTAGACCAAGTGTCAAAATAGCTCTATGGTAGACACAGAATATGTTGAGGCCTAAAAAGAAAAAACTAAATATTTTGTTTCTGGGAACCTGACCCTACGAGTGTATAAAAAAAAAAAGGGCTGACCCTAAAATATATTTTAATGTACCAATTTTTTTTATTTAAGCTAAAGATGAAGAGAATAGGGAACCTACCATTTAAAAAAAAAAAAAAAATTAGGAACATCTCTGGCAACGGTTACACACAATTTGGTTTTTGGCCTTGAATATCATTAAATTCATAAATATTCATTCTAGACTGAAGCAGGTGCTGGGATATGATCCCAGTACCTACCATCCATAAACCTGATGACTTTAACACTGTACACAGTATAATTGTTTTATTGTAACTTAAGACTAGCCATGTGACCCATGCGTGCACTGAACACTTGAGAGAGACATTAGACAATTGACTGTTGACAGTGTTTCCCATTAGGAAGGATGGAGGAGGGAATCGTACTGTGAAGTATGTGACCATTCACAGAGAACAGTTATCTCACTGACAGAAGCTGTTGACAGCCGCAAGCTTTTCGGTCAACAAAATAACTAAGCAGGAAGGAAGCACCAGACAAGAAAGAGAAACATAACATCTATTCATGGAATCTACTAGAGACATGTACATACAGTGAAACCAACATTACCAGCCATTTGTCTTGAATATCACACATTGTTTATCTCCAAAACGTATAGTACAACGTGACCACCTGTGTTAATATGTCATCTTTATTACCTTAGATTGCTGATTAACACAGGTTTCACTATATATTCATTTATTTCACTATACTTTAGCAGCCTTCTAGGCAAGAAAAATATTTCGTATTAAAAAGTATTGGTAAAAGAGAGACATAATTAAAGACACAATTGTATTTTGTGGAACCCTTGTTTCTGTTCTGTTGTTAAATGTTCATAACTTTCAGCTTGTTTGAGATAGTTTTTAAGTCTCTTGACAGATCTTTTGAAGAGTTTCATATAATGTGTTCCATTAAAGTTTAATTTAACATTATATGGGTTAGATGCAGAACTAATTTTCCCAGATTGATTTAGTTAGTTGATCCTTTCTGTCATGTTGAAGGAGCAGGATCAAGCTCAGTTATTTTAGCCTGAGGTGCTCGTGTCATAGGATATAACCTCGTCAGTGGACTCATTCTCTGATTGAGTTTTTCCCATCCCAACCAGTGTATCAAAGGCCATGGTATGTGCTGTTTTTGTATGTTGGAAAGTGTTTTAAAAAGATCTCATGCTTTTAATGGAAACATGGGAAAATTACAAATGTTTGACAATCATTAGCTGATGATGGATTAGCCAATGTGCTTTAGTGGATTTACTAAACAAAACCAACTTTAGCTTTTAAACTTTTCTTTCATATAGAATGTTGACCAGAAGGCGTAAGATTTGCATTCACTTTCATTGTTAATGCAGTTTTTTTAACTTTAGACCCAGTTGAAAATGATAATATAAAACATTGATCAATACAACTTGGATTTATAGTTTTTATTAAAAAACCAAGGGAAAAAAAACACATGCAATAGAAGTACCGTAGATTTAACCCCTTTCAAAGAAAGTCAAAAGTGTTTATGATTTGTAGAAAATGTTATTGCATTGGTTTTCTGGGATAATAAAAGACTTTTGATTATAAATTTTATTCAGAAAATTATTGCAGTGAATAGAGCTTATTATGAAAATAATTGTGAAATTGTTGTGACATACTTGAAAATACAATTGTTATTTACATTTATCATATAATATCTTACATTTTCAGTGCAATCAAAGTATGTGATATTTTTCAGATCACATACTTTAAGAATTTGATAACTTTGCAAATTAGATGTAAATTAGTCGGCACTAGGTTTATTGACATTTAAGCAAACGTACTTGGGTGACACTCCATGATTGACGTATGCATTCATAGTCATCAAATAAAAACATTTCAATAGCAATTTGACACTGAAAGCTGTCCAGCATTCAGAAAACAAAAAACGTTAGGCATAACTTTATTTTGATGTAAGGACATCCAAAATGACGTCATTCGAGTTTGACGCCATTTCCATTAAACAATACACCGCGCCACATATTCTTACGTTATTTGAATATCTAGTAATGGTGGACTGGAATTAAAGTTGTGTGTACAGTTTACAAAAAGATGTTGTATTAAGCTTGAGCTTATATGATAAAGAGATTATTACCCTCGTGTATTTCGGTATCGTCAATATCATATATTAGGAATAAAAATAATATATTATGCGAGCCTCTGGAAAAACACTCTGGTAATAACTTCTATATATCATAGTATTAAGTAGAAATAAATACTGTATAATCCCCTCCTGCCCCGGAGTTGGTCACTGGCGAAGTCAGAGGCTCAATCCGGGGTGGGCGTGCCTGAACCCTAGTGGATAGGGGCACGTAAAAAGAGTTGTCTGTCTGTCTGTATAATCTGCAGAGGCAACATGCTCTTGTATGACAGTGTGCCAGCTTACACAGCTCAAGGGTCTTGTTTCAGCAGCAACTGAATGTGACTCCAAGTTTATACCTCACCTTCCTTATTCTCCCCCAGCTTGCACCCTCACACAACATTTATCTGTTGCCTAAATTAAAAACCAAGTGAAAAGGAGATAAAGATAAAAGTTAATAAAATCATAGTTGCTGTATAACATTATTTATTACCCCAGCAGGCACTCATTACGGGGAAAATAAAAATCATATTTTCTCACGCATTGGTTTAACGTACACTACTATTGGATGATTTGATGCAAACAAACCAATCACCTTATCGGTATTAAATATGACATCATCACGATTTGGAAAAGCACACACAATGTAATTTAAAGCGTTTGCGTTTATGTCTTTCTGGTTTCAGTGCTAAACTTGTAATAAAATGGTAGTTTAATGCAATTCATTATAGATTTTGGGTGGTTTTGAAAATTATCTGTGAACCGTGAATAAAATACAAAGTTAAAGTAATACCCATAACAGTAAAGTAGTTTACGTCGTTTCTATATACATGGGCATGTATCCGATGTAGGCTATTTCGAAAATAAAGGCTTTTTAAAAAACCCAAATAGCTGGGGTAATATATAGAATAACAAACTCGGTACCAGTTATTATCAAATTTATGTCCCTCATGAAATAATTTTCACTTGTTACTCGCTAAAGCTCGTGACAGGTGAAAATTATTTCACTCAGGACGTAAATTTGATAATAACTGGTAACTCATTTATTATCCTCTATGTAATAAAGAGACAGTGGAACTAGAGTAGCTCTGGACCTCATGTAGAAGGCCACTAATGATTAAATCAGGAAAGGCTAGTGATCACTCCCCTTCACACTTGCTTAGATTGTTTTAGGAGAGTGACAAACTGATCGCCTGGTAATAAAAAATTTAATACTTTTTCTTGAAATTCCATGTGACTGCTCAGATAGCACCATTTCAGGACAGTGATTTTTAGCTTGTATTACCATTATTTTTGTGTTAAGTATTTAGTTAAAAGTAAAAGTAGGTTGGGCTGCAAACATTTTACTTCACCTATGTAGGTACATGTATTTATTAATTGAAAGATCGCCCTGTAGCAATTTCAGACACAAATTACTGTACCATTGTCATCTACTGGATTTGATTTGTTGATGTGCACTCTAAAATAAGAAATGAAATGACGAAGAAGATGACGATGTTAGTATTATGCAGTACAAAGTAATAAACAATTTGTTGTTGAAATTATTTACTTTTAACAAACAACAACTTACCTTTGTTTCATATTTCCACTGCGCAGCACAAGGTAATTATCAAATATCAGCTCCATTGTCTTCATGAATGAAGTGTTAGTATACAGTTTTATTGTCGTACTGTCGTCTCGTCAACATTCTTCTTCACCTAGTGATCTCGGACCACACCTGTATGACTGTGTGTCGCAATACACAATTCATAACTTTTGTCATTGTGAGGTCTGTCGGAGTGTTTACGGACTAAGGGTTTTTAATTTTGATGCCAAAATTATAGACTTAAAATGGTAAATATATTTGTAACAAATTTGCAACCACCTACTTTAAAAGCAAACATTTAAACTATAATATGTAGTTCAACATAATTTAAATCGAAATGTTATATTTTCAGTATGTATATATACTAGATAATGAATCCAAGTGAAAACAAAATCAGGGTGGGTATTTGAAAACTGAAAAACAAAATGGCAGGTATTAAAAAAGATCTCAAGTTCTTGATTAGAAAATACACTGATGTGAATTACTATGAGGAAACACTGTCAAAGTTTTGTGAATCTCTTCTTAACTGGAAGTTAATCATGATGTGAACATTGTTAAACATGCAGGGCAGACACAACTAATTTTAACCGAGTGGTTTAAAAGTATCATATTTTAATTCATTTGCATGGTCTTGGTCTTAGTCTGGAATATAGCTGAGTTAACTGCTCATCTGAGGTGCCTGTGTTACAGGATTGAACTCCTTTAGTGAACCCATCCCCCCCCCCCCCCCCCCACCTCCCCATCCCAACTGGTATATCAAAGGCTGTGGTATGAACTGCCCTGTTTGTGGGAAAGTGCATGTAAAAGATCCCTTACATTTAATGGGAAAATGTAGCAGGTTTTGTCTGAAGACTAAATGTTTGACACCCAATAACCGATGACTAATCGATGAGCTCTAATGGTGTTTTTTATAAAACAAATTTTAGTTACCGGATATTATTTGTTCTTTTTATTTTATCTTTTTTTTTTTTTTTGATGTAGCATTGACTACTGTATTTATGTCTACCATCTTAACAATAGTGAAGTGATTTGCTGTCTTGTCATCCCGTCCAACCAGTCCCTCGGCATGTCGTAATTAAGTTCTACTTCCTCAACATGTAAACAGTCAGTGTTCTTGCTGTCTACTTGTTCATTCAGTTCATTCACTATATTGGCTGTCTTCTCTGTCAATTAACATTTTTCTGAGGAAGACTGCCCCTAAATCCTTGAGTTTGTTCAAACGTCTTACGTTGATCTCTTAACAGAAGCGGCGGCTCACTGACATGGAGTGTGTGGGAAGTTTCCTCAATAATTGTTGCATACCGGGTTTAACGGAGAACAGTTAATGACGCACTTATCTGCTACTGTGTATATCGCAGAGTATACATGTAGGCTTGATATTGACAACCTCGTCGTCTATTACTCTGTGACTCATACAGTATAAGATTGATATTGGCAGCAGTGTATTTTTAAAATTAAATTGTTTATTAATTGTGTTTTTGTCATATGGGGAAAGAGATAGAATACCCGTTCCATGGAATACAGACTTGTTCAAATTACAGGTAAGAAAATATTAACATTTAAAAATTTCTTCATATATTAAAAGTATATTGTTTTAAAGTTATGTAAATTAGAAAAAAAAGGAAACAAAAACAAAAAACAAAAAAACCTGAAGATAAATTTATTGCTTCTTCACAGTTTTTCTGGTAATAGTATATGGTAATAGTATATATAAAAATATATAGTATATATAAAAATAAAAATACATATATTTTATGTCTTATTGCTTTTGCACAATTTTCCTTGTGTATACTCTGAAATTAATATTATACATATCTTTTATGTCTGATATTCCAAGTTAGCTCTATAGCACTGTGTATATTAATAAGTTTGTTTTAAAGTTATTAAACCTGGAAGTAGTTTACTTGTACAGTAAAACCCCTCTAAACCGAACACCCTTGGTACCAATAAAAATGTCCGGTATAAAGAGGGATCCAGTTTAGAGAGGTTAAGTTCTGTAGTGGTTTTTGAAAAGGAAACCTGTAAAACGTCCGGTTTTGAGGGAATTCCGGTCTTGAGAGGTTTCACTGAATTAATCTTTTTGGCATTTTCTTCATAAAATAACACAAAATGTTAGTGTAAGTGTTGAACAATTATACTGAAACAAAAAAGAAACTTGACTTGGAATACATATAGCGCAGGGATAAATTAATAGAAGTTTCCAATTACAGTATCCTTTGAGTATAAATGACACAACAACAAAGCCGTGCGAGTGTCCATTACTTTATTTAAGCAGTAAGCATCATGATGTCATGGGGGTATTAATTTCCAAAATAACAAGTAACAGATTAGTAAGTCGATTACAGTCAGTAACGTGTGTGACCACCTCAAGCTTCCACTACAGCTCTGCAACGTCTTCTCATAGACCATAGGAGTTTTGTAAACATCCGCACCGGAAGTTGACGCCATTGCTGTACAAGCGCCATCCCAAGCTCTCAGAGATTCTGGGGTGGGTTCCTGATGTTTCGCAGTTGTCTGCCAAGTTCATCCCAAATGTGCTCAACTTATGGTACGGACTGTCCAGCTTGCAGCCTACCCATGGCGCGTTCTCTCTCGGTATTGATTAATCTAGGCATTTGCAAATAATTGTTTCCCGAAGATTTTCATGTGTTTTGCCATGTACTAAGAATAATTGGCATACATCCGTATCACTGTAGCAAAGGTGTGGTGGTCACATGACATTATGTACATGCATTTCATGCTTTTCATAAAATAGACCGTGCATGTGCAACATCTCGCATGACTGAGTAATGTGTATGAGAAATGTCATGTCAACAGCTGGACACAGCATAATATAACAATTAAGTTACCTCTAGTTGCAGTGTGTAGGGCATTTTATAATAAAATCAAGTTTCTTTTTTGTTTCAGTATATTATGTCAAAATGATTGAAAATGAGAAAGAAAACAGCTAAAACAACAAATCCCCCTAAAAACAACCAAAAACAATTAATAAAAATTAATGGATAAACAAATCCCCATAAATTATTGCCACAATTATTTAAATTTAAACTAAATAAGGAAGTTATGTGTACGATGTATGCACTGTCTTTACAAATGTATGGAGCAAGAGTTAATGTTTTTATTCTTATTAGTCCTCAGGGCTCTAACTTAAGAATTTATCACCCACGGCAATAAAAAAACAAATTGCTGTCGGTGAAAGGGCCCACCGATGACAATTTTGAGTATGCCGACAGCAAATTGTTTTTAAACTGACTTTTGCAGCAATTAAACTTGACTGAAAGGTTATTTTTCAGTATGTACATGTAGTCAAATTTCTTCAGTTTATGTCAATAAACTTCAATAAACAAGAATTTATTATAAATGGAATCATGGACTACTAGCATAAGCTGACATTTAACGGAACCTGGCGTTTCTGAAACAAGTTGCCCAAGTTTTCGGTGAATATAACATGAAAATTGTTCTATCGATGACATTAAATTGTATACAGTGTTCTCACTGGGTGAAAATTAAATGAGGATGGTCGCCCGTCCCCCAACCCCACCATTTAAAACCCTCCCCCCCAAAAAAAACCCCCAACAAATGCACAAAAAAACACACAAAAAACTGAAAAGCAAAAAAAAATGAGGCACGTTTGGTTACTGTATATCGTTGTATGTTGGTCGACTTTGTGGAAATATGTATCCCTTATTTTGCCCATCGGTATCTGGTACTGAAAAGTTGGTACAAACGTATAAGCTGCCTTATTTTTGTGCACTGTTCTTTAAAACGTAGTTCAGTTAAAACAGTGTCGGTCTGACATTCACGGGTATTCGTTTTGCTAAACCGATAAAAGTTTTAATATTATTATTTTAATAAAGATTTTAAGATATCTGAAAAATAATAAAGACATTTTTAAGCGATCACTAAGGGATAACATTTTGCTGTTCCCATCTTCTTCGAGTGAATCGATTGCATTGACATTGCCAGCTGATAAAAAAGTTTTGTTTTTGTAAAGGCGGTGTATATACTATTTGGCACCCAAGATAAATGATTTTAATAATGAACACTACCACTTCTGTTTTTATAAGCGGTGATATCCCATCTCCCCCCCCCCCCCCCCAAAAAAACAAAGGTTTTTTTTAAAAATTAAACGTTTCTAATATTTTATAAGGAATTGCTGAATAAACAAATGACAGTAAGTAAAAATCATCAGTTACGACCAGTTAAATTTGCAATTGAGGGTAAAATATCAGACACGAGATAGTGGACACAAAGACAGAATGACAGTTCTGATCATGTGACAAATTTGGCACCAAATAAGTCTGGGTTTTTTTTCATAAAATAAATATAACTTATTGTGTGTATCAAACATACAAATGGATACTTGCATGGAATACAACAGAGGCTGTTAAAAATAGTGTTAAATTACGTTACGGTAACTGCCGTAAGCTACTGAAGTTTTTCGTCAGTTGCGCTTTCGCACACAATGCGGCTTGTTTCCTTTGATGTCCAGTGTGCAAGACTGATCAATGTTTTTCAGTATGAAAAAAAGTGTGCATTTTGAAATAGCGGAGCTGGGTCCTGTAAATTATAACAGGATGCCGAAAAATAAAAGAGGGGCGCAGAAAAACAAATGGGGTTGCCAAACGTGAAAAGGGACAGCATAACGCGAAAGCGAGGAGGCAAAAGGCAGTGAGAACTTATATTATACAACACAGGGTATACGTATGACTAAAAATAGTCCCATCGCGTGATACTAACTAAATGCCCATTAACTCCAACAAGGACCCAAAAGTGCCAACGGTGACGCCCCCAACCGACAGCAATTGCCATCAATGCCGCCGTGAAGTTCGAGTCCTGAGTCCTGTACTGGTCCAACCAGAGGGGACTATAGGTTTCATCTGTCTGTCCGTTCACTGAGGCTGATCAATCCTGCAACCTATTGTACCTCATTCGAGAGGTGGGGCGGGACGTAGCCCAGTGGTAAAGCATTCGCTTGATGTGCGGTCAGTCTAGGATTGATCCCTGTCAGTGGACCCATTGGGTTATTTCTCATTCCAGCCAGTGCTCCACAACTGGGGTAACAAAGGCCGTGGTATGTATTATCCTGTCTGTGGGATGGTGCATATAAAAGATCCCTTGCTACTAATCGAAAAGAGTAGCCCATGAAGTGGCGACAGCAGGTTTCCTCTCAATATCTGTGTGGTCCTTAACCATATGTCAGACGCCATATAACCGTACATAAAATGTGTTGAGTTTGTCATTAAATAAAACATTTCCTTCATTCAAGAGCACTACCACTGAGGGGGTAGGATTTAATTAGCTCAATCAGTTGAGTGTTCACTTGAGGTGCTTGCATCGCAAGATTGAACACCTTGGTAGATCCAATCAACTGATTGGGTTTTTTATCGGTCCAACCAATGCACCACAACTGGTCAAAGATCATGGTATGTGCTTCCCTGTCTGAGGGAAAGTGCATATAAAACATCCCTTGCTGCTAATGGAAAAATGTAGTGGGTTTTCTCTGATGACTATGTCTTAGAATTACCAAATGTTTGAACTGCAATAGCCGATGATTAATTAATAAATATGCTCGAGTGGTGTCGTTAAACAAAACAATTTTTTTTTTCTACCTCTGAGCTACATGTACACCCAACCTAATATAATATACAAGATAAAACAAAACAAATGTACAACTTTCACTTGTTTCATATTGGCTCTCATAATTGTCATATACTGATTTATGGTGATATGGGGGGTTTCAATATATACTCTTCAAAAGAAGAAACGCAAAACCACATTGTCGTAACATTTGGAGAATTGATTTAATTATTGAATGGTGAGTCCGATAATTACCAAATGTTGCAGGATTGTTCACAATTCACTCTAGTCCATTGTGAGTAAGTGATAGGACACACCACCAAGGTCAAGGTCATCTGGAGTCAATACCGGGTGTGGCCTCCTTGTGTGTTGACAACTGCCTGGCACCGCCTGCCCATTGAAGCAACCAGAGTACGGATGATGTCCCGGGGGATGGTGGCCCACTCGGCCTGCAAGGCTGCTGCCAGCTCGGGCAGGGTCTGGGGCTGTGGTTGTCGCTGTCGGTCCAACTCGTCCCATAGATGCTCAATTGGGTTCAAATCCGGTGATATCGATGGCCAAGGAAGGACATTAATGTTGTTGTTCTGTAGGAAAGCCGTTGTGAGACGTGCTGTGTGAGGCCTGGCATTGTCATGTTGGAACACTGCGTTGGCGTTAGCCATAACTATTAACTGGAACGATGTGTGGCCGGAGGATCTGGTCAATGTAGCCCTGTGCATTCAGGTTGCCCTGCACGTGGACCAGGTCAGTTCTGGCAGTGTGTGAGATGGCTGCCCACACCATGACACTACCCCCGCCGAATCTGTCCACTTCCTGCACACAGTTTGCCGCATAACGTTCACCACGACGCCTATACACGCGACATCTTCCATCATGACGTCAGAGCAGAAATCGGGACTCGTCACTGAACCACACCTGTCTCCATCGCAGTTGAGGCCATTGTCGATGAATCTGGCACCACTGCAGTCGGAGTTGTGGTGTTAAGATGACACCTCGAACTGGACGTCTGGCACGAATTCCTACCTCACGTAGGCGGTTCCGTACGGTCTGGTCGGATATCCTGCGCAAACCTGGTATTGCTGCGGCTGTGGAGGTGGCAGTAGTCAATCGTTCCCGAAGGTGGCGTACCCGGATGTAGCGGTCCTGCCCGGGGGTAGTGACCCGTGGTCGACCGGAATTAGGGAGGTCACGCGTTGAGCCATGTTGCTGGTAACGGTCCCACAGTCTGGAGATGGTGCTTGGGGACACATGGAATGCCCTGGCAACGGCCGTTCTGGATTCGCCTGCGTCTAGTCGGCCGATGGCATTGTTTCTCTGCGGTTCACTGAGACGTGGCATGTCCTGGATTGTCAACTGTTGGCCAGATACAGAGGCCAGGCAAGCGAACACCCTGCACTTTTATACTGTCGGTGTTCATGTTGCACGTGCAGACAACGCACGTGCAGTGGTGACATGGTTTGCACGTGGCTGCGTTTTTGCGAATATTCACATTTTGGAACTTTATTGTACAGTAGCTGCGTTTTATCGAATGTAACCGTGGGAATGTGTTTGGGACATGCAATGACCTTATATTCACAAAGCATGAACCGGTAGGAAACATAAAATCGGAGTTATAACCCATTTGTACCCTTTTGCGTTTCTTTTTTTGAAGAGTATATATATATATGATATATCTGTAATATCGGCCATGGGTTACCCAGTGCCGAGCCTGTTTTATTACATGCCTGTTGGATATGTGTGGTAATAAACCCATCATTCATCGCAGTGGTTTGTACCAGTAAGTATTTACTGGCAGCCTCGACACATTGTTACAGGGAGACCACATGATTTTCAGGTTGACGTGTGTCAGCAGTTCATTTATTCACCTACATTTGTTTGACACCTATTGGCTGATCTCCGTGATGGGGTGTTGTCAAACATGCATGTATTCTTTTTATCTGCTGATAAGTAGAACATGTTACCACCCTGCGTGTCGAGGTGTGGCAATCTCAATAGTGTAAATATGATTACTTTGCTGTCAGCACAGCGCTTGATACAAATGTGGTTGGGTGACATTTTTATTAAGGAATTTATTAAACAAATACATGTACTAGTAACCCGTTTTGTTTTTGTGTAACCTGTCTAGGTCATGTAAATTATAATGTTTTAATTTTAATGCGCAAATGAAAAGTGGGATGCAAAACAAGGGTTGCATGAGTGAACCGATGAATTGATCATCATCACACTTTTCAGAGGGCTGTGAAGCCACTGAAGCATGACATTTAGAAAAATGGTATCATTTTTGTTTTGAGCCCATTGATAAAGCTCTCACCTAATGCACAATCAGTCTGGGATCAATCCCTGATTGTGGGTCCATTGGGCTATTTCTCGTCCCAGTCCATGCATCATGATTGGTATATCAAAGGCTGTGGTATGTGCTATCCTGTCTGGTGCATATAAAAGAACCTTTGTTAATAAATCAATGTCCTCTAGTGGGGTCGTTAAACAAAACAAACTTTAACTTTCATTCTTATTTTATTACAAATATTACCTTTAACCCCCTCACCACCACCCTCACCACCACCACCACCACCACCACCACCACCACCACCACCACCACCACCACCACCACCCCCCCCCCCCCCCAAATGAAAATATGAGTATTTTCTACATTATTACTATTAACAACTGATTTTTATACAGCTGTCTTTGAAGGATCATATTATTGTATGGCATTGTCCGTCTGTACATCCATCCATGAACCTTTTGTTTCGGAAGCATACCTTTCTTACCTTTCTTACCGATTCATACAGGATCATTAATCCACTGCATACAAGTACAACTTGGGACTGTGACCTACTTATGACTGGCATATCATGACCCTTGCCTTGGTTTATTGTTTGTAAATATATACACACAATTCTGACAAAGTTTTGAAAAGTAAAACCAAAATAAATTCTCCCATTATTTCAGTTAGCCATATACTGAAGTGTGTCAACTTTAAACAAATTGGTCATATGTAATTGGCTCAATTTGAAAATTACCAGCTTGATGCCAGAACTTTTAAAAATAAAGAAGCCATGGGCATTAACAGAAGCTAAAAGAAAATCTTCCGTTCATACTATTTTTTAACATGGAAAAGCAAAGAGGTTTCAACCCGTGAAAATTAACACTAAATTTAGTTAATTTACAAACTTGTAACACATTTGGATAAAGTTACAATTGAGTGAAACATGAGTCTGTGACTTTAAATTGGTGAAATACCCTCTAAAAACAGACTAAAACATGACTCCGTAACTGTTACTTCTCAGACACGTGTGTTTTTAAAAATATGAGAAATGCGTTTTGTGATATTAAAAACACCAGGATGACCAAAAACACTTCGAATGTACGGAAATTGATAATCTAAACAATAAAATCTAAGTAAAGTATGATTTTAGTCCAAAATATGCCTTAGTGTTAAAAAAAACAAGGGTATGTCCCTTTAAAACTAATATATATTGAAAAGTTTCAAAAAGATGCCTCCCACAGACGTGACATAATTGAGGGTTTTCTTTTTTTCAGTGGGCGAAATATACTTGATATATAATAGTGGTTGATAAATAACAGTCAATAAATGAATTAGCAATATTAATATGAAATTGAGAGATCAAAGCTGATCAAACAAATTTGAAGTTAAACTATACAACAGCTAGCTTGTACATATACGTGTAAAGTGTAATGGAGCACACTGTAAACAGACATGACTGTGTGTAAAGATCTATATAATATATGTTTACAATGGTGTCACTTGTGTTTGTATTGTATTGAAGTCGATGACAAAAAGAGCTATTTATGACTCATGCATAGCACTTCCTTGTTATATGGTTACTCATTCGGTCTGTTAAAATGCAATAGATATCAATATAATAATAATAATAATAATAATAATAATGTCCTGATAATAATAATAATATTCATATAGTAATAAATAATTTTAGTTTCTTTGGAAAGTAGTTTGTATTTCTTTATATAATAAAAGCTGAGGAAAGTGTTAGTTTTTCAGTGGGTAAGGTAATAAAATTTATAGTGTATCTTCATGTATCCAATAAATCTTAATTTAAATTAAATGTCATAGCCCAGTGGTAAAGTGCTCGTGTGATGCATGGTTGGTCTAGAATTGATCCCAGTCAGTTGGCCCATTATGCTATTGCTCAAGTCAAGGGTGGGACATAGCCCAGTGGTAAAGTGCTCGTGTGATGCATGGTTGGTCTAGAATTGATCCCAGTCAGTTGGCCCATTATGCTGTTGCTCAAGTCAAGGGTGGGACATAGCCCAGTGGTAAAGTGCTCGTATGATGCATGGTTGGTCTAGAATTGATCCCAGTCAGTTGGCCCATTATGCTATTGCTCAAGTCAAGGGTGGGACATAGCCCAGTGGTAAAGTGCTCGTGTGATGCATGGTTGGTCTAGAATCGATCCCAGTCAGTTGGCCCATTATGCTATTGCTCAAGCCAGGGATGGGACATAGCCCAGTGGTAAAGTGCTCGTGTGATGCATGGTTGGTCTAGAATCGATCCCAGTCAGTTGGCCCATTATGCTATTGCTCAAGTCAAGGGTGGGACATAGCCCAGTGGTAAAGTGCTCGTGTGATGCATGGTTGGTCTAGAATTGATCCCAGTCAGTTGGCCCATTATGCTATTGCTCAAGCCAGGGGCGGGACATTGCCCAGTGGTAAAGTGCTCGTGTGATGCATGGTTGGTCTAGAATCGATCCCAGTCAGTTGGCCCATTATGCTATTGCTCAAGTCAGGGGTGGGACATAGCGCAGTGGTAAAGTGCTCGTGTGATGCATGGTTGGTCTAGAATTGATCCCAGTCAGTTGGCCCATTATGCTATTGCTCAAGTCAGGGGTGGGACATAGCCCAGTGGTAAAGTGCTCGTGTGATGCATGGTTGGTCTAGAATCGATCCCAGTCAGTTGGCCCATTATGCTATTGCTCAAGCCAGGGATGGGACATAGCCCAGTGGTAAAGTGCTCGTGTGATGCATGGTTGGTCTAGAATCGATCCCAGTCAGTTGGCCCATTATGCTATTGCTCAAGCCAGGGATGGGACATAGCCCAGTGGTAAAGTGCTCGTGTGATGCATGGTTGGTCTAGAATCGATCCCAGTCAGTTGGCCCATTATGCTATTGCTCAAGTCAGGGGTGGGACATAGCCCAGTGGTAAAGTGCTCGTGTGATCCATGGTTGGTCTAGAATCGATCCCAGTCAGTTGGCCCATTATGCTATTGCTCAAGTCAGGGGTGGGACATAGCCCAGTGGTAAAGTGCTCGTGTGATGCATGGTTGGTCTAGAATCGATCCCAGTCAGTTGGCCCATTATGCTATTGCTCAAGTCAGGGGTGGGACATAGCCCAGTGGTAAAGTGCTTGTGTGATGCATGGTTGGTCTAGAATCGATCCCAGTCAGTTGGCCCATTATGCTATTGCTCAAGTCAGGGGTGGGACATAGCCCAGTGGTAAAGTGCTCGTGTGATGCATGGTTGGTCTAGAATCGATCCCAGTCAGTTGGCCCATTATGCTATTGCTCAAGTCAGGGGTGGGACATAGCTCAGTGGTAAAGTGCTCGTGTGATGCATGGTTGGTCTAGAATCGATCCCAGTCAGTTGGCCCATTATGCTATTGCTCAAGTCAGGGGTGGGACATAGCCCAGTGGTAAAGTGCTCGTGTGATGCATAGTTGGTCTAGAATCGATCCCAGTCAGTTGGCCCATTATGCTATTGCTCAAGTCAGGAGTGGGACATAGCCCAGTGGTAAAGTGCTCGTCTGATGCATGGTTGGTCTAGAATCGATCCCAGTTAGTTGGCCCATTATGCTATTGCTCAAGTCAGTTTTAAAGCGCTTTCTTAATGCATGGTCGATTTGGGATCGATCCCCATCGGTGGGCACATTGAATTATTACTCGTTCTAGCCAGTGCACCATGACTGGTATATCAAAGAACATGGTATGTACTATCCTGTCTGTGGGATGGTGAATATAAAAGACCCCTTGCTACTTATGAAAAAATGTAGCGGGTTTCCTCTCTATGACTGTCAAGAATTACCATATGTTTGACATCCAATAGCCGATATTTAATAAATGAATGTGCTCTAGTGGTGTCATTGAACAAAACAAACTATGATAAAAGCTAAAATGATCTTTAAAAACCTGAACACTTTACACTCAGTGTTTCAGTACTACATCACTCATGCAAATAGCATATAGATAAAGTCTTGTGACTTTGATAAAGTCAGGTCGCATTATTTAGCTCAGTAGGTTGAGTGCTTGCTTGAGGTGCTTGCGTCGCAGGATCGAACCATCTCAGAGGATCCATTGAACTGATTGGATTTGTTCTCATTCCAGCCAGTGCACCACAACTGGTCAAAGGTGCTTTTCTGTCTGTGGGAAAGTGCATATAAAAGATCCCTTGCTGCATCAGGAAAAAATGTAGCGGGTTTCCTCTGATGACTACGAGTCAGAATTACCATATGTTTGACATCCAATAGCCGATGATTAATAAATGAATGTGCTCTAGTGGTGTCATTGAACAAAACAAACTTCTTTGTTCAAGCCAATGCATCATGACTGGTATATCAAAGGACATGGTATATGTGCTGTCTTATCTGTCTAATGCATAAAAAAGATTCTTTGCTAGTAATGTAAAAACGTAGTGGGCTTTCTCTCTAAATTCTAAGACTATTATTATCAAAATTACCAAATGTTTGACATCCAATAGCCGATAATTAATCAAATCAATGTGCTCTAGTGGTATTGTTAATAAAAATTGAGTAATATTTTAGGCTTATATGCAGGATTTGTTTTGGGTTTGTGTGTAATTCTCAAAATAGGATATTTGTCTTGTATATCAAATTCAAGTGAATATTGGCCTGGATATGTGCCTGTTATATGCCTTATTTGTCTGGTATGCATGTAGGTGTTTTTGTAGATCTGCACAACAGTCATGTTTATTTCTATAAATTTAATGTAAGTGACTTTCCAGGCATATCTTTCTTATCAATTCATATAGGATCATCAAACCTTGTATGCAAGTACAACTTGGGATGGCCGTGTGTCCATAACTAGGTCATCACAATCAACTTTTCGTGCATTTCTGCACATTATTTAAAGGAAATCCTTGTCCGGGCCATATAGATCTTCTTAATCAATTCATACAGGATAATCAAACCTTGCATAAGTACTTACATGGAATGGCGGTATGTCACATAGGATCATCAAACCTTGCACACATACTTAATGGGATGGCGGTGTGTCGCATACAAGAACTACATTGTGTAGGTCACCATGACCTACTTTTCATGCCTTACTGCACATAATAGAAAATCTGTGTCCCAGTCCACATCTTATCAGTTCATATAATTAAATCAATAATGTGTGTGCTTCTCCACCAAACTTTTGATGGGCCATGCACTTTACTGATGATACTCATGGTCCATTAATAGCTAGGGATGTTTTATATTATGTACTTTCCTACAGACCACAGCCTTTGATATATCAGTCGTTGACTGGTTGGGATGGGAGATAAAACCCAGTCCGAGAATGTGTTCACCATCTGAACTAGATCCTGCCCCGGGTCCACTGAGATGAATTGATCCTATGATCCATCACACCTTAAGAACTTATCCGACCACTGATCAAGCTACATTCTGCTAGTACTTTCCTTGTATTAGATCTGACACAGTGTAGCTAGTGGAAGAGATATATAGCCTGAGGGGTTGTAGGATCAATTGCCATCAGTAGACTATGGTTTTTTTTTTCAATTACAACAGTTACTACAATTTTAAAAATCCCAATAATGATTCATTCATTCAGTTTATTTCTGTGCTTATATCCAATGAAGTGTCAAGCATGCTGTTATCTGGGCAATCTGCCAAAGACAGTGGGTTAATGGTTAAAACTATTAGTGATTAGGTAGAGAAGAATCTACAAGGAAGTGTGGTTTCGTAAAAGAAATTTTATTCACAAGCCCCATAGAGATCGAGGAGTTAATTATTTTTCATGAATCCACACTTTTGAGTGCATTCTCCATATTATTTTATTATTTTAAAAATAATTTAATGTAACTGCCTAATTAACTACTACTTTATATATTTTATGAAAAAATTGGTTAAAATGGCAAGGAATATTTACAAAACTAATAACTCCAAATGATGTGATCTTTTAGGACCTACACATGTGTAACACGAATGATTCGGCCAGAAAATCCTAAGCAGTGGATGGCATACATTAAGCATGATAAATGTGTAATCTATGATTTCTGATCTAGTATTCGACAATCTTCATTGTATTCTATTGGAATATATTGCTATCACTAGTTTATACGGCTTACATATGTCCGTTTGATGATGCCGTTGTGTGGCCTCGTGTGTTAAAGCAAGTCACTTATTTAAAATGAACAAGTTCAGTGGGTTATGGGTTAGAATCGCTGACCTGAATGCACAAACAATCCAGAATGCATTGTTCACAGCTGTAGATTATTAACAAATAATCTAAAAAAAATAGAACAATGGTGTGATGTCACAGGTATGGATTAATTAGAGAAGTCAGTGTAGTTGTCTTTCACCTGCTTACTGAGTAGAGCTGTTAAAAACTCTCTCTGGGTTGGATCTGGTACCAGGATATAAACACAGTACCTACCAGTCTTAAAGACTGATGACTTAGTCACTACGCCACCGAGGCCGGTATTGATATTGGTTGGACACTGAGGGACATAATTACAGCTGAGAAATAATACAATGTACATGTACGTGTAATCCTCTGGGCTAAATGTGTGTTTACTGCTATTATCACCTGTGGTCAGTTTGTTGAATAAGCTGTCAAGTACACAGTGTTTTGATGAGAGCCGATCTGCTTGATGGTCTTGTATTACACCCCGGCAGACAACTACACCACGGATTACTGTCATCATGTACATTGTGTATATGATCATTTATGTACGTCAGTAGAATGAAGGGTCTCAAACGGTAATTTTTATATTGTTATAAAGTGGTAGAAAATATAATATACATGTATGTATTTTTGTTTCTTACACACTTTTTTGAAAGTACATTATGTATCTTTATGTGCATTATGTATATATATATGTATATATATATATATATATATATATATATATATATATATATATATATATATATATATATATATATAAAATCTTTACATTCGGGAAAAAAACAATGGAGACATTTTGGCAAATGAGATGACTTAAAACCTGTTCACCATGGTGTGTATTTTCATCATTCTACCCATAGTATTAGTTGTAATCCATGTAGAAATGTGAAGTGATGCATTTGGAACCCTTTTGCTAGAGGCACAGAATATGGTAGCGGCGGTGGGTGGTACATATATATGTTATCCTCAGAGTCAGATGAAGACTGTGACTACTGCAACTTCTACTGCTGCCGTTGTTTCATGCTTTGAAATATACACAACACTGCATTCAGTAAAAATAGATGTAGATCAAGATGGCTACATTTTTTCATTTCAAACAACCTCCTACATACCTTTTTTTTAGAGATAATGAATGAATGAATTAATTTAATTAATTAATAATTGTTTAATTACACCCCAGCACAAAGATACACATTGGCTATTGGGTATCAAACAAAGGTAAGTATATGAATATGATTTTAAGAGATATTGAATGTATATAAGTCAAAACATAGTATAAGAAAACAAGATAAGAGACAGTTTTGTGATATTTGTATTCATGAATTCACGTTTCACAGTTTTGTGATATTTGTGTTCATGAATTCACATGTCATTACAGTTTATTTTATTTTTACATCACTACAGAAATACAGAAATAATTTTCATGTACTTACCTTGTTTAACATACATATTATAGCTGATTTTTTTTTATGCTGGGGTGTTTGTTGTTTAATCAGTTAATTCATTCCTTGCTATAAGAGGGACGGGACATGGCCCAATGGTAAAGTATCTACCTGTTGCATTATCGGTCTGGGATTGATCGCCATCGGTGGGCTATTTCTCGTTACTGTCTCAGTGCTATCCTGTCTGTGGCCGTATGTGGGATAGTGCATATATAAAATAGTCCCTTGCTACTAATGGAAGAATATAGCGGGTTTCCTCTCTAAGACTACATGTATATTTCAAAATTACCAAATGTTTGATATTCAATAGCCAATGATTAATAAATTAATGTGCTCTAGTGATGTTGTTAAACAAAACAAACCTTTTTTTACCTTGCTATAAATAACAAAAGAGTTTGGTTTGCTATACTTTTACAAAGGGTTGAAATAACAAATAATTGATGTGTAGAAAACAAAGCAAGCTACAATATTTTTGCAGCATTTTGTCCTTCCATGATTTTAGGCCGGAAAATATTAGTATTAAACAAGTTTACGATTCTGGCAGAATTCAGAAAACAAACCCCCAAATTAATGCCTGCCATGGTTGTACTTTCCTGTTTGTGGGGGGAAATTACATACAAAAGACTTGCACTGCTAATGGAAAAGAGTAGCATACATGTATTTCATTAATATGGTAACAGCTGGACTGCGTTCATTGCATCTGTTTCGTCAGTTACTATTGACAATAATGATTCCTGTTCTGGGTTATTAATTTAACGTTATCAGGCTAGTGAGCTTGTGGCAGTAGAACGCAGGGCGGAATTGTTATCCCACATTGATGTATTAGTCACAATTAACACTTACACTTGATAACTGATTAAACAGTGCAGTAGGGTGTGTTACTAAACTATGCACTGTTTCATAACATAACCACCACTTCCTAACAGCACACTGCTAGTATGTGTAATATGCAGTATACATGTATGCCAGATGGACATTTTGTTGCTGCTGGGAAGGAAAAGAAAAGAATGTTTGTTGAAAGTTATCCCAGTATGCCTGTTTAATGTGTACTGTATGTTCTGAGTTCTTTGTTAAATAAAACATTCCTTCCTTCCTCCTTGTTTAACATGTAACATTGTGATTACAACACTTGATCTAAATACTGAGGGAAAAACTCGCAACCACCACATTGGCTATTCCTGAATTACAGAAAGGGATCTTTTACATTCCATTTTCCATGGGGTGGGACGTAGCCCAGTGGTACAGCGTCTGCTCGATGCGTGGTCGGTGTGGGATCGATCCCTGTCGATGAGCCCATTGGGCTATTTCTCGTTCCAGCCAGTGCACCATGACTGGTATATCAAGGGCTGTGGTATGTACTACCCTGACTGTGGGATGGTGCATATAAAAGATCCCTTGCTGCTAATTGGAAAGAGTAGCGCATGAAGTGGCGACAGTGGGTTTCCTCTCTCAATATCTGTGTGGTCCTTAACCATATGTCTGACGCCATATAACCGTAAATAAAATGTGTTGAGTGCATCGTTAAATAAAACATGTCTTTCTTTGTTTTTCACCCTCAGCAGGATAAAGCTAATATCTTAAGGACAGTAACCGGTTATCATATTTATCCTGCAATCCTACATAATGAACAAAAAAAATGAACCATTTTATTTTACAACTTTACTGATTTTCAGAGGTTTAGGTCCCTGTGTGTTGAATGTCTTGTCATCTACAAAGCTATACACCAGGACAAAATACATTGTAGTTCTTAAATGACAACAATTTATTTCTTATTTTTTAATGTCTTCAGAATGTTTTTAAAATCATCATCTGGAATCAAATAAATGATTATGTTAGTAATTTTAACCAATACAATGATCCTTTCCTGTCCTGGACGGAGGAGCCGGCTGAGGCCGGCTCTTGTGCCCAGGACAGGCGTGCGCTACAACAGCTTGCTCTGAATGTGCACGTAAAGCCCTATGACCTGACGTAATCGGAAAGAGTAGCCCATGAAGTGGTGACAGCGGGTTTCCTCTCTCAATATCTGTGTGGTCCTTAACCACATGTCTAACGCCGTATAACCGTAAATAAAATGTGTTGAGTGCATCATTAAATAAAACATGTCTTTCTTTTTCTTTTTTCCATTTTCCATAGACATACCACAATCTTTGCTATACTAATCATGGGAGACTGATGACTGTTTAAACAATCCTGAATAATAATGTCTCTAGAAAAACTTCAAGAAATAGATTCTTGTAACACAACCAACAAAAATACCATTCTTATCATGTTCATATATTTTTCAAAATGTCTGGTTAATATAGTGTTCAACAAATGTGTGAGAAAGGCACTAGCCCTCACAGAAGCTTAGGCTGGTGTCCTCTGTGTTATAGCAATACAGATGATAATTTCAACTAGTGCAGACCATACATTCACTGGCCAGGACCAAGGGCAAGTGGATTTGTTAAACCCTGGGTTAAAGTGAAACCGCTTTCTTAAAAAACACGAAAAAAAAAGAAAGATCAAAACCTTACTCAGCATCTGGTAAAATATATTTATAACATATTTGTTTTTAAATGCCCAGTCTGAGTTGTTTTTGTTGAATTTTTCAGGTGCTCCAAGTGCAATAAATGTCTTTCCAACTGGTACTTTGAGAAGGATGGCCACCTGTACTGCCGGTCTGACTACTGGTCCAAGTTTGGAGAGGCCTGCAATGGGTGCTCAGAACTTATAGTAGGGCCAGTCATGGTTAGTAACACCAATTTGTTATGTTCATAAGATTTTTAAAACCCCAGAAGATTTATCAATTGACATGTAATCTATAACAGTAACACATTTTTAAAATCATATAGCTTGGTAAAGAGATTATGATACGTTTGTTACTGTATATCATATATTTTCAAAACGATTAAAAGGAATTGTTATAATTGCAAACAATACAAACTATATAGTTAAAAATGCACAAAATAAATTTCTTTCATTCAATTTGTTTTCTATAATAAGGTAATTTTCTGCATTTCTAAAGATAAAATTCATTTTGGTAGGGATATTTTCCAGTCAGATTGTATAACAGATGAAAGTTTCTAAATATATATATTTTTATCTCCTCTTTATGAAGTAAAAAGGCGAGATACATCATGTATTACCTTTCTGGCGTCAATGGTGATGGCAATAATGGAAACAACTTTTGCATTTAGCTCAATGTTAAAGTTAAGCATCTAGCTCCATTTCTCACAAACTATAAGTCCTAGGTTCGTGAAACTTGTTTTATAGTTACACCTATTGGACATCTATGGATGCAATAATTTTTTGTCAACAGCATTGAAGATGTTTATGGTAGGCAAAACATAATTTTTTTTTAAATTCTTGTTGTACTGCTGCAATTTGTTTTTTCATTATATTCAAAACATTTTAGTCACAATGGTGATTTCCACTGGTAAATAAACCTCTCCATTTGGAAGTATCCTGATGATAATTCCAGGCCAGAAATTTCTAATAAGGAAATTAGTTTGACACATTTCTAAAATAAATATAGTAGCAATACATACTATAGCAAAATGATGACAGACGAGTACAGAAACTCTATCCACTTTCCATCTTTGGGCAAGTTTATGGTGAGCTTGAGCAACTGCTCACTTGTCATCTAGAGACTTGGAGTTCAGGCTATATTTTCTTAGTGCTACAACATAGTGAAACCATTGTAGGCTGTCACGGTGCAGTATTGTGATGTCATAGCCTATGACGGTTTTACTAGTATATCGTAATGCTAAAAAGTAAAATAGATTTGAAAATCTGTAGCCAGTATTGCAAGAACAGTTACCAATAACATAATCTCATATCTCACAACATTAAATTCTGTGAAATTATTGTGCGTTTCAGGTTGCCAGAGACTACCGATACCATCCAGAATGTTTCCAGTGTTTTCACTGCTCATTGAGATGGTATTTAATGATTTTATTGTGTGTTTCAGGTTGCCGGAGACCACCGATACCACCCAGAATGTTTCCAGTGTTTTCACTGTTCATCATACATCAGAGATGGTATTTAATGGTTTTATTGTGTGTTTCAGGTTGTCGGAGACCACCGATATCACCCAGAATATTTCCAGTGTTTTCACTGTTCGTCATACATCGGAGATGGTATTTAATGGTTTTATTGTGTGTTTCAGGTTGCCGGAGACCACCGGTATCACCCAGAATGTTTTCACTGTTCGTCATACATCAGAGATGGTATCTAATGGTTTTATTGTGTGTTTCAGGTTGCCGGAGACCACTGGTATCACCCAGAATGTTTTCAGTGTTTTTACTGTTTGTTATACATCAGAGATGGTATCTAATGGTTTTATTGTGTGTTTCAGGTTGCCGGAGACCACCGATATCACCCAGAATGTTTCCAGTGTTTTCACTGTTCGTTATACATCAGAGATGGTATTTAATGGTTTTATTGTGTGTTTCAGGTTGCCGGAGACCACCGATACCACCCAGAATGTTTCCAGTGTTTTCACTGCTCGTCATACATCGGTGATGGAGATCCATATGCCCTGGTCGAGAGGTCCAAACTCTTCTGGTATCAAACTGTTAATCTTTTATATATTGTTATAGCAAATGATAACTTTAAAAGTGTAACACAGTTCTAAACAACAATCAAACCAAAAACACATGCACATGTATTTATATCTGCTGTTGACCGGCCTTGGTGGCGTCGTGGTAGGCCATCGGTCTACAGGCTGGTAGGTACTGGGTTCGGATCCCAGTCGAGGCATGGGATTTTTAATCCAGATACCGACTCCAAACCCTGAATGAGTGCTCCGCAAGGCTCACTGGGTAGGTGTAAACCACTTGCACTGACCAGTGATCCATAACTGGTTCAACAAAGGCCATGGTTTGTGCTATCCTGCCTGTGGGAAGCGCAAATAAAAGATCCCTTGCTGCCTGTCGTAAAAGAGTAGCCTATGTGGCGACAGCGGGTTTCCTCTAAAAAACAGTGTCAGAATGACCATATGTTTGATGTCCAATAGCCGATGATAAGATAAAAAATCAATGTGCTCTAGTGGCGTCGTTAAATAAAACAAACTTTACTTTTTATATCTGCTGTAAAGTTTTATAAATATGGAGAAAAAGATTTGAAGAGAAGTGCAATAAAAGTAACTGGATAATATGTGTATAATAATAAACTTGGGATCACTTTTTATCAAGTTTATAGCCCTCATGAAATTAATTTAATTTGACTTTTAGTAAAGCTTGTCACAGTTAAAAATAGTATTTTTTGAGATGTTATAGTAATTGGTAACTCATTTATTATTCTCTTTGAAAAATTAATCAAAGGATTGGTTGATCAAAATGATACAGCATTTGGATTTGCAAATTTAATGCCATTTACTATCAGCATTAATCACTGAACACTCTCCAATGTGGTCAAACTAAGGCTACAGCAAAAGATAACGTGGAATGACCCCAAAAGACATGATTTGAAAAGACAAGGACTGGGTTGTGGAGGTGGACAAAAGAATTTGAAAGATAGGATGAAATTGAAATCATCAAAGGAGAGAAATAAAAGGGAGGTGAGATATATATATATATATATATATATATATATACACACATAAAAAAAGTATATTTAAAAATTAATATACCAGAAACTATTATTATTATTATTATTATTACAGTGATTTACTGTATCTCCACTAAGATTTATTTGATTGCAGTGGAATATGTTACAAGAAGGTCGTGACACCACTACTAGCTGCCACTCCGGAGCGTCGCAAACTGCACTCGATCCAGCTGGTGGAGATCCCCCCCACACCTGACAGACAGCGGGGGGTGTCGCTCTCAGTCCACAGACAGGTCTTACGGCCAACAGAGAGAGACAACCACGGGCCCAGGATGGCACCGCTCATCAAAATCACAGAGTTAGTACACGGACATGATTTTTCCGATTTTTGTCACATTTCATTTTCTTTTTTTTTGGATAAAATAATGTTCACAAAGTACACTACATCTGAAGGGGGTTTTTTGGTGATCTTTTTGTTTTGATTTTATTTAACATCAATAGAACTCACACGTATTCTGACACAGTCTGCAAGGAAACCTGCTACATTTTTCCATTTGTAAGGGACTTTTTATTTGCACTTTCATGGACAGCACATATCATGGTATTTGATATACCAGTTGTATGTTACTGCGGCGTGTGCTTTACCAACAGCTAGATCCTGCCCCAGGATTTACTCTGCAATACTGAAACATGACTTTTGATTAAGTATTGTTAAAGTTTTTAGTTGTGTAAAGAGTGAGATAAATAAATTTACTACATCCATGTTATTATTGATCATATCTTCATTAGGCTTTGGCATCAACCCAGTTTTATCATGACATCAATAGCAACAGTAACAGATAAATAATAAAATTTTCGTCTGTATTTCTGTTCTTAATGACATCACTTGTTGCTTGATTTCGCTGGTTTATTTAAATATCTACATTATATAACCAGCTAATATTGAACAATGAGCAACAAGTTTTCAAATAAAAATGACAAGATTACCAATATACGCGAAAAACTACACATATTTTTTAAAATACAGAGGAGAAAAGTTGCTTCAGATTGAGTCTCCAGCATTACCATTAGTTGTATGTTCCTTTTGAATCCTAGGTTAGATCTCAGTCCGGAACTGGAAGCTTTAAAAATTGGTGATTGTATCTTGGAGGTGAATGGGACCGCTGTGAAAGACAAGTCAATAGAAGAGGTCTGTACAGATTTGATATTTACCACTAATACCACTGATCAACACAATAAACGGACCCAAATGATTAGACGGTGTAAAGTATTTTCACTTTTACAGCATTTTCAAGCATTAAATTACACCGTACAGGTTTTTTTTTACATCTGTTTGATTAAATTATTAATTTTGACAGAATATGTTTTTAGTCATCCAGGTGTTTGTAGTACTTAGCTTCCAATGAATTATATGAAAAGCAGAAATTATCTAGGCAACTCAAACCAGTAACCTAAATAGAAATGCAAGGATCAGTGGTTAGTCACATTTTTTGTGTATCTCAATAGAAAAGTTAAATGGACAGTTTGTATTTGACATGTTGGTCTTGACAAGTAAGAACCCAATCGTATGTTTGTAACTTGAACTCAAACATGTTGGATAATACCTTATGATATCATAAATCTCACATAGTGTTTTCTTTATTTTTTTAACTGTTTTCATGCTGTAATTACACACTTTCCACTGTTAATACAATTTACTCTAGTCTCAGTAGACGACATTGCTAAAACCAACCCAAAAAACAGGTAATGGAAAAAGGATGTTAAAAAGTGATTTAAAAGTATTTTAAACTAAATAAATTGTGTTGGTGTAATTATAAGATTTGGTTTTTTTTTTTTTTTTTTGAGAATTTAACTCATAAATTTAGTATAGAAAATCACTTTGTTATGCTGCATGAGTTTATACAATTTAGCCTTATCATCTACAATTACAGATCAAATTTAACTTTAATAACGATTTATCTATTTTTGACAGAGTTGTGGCCCTTGAACTTTGGAAATATAAAAGTTTGTTGGACCCGATAAGGGACATGTTTTGCTATAGCAGTAGTCTCTGAATGCTTGCTGTATTTGTGTTTGTGCAGATTGACAAGTTGTTGAAGAACAACCCCAACGTGCTGCATGTCACTGTGGAGCGAGATCCGTCACCTCTACGTCACCCTCTCCCACTGGACACGCTGTCACCTCCACCAACCTCAACGCCGTCACCACTGTCTCCAACATCACCATCATCGTCAACATCAACGTTATCTCCATCCAGCAGCACTGTGTCCTCGCCTGAACAAGTGATGGTCAACAACGTGCCCGTCCGGCTCAGACAGAAGTCAACACTCAAGGCACGCCAGTAAGTAGACGGTGTATTCTCTGACCATAACTGGAAACAAACTCAAAAGAAATTTAAATTTTTTGTTGTTACGGAAATCAATCTAATTAAAATTAGCTCCACTATTACATGTGGATCTAACAGCAGCCAGTTGGAGCTCATGTCCACCAATCAAAACCTTACTTACAGAATCATGCCAGTGATTTGAAAATAATTTGAAAACATTCCGAATTATCCTGAGGGTATACGATGTTTCATGTGAATTACGAATGCCTTATTTAGACCAGTAGAACTAATTTTAATCAGATTGCAAACAACACTGCATAGTCTCCAATGTCCAGGTAACATTTCGTCTGTAAATAATAATTTAAATATTGACCAATCACATTTCGCCTTTTATAACGTTATTTGGGAGAATACAAATTCTAAAAATATCAAGCGAGTATTTTAGTGGCCGCAGTACAGCGAAACATACCAATACGTACGGGATGGGTTATCAGTCTTCTATTTTACATTAAAAATTATTTATTTATTTATAAAAAAAACCCCAACTAAATCAGTCTTCAGTTTTACATTACAAATTATTTATTTTATAAAATAAAACATGATTTAAGGCATTCGTAATTCACACGAAACATGTCGTATACCCTCAGAATAATTCGGAATATTTTCAAATTATTTTTAAATCACTGGCAGGATTCTGCAAGTAAGGATTTGATTGGTGGACATGAGCTCCAACTGGCTGCTGTTAGATCCACATGTAATAGTGGAGCTAATTTTAATTAGATTGTACGGAAATATTCCTTTTATTATGTTCTTTGTAATCATACCAGTAAGTAGACATTGTCTTCTCAGACTATAACAAAAAACATATTGGAAAGGAAAGGAATATTTGTCGTTAAATTTTTTTATATATATATTCCTTGTAATCATGATAGACTAGTAAATAGACTTTGTCTTCTCAAACTGTAACTGAAAAGTAATAAGGAAAGAAAATGAATATTTGTTGTTAAATATTCTTTTATATTCCATTTAATCATGCAAGTAAGTAGACACAGTCTTCTCAGACAGTAACTGAAAACAAATTGGGAAAGGAAAGGAGTATTCCTTTTATAGTCCTTGCTAGCTGCTAGTCCATGAGAGTTTACTTGGGGAACATCACTGAATCTTAGCATACATTTATTACCCATATAGTCTATAATAAACGGTTACATAAATATAGTTTTTTCCCATACTATCGTTATGACAAATAGTGATAATAATACATTTAAAACTGTTATGGCACACATCTGGTGCTACTGAAGTTGCTTTTACAGCTGTAACTTGCAACAGTCATGGCTATGATATTGACATCTTTCAGTGTCACTGTATTTGACATCACTGAACGTTGCTAACATCGATTGTGAAATAATAATAATCATGTTTAAGGTTTGTTATAAATTCTGTATGGCACTATATTTGCATCATCACTGTCCAAGTTGATTTTAACTAGTGTTTTTTTCTCTGTGTGTCTAGCTGTAGTCCAAACCGGCGGAGGAGTAAGTCCCCTTCACCAGTCCCACCATGTAAGCAGAGAAGTGTTGACCTTGGGAGGTCGCACTCATTGAGGATGCAATCTCAGTCCCACCGAGTCTTCCGCGCCAGTGACCTGCAGCATGGAGAAGTGCTGGGTCAGGGATTCTTTGGTCAGGCTGTGAAGGTAAGATCATCAGATGGTCAGGGATCCCTTGGTCAGGCTGTGAAGGTAAGATCAGTCACCTCCAGCATGGAGATGTGCTGGATCAGGGATTCTTTGGTCAGGCTGTGAAGGTAAGATCAGTCACCTCCAGCATGGAGACGTGCTGGATCAGGGATTCTTTGGTCAGGCTGTCAAGGTAAGATCAGTCACCTCCAGCATGGAGACGTGCTGGATCAGGGATTCTTTGATCAGGCTGTCAAGGTAAGATCAGTCACCTCCAGCATGGAGACGTGCTGGATCAGGGGTTCTTTGGTCAGGCTGTCAAGGTAAGATCAGTCACCTCCAGCATGGAGATGTGCTGGATCAGGGATTCTTTGGTCAGGCTGTGAAGGTAAGACCAGTGACCTGCAGCATGGAGATGGTCAGGGATTCTTTGGTCAGGCTGTGAAGGTAAGACCAGTGACCTGCAGCATGAAGACTTGATGGATCATGGATTCTTTGGTCAAGCTGTGAAGATAAGACCAGTGACCTCCTGGGTCATGGATTCTTTGCTCAGGCTGTGAAGGTAAGACCAGTGACCTGCAGCATGGAGATGGTCAGGGATTCTTTGGTCAGGCTGTGAAGGTAAGACCAGTGACCTGCAGCATGGAGATGGTCAGGGATTATTTGGTCAGGCTGTGAAGGTAAGACCAGTCACCTGCAGCATGGAGATGGTCAGGGATTCTTTGGTCAGGCTGTGAAGGTAAGACCAGTCACCTGCAGCATGGAGATGGTCAGGGATTCTTTGGTCAGGCTGTGAAGGTAAGACCAGTGACCTGCAGCATGGAGATGGTCAGGGATTCTTTGGTCAGGCTGTGAAGGTAAGACCAGTCACCTGCAGCATGAAGACTTGATGGATCATGGATTCTTTGGTCAGGCTGTGAAGGTAAGACCAGTCACCTGCAGCATGGAGATGGTCAGGGATTCTTTGGTCAAGCTGTGAAGGTAAGACCAGTGACCTGCAGCATGAAGACTTGATGGATCATGGATTCTTTGGTCAAGCTGTGAAGATAAGACCAGTGACCTCCTGGGTCATGGATTCTTTGCTCAGGCTGTGAAGGTAAGACCAGTGACCTGCAGCATGGAGACTTGATGGGTCATGGATTCTTTAGTCAAGCTGTGAATGTAAGACCAGTGACCTCCTGGGTCAGGGATCCTTTGGTCAGGCTCTGAAGGTAAGACCAATGACCTCCAGCATGGAGAGGTGCTGGATCAGGGATTCTTTGGTCAGGCTCTGAAGGTAAGATCAGTGACTTTCCAGTTTAGAGGAGTTTCACAGTATTTGTTGATAGAAATTTTGTATGGAACAGCTTTAGCCATTGTCGTCTGGGAATTTATTTGATGTTCATAATATCCCTAATGTGATGGATGAGTTGTCAGTTATTCATGGACCAAATTGTTACTAACAAGGCTTGAAATAAATTTTGTGATTTAGGAAGCAATCTTTGTTTCTCAAAGTTTAATCTTGTCAAAGCAAAAGGTAGAAATTGAGAAGCAGTTCTAGTTGTATAATACTTAAAGATGGAAAGCAAAACCGGCTCATGTACCTGGTTATTAAAACGTTTATTGTGTATTTTGAGCAATATTTATTTATCTCTTGCTCACTGCAATTTTTTTGCTTTGACTAAACTTAGAAAAAATAATATTTTTAATACATGAAAAATTTAATTTAATAATTTTCACCAACAACTATTTATCTTGAATTATATTTATCTCAGTCTATTTGGTCCCATCAAAATAAGAATAATTACATTTTACTGTAGTTTGAAATAAACTGGAATGCATGTTTTTGTTTTGTTAACTGCAGGTAACACACAAAGTGACCGGTGAGGTGATGGTTTTGAAAGAACTTTTTAGGTTTGATGAAGATGCCCAAAAGAGTTTTCTTCATGAGGTGAGAGTTTTGTTGTTGTTTTGTTTATTTCATTTTCTCTTTTGAACTTTGAAAAATTTATTTCATGTTGAAAATGGGCAGTGCAGCTAATTCTTGAAACGACTAAAATTTTAAACTAAAAATACTAGTCATATTTGCATATTTGCCTCTGAAGGACAATTAAAATATATTCCATTTACTTTTAGATATTGATATATAGATATCCTTTTCTTTCAGGTTTCTGTGTTGCGCAATTTGGATCATCCTAATGTGCTCAAATTTATGGGTGTTCTTTACAAAGACAAAAAGCTCAATTTAATCACAGGTAAAAAAACAACTAAATATTGATGTAAATTGTAATTTTTGACAAGCTTGTTATTTTATTGTAATAGGAAAATGTTTGAACTTTAAACTTTAAAAATGTGTGTAGTGCATTGAATGTGAAATTCATGTAGAGGCATTAGGTTTGTTCTTTGATATTACTATTCTGATATTACATATATGTTTATGAGGTCAATTATTAGCAATAAAACTACAGGTATAATGCAGTTAAAAATCCATATATTTTGGTTTACTCTTTTCATATTTTAAAATTATGTTTGAAACAAACATCTTTTGGAAATAATTGCTAAAGTTTGTATATAATAGCATTTATTAGTTCTGTATTTTGATGTTTTGTTTAGATTATATAGCGGGTGGCACTTTAACTGACATTCTACATGACATCAGTCGAGACATTCCGTGGGTTGAGCGGATCAAGTTTGCACGCGACATTGCTGATGGTATGGCGTACCTGCATTCCATGGGTATCATGCACCGGGATCTCACATCACACAACTGTCTAGTCAGAATGGTCAGTAATTCAAAACATTTATAAAGGCATGGCTGCACGATCTACTAAAATGTTTCATCAAAATATAGCCTGAAAATATATGCAGTCAAACCTGCTCTAGCTGCCATCTGTATTCAGTATTTACCTGTTTTAAAAGGCCACTTTCTGATTCTCTCTGTGGTGGCTGTTCAACATTTGTTTTTGATATTTAGTGTATTTAGCTCTTTAAAATGCTTGCAGACATGCTTATAATAACAAGCATTAGTTGAGAAGAAATGTATTCACAGTGTATATTTCGAGTCGTGTAACCCATGCAACTCTGTTTTTAGTACATAAAACTTCCACGTATACTGTAGTCAGTGCAGATTTAAAAAATAAAAAATAAACAGAATTAATGTAGCCCCTTGTATGATAATAAAATTAAATATTTGTGAAGAACCATTTCATTAAAACAAACATTAAATGAATAATTTGCCAATGGCATTATATTCACAAATTTCTTTTAGCTAAATTTTACAAATATACTGTTTACTCTGTCATGTATTATATTTTTTGTAAGATTGAAGACTTCACTACTTAATATTATGCCAGCAGTATCTAAGCAACCCCTTTGTGTAGATTTTTATAATTTTTATGAAGTAGATGTTAATTTGAAATATTTTAATTTCAGGATAAATCTGTTGTTGTCGCCGATTTTGGACTTGCCAAAATTATGCCAAAGCAACTGGAGATCCATATGATGGAGAAGGAACGGGACAAGAAACCGAAGTCAACAAAGCGCCGATTCACGCGGCGGAAACGTTACACAGTAGTTGGCAGCCCTTACTGGATGGCTCCAGAAATGATGACCACAGGCATATATGATGAGAACGTGGATATATTCTCATATGGCATTGTTGTTTGTGAGGTACATCCAGGTTTAAGCCTTTTCTGTTGTAATTACACATCGAACTTGGAATTATAAATGCTGACAGTGGAACATCATATTTATGTACAGTACTACATAACTAATAAAGATGTGATTTTTCAGTTTTATCTGACTTCACCTATTTTGCATAAAATAGTTTTCATAAAGTAGAGTAGATTTAATCTGAAATGTTAAAAAAATTATATTAAATTTTATAAATTGGGTTAGATGTTTAGGTTTAATAAAGACAGGGCCCATTTCCATATCATGGACCATACAAAAATTGTATACAGTCTGAGGCCAAAATAAGTACTATGATAAAAGCTAAACTGATCTTTAAAAACCTGAACACTTTACACTCAGTGTTTCAGTACTACATCACTCATGCAAATAGCATATAGATAAAGTCTTGTGACTGATCAAATCAGGTTGCAGGATTTAGCTCAGTCGTTTTAGTGCTTGCTTAAGGTGCTTGCGTCGTAGGATCGAACCACCTCGGAGGATCCATTCAGCTGATTATATTTTTTCTCATTCCAGCCAGTGTACCGTAACTGGTCAAAGGTGCTTTTTTTGTCTGTGGGAAAGTGCATATAAAAAATCCCTTTCTGCGTCAGGAAAAAATGTAGCGGGTTTCCTCTGATGACTACGAGTCAGAATTACCAAATGTTCGACATCCAATAGCCGATGATTAATTAATCAATGTGCTCTAGTGGTGTCATTAAAACAAAAACAAAAGCAAACTGCTAAAGTCGAGTGTAGAATTTAAGGTTATATAAGCATAGGTGTTACACAAGAATAAAGATATGTTCTCGTTCATAAAAAGGAAAACCATAGTAAGTTGTTGTCATGTTGTGTTGTAGATAATAGCGCGGGTACCGGCTGACCCAGACTACATGCCTCGTACGATCGACTTTGGTTTGAACATCGACGTGTTCAGCAGCAGACTGAGTCCTGATTACCCATCATCCTTCCTCAAGCTGGCGGCCATGTGTACACAGATGTCGCCGGATAACAGGTGAAACAAAATTAAAAACATCCTTTACACGTCTCCACAGGGTTCGTAGCATCTTTAAATTTCTTGAAAGTCTTTGAATTTGAAAAAAATATTTTTAGGTCTTTGAAAGTCTTTGAGTTGATATAAGAGTCTTAAAAAGTCTTTACATTCTCACAAATCATATCTTTTACAGCTGCATACATTTGATATTTTCAGTTACAAGGTTTAATCTGTCATGATGCATGTAAAAATGCTCACTTTTTCACCATGGATAGCAACATAAACAAACTGATTTGGTATTTTTGTCGCATTCTAGTGTCTTTGACCACTATGTAAAAGTCTTTGAAAATGACAGGTAAAAAGTCTTTGAAAGTCTATGAATTTGTTTGGTCTTTAAGGCTGTTTCTGTTAAACTTAAGTGAACTAACTTGACTCTTAGGTGTTATTCTATCTAAGCTTACTTGTAAATATTTTTTGCCCATTTTATTTTATTTTTTTAAAGTGTTGTCCTAACTAGTGCAATAATTGTGCCAGACCGAATGTATTGTTTATATCCCATGTCTAAACTAAGAAGGGCACTTTTTTATTTGGGAAATTTTGTTGATTTTTAATTTTGGCAAAACTAAAACTTATCCTGTTCTTCTTTGATGAAAGACTCATGATAACCCTTAAGTTAGCAAGACACTACAGAGTTTTAAAAACTGTTTCTGTCATTTGTATTCCAGTTCATTACACAGTCATTTTCATTGTTGTTCCAGGCCCAACTTTGATAAGATAACCCACCTGTGCGAGGCTCTTCACCTGAACGCGGAGCACGGGATGTCACTGCCGTGCGAGCTCCAGGACGACCCCGTCGTCTTCTACCACAGGGTCAAGGAGAAGTTCTACAGTGAAAAGAACAATGAGAAAGACACCAAACCAACACAATGCAAACGATCTAGTCTGGAGGTTATAGAGGAACAGAATAAGATAAACGGTCAAATTAGTGCGGAATCAGTCGAGTCATCACCAAAAACGTGTCCAGATGCTTGAGTCGTGTTTTGTTATATTTGTCTGTTAGATGTTAAAGTGAAATTTTATATAGCTAGCCTTAAGAGCAAATGTTATGTTTTGACTGTTAGAGACATTGAAATGAAATTTTAGTAGCTTGCCTCAAGAGCAAATGTTACGTGTTGACTGTTAACAGATGTTAAAATGAAATTTGAGCTAGCTTGCCTCAAGTGCAAATGATATGTTTTAGCTAGCTTGCTACAACTGCAAAAGAGCTATTAATTTTGTACCTTGAATATTAAATTCATCATGACTGAAATGATTAGAGCAGGTTTTTTTGACCTGTTGATATTTTCAGCTACTAAACTTATTGTACATATCATAAGGAAGCTAAATTGTTGGGTGATGACAATTTTGAAGAAGAAGAAAAAGATCTTTTTCCTTGAAAAATGGTGTTGAGAATATTGTCACAGTGTTGTCAGATAATCAAGAGACATCATGATGGATATGGAATGTGAAGGACAGTTTTAAAGATGAAGAAAGCCAAATTATTTATCTTGATTGAAGTGGGTGTCTTGTAGCAGAAGCAGATCTAGAAGGAGGAGGATGTGTGTGCGAATCCTGCTAGAACTCTGAAGTGCCTAGAGAATCCAGTGTTTAACAAATGTATATAATGAGGTTGTTTTTTGTGAGGGGATGAGGAGAATAAGGATGTAATATCATGGTTAACTAGACGAATCTGGTTGTATATTTATATATGACAGAGTACTTTAGAATACTATTGGGGCCCTTTTTTAAAGTTGCACCCTTTCACTAGAAAAATGTGTCTGCCCCTGTGCAGTGAAGCCAAATAGTGTCCGCATTCTTGAGATCTGAAGGGTTGGCAGTGTTTATGGTTACAAAATTGATGGTGAGCAATAAACTCTTTTTTTAGGAGAGCAATTGGAATGAAAACAAATCTGTGAGGTATTGTCAGATTTACCCAATATCTAAAAAGTATATCAGCATGTGACCAGGCAAGCATGTTTTTTACCATGTAGAAATGGTTTTGTACGAGTACCCACGAACGGGCACACACGAGCGAGAGCATTTGTTCACATCAAGGACTGTGTGGGCGATGTGGTAATGATGTAATTATTATTAGTCTGGCTGAATCATCTATTTATTATTACAGGCTTAGGCTCCGATCTCAAGAGGCATAGCATGAGGTTTTGACAGTAGGAAGGGAGACCTCGATAAAGAGTGGTCAAACATTACAGGCCAAATTTACGAAACCTGTTTTTCTTCAACGTATGTGATTAATCATTGTAAATATTCATTAAAAGGAAAAAGAAAAAAAAACAGTCTGTAAATTCAGGCCCTAGGTGCTGTCAGTAAATAATAAAAATAGTTATTTGAACTAGTTTCCATGCCTTGTTAGTAAATAAGAAGGGAATAGTTTAACTAGTTTTCACACCCAGCCAGTAGATAACAAGAATGATTTAAACTACTGTTAGTTGTCATATGCCACTAAATGCTGAGAGGGAGTTTCTATACTATACAAGTAAATGATCAGTGAGTAATACAATATATACATATAACAATGCAGTAATACAGTGTTTTATATTGAGAATGTTATTCATTAGGAATTTTATTCCTTCACAGGTTTGTTGGTGAAATATCACATGCACAGTTGGTGCTGTTCTATTTATAATCTACAAATTGTCTGCTTTGATAGTGATATGTGGATAATATTGCACTCAGTGCTAAAATAGTTTGAGGTTGTTATTTATTTTATTCTTCAGTTTTTAGAATTTATATATATATATATATATGTAGATAAATTACTGGTCCTACAAGATGGTATTATGGCATTTATTTTAAAATCTTAAATATTTGTGCTACACATATTGGAGGTGCTGATGTATTTGTTTATTTGTTGTTGTTTAGAAAGCAGGATCTAGATTAGTCTATCACTTGGACCTGTACAGAGATACTATTTTTAGACAGGATGATGACTTTATAGTTTTGATGTTTGTATAGTCACACTGCTGCAGACATATGTATTTAGGTATGTAGCCACCTCTACTAATTCTCTTGACTCACCAAATTTGGCTTCCCTAATGCACATTGATGTGCTTTAAACTGGATTTGATAATGTTAACCATTTACATACCAACTGCTAATTTAAAGTGCATCAAACTCCAAGCCACTGAAAGTATTTGGTGTGTGTTCACCAATTATGGTTAAGATATAATAGCAGTGTTCCATTGCTTTCATATGTCATTCAGTCTGAGGCTGTCTAGTCACTTTCATATGACGTGACAGTGTAACTGGAACCGAACCAAATAGCATTCAGCGCCAACTAACCAGAACAGGTAGTGAATTCCAACTTCGACATGTGAAAGTGGAATGGGTTCAAAGTGAACTGAAGCGCTTTGTAACCGAAGTTGGTTTAGTAACAACTGAAAATTACCATACTGAATGTGCATTGATTCACATCAAAACTCTTTGTGTCTTTGGCGTGTCAGCGGTATTAGAAACCATCTTTCTTACAAGACCATCTTGTGATTCTTCCAAGTCATTTAGTAGACCTGGCCTCTTTATCCAACAGCTTTATAGAGCTGCTTAACACAGGTTTTGTTGTATATATAGGCCACATTTTACGCAGCGATCTTAGCGCTTAAATGTGAAGCTACGATATGCACTTAGGTGATCTTGGTGCTAAGATTGCTTCATAAAATGGGGTCACAGTTGATATTGATTGATATTAGATGCAAGGTTCATATACATATACATGTATGTTTTACATTTTGAAAATGGACATTTTATAATTCCATTTGCTTATAAATACTGGTTTGCAAATGGGACCATATCAATATTTATGTAAATATAAATTATTATAAGTGATGTGCAGTTAATATATAAGCACAGTTACTGTAGGCAATAATTGACCGACTAGATATTTTGTTCATAACAAGGGCAGTATGGCATGTGTTTGAGGTTTGTAATCTGATTATTAATACTGAAGGCAAAATAGTGCTAAAAACCTGAGCAATGTGGTTACATAAGATAACACTAGATAATGTATTCTTTATGAAGACGTTGTAAATTGGAGCGGTGAATCGACATTTTGTAATTATTTCATTTCATTGTTTGTTGATTGCTTTGTGTGTTCTTTCTCAAAACAGTTTGATATCCAGGTACTTCTCTCAGATTTTATCTATGCAGAAATTTATCATATGCAATGTTTATTGTGCCTAGATTTACACTGATCTACTAAATAATGAATTTTATGTGTCTTTTACACATATTGCTATTATTTTTTGCTTACTGTTGTAAGCTAACCATATTTTTATTTTATGCTGCCAAAAAGCAATGACCAATTGGGCTATTTCTCGTTCCAGCCAGGCCTTGGTATGTACTACCCTCTCTGTGGTATGGTGCATGTAAAAGATCCCTTGCTGCTAATCGGAAAGAGTAGCCCATGAAGTGGCAACAGCGGGTTTCCTCTCTCAATATCTGTGTGATCCATAACCATATGTCTGACGCCATATAACCGTAAATAAAATGTGTTGAGTGTGTCATTAAATAAAACATTTCCTTCCTTCCTTAATGGTTAAAAAAGGCTGTTATATATTTTAGTCTGCCTAATAATTTGGACCTTTAAAGCATTGAGTCTAGATGTCGGAAGTTTTATAAGCATGTGGCTAGAAGATTAACGTACTGCTAATATAATATACACATAATGTCCACATTTCCCCAATAGCCAATATTGTTTGTTTATGTTGGGATGCTGCTAACAAATTGTCATTCAGCTAACATTTATTAACTAACTGAAAGTTTGTAAAATAAAGTAGCTACAGTACAGCCATTAGGTTTTTCACATTCTAACCAGTTCTCTGCAGTTAATATATTTGTGAAAACCGGTAGCTGGATTTGTAGGGTCATCAGCCGTTTTGTCCTAGTACAGCTCAGAGTGGGTGCTCCACAACTGGTCATACACATCCGAGGCTGCGGGATTTTCCATTCGATCGTTATCATCATTGGAACACTTCATCTAATTAAATCATACATGTTAACGGCCCATGCTTATAAAATGTTAAAAGTCCAGACAGTATGTATGACCTGTTAAAAGTTCCAGACTTTATTAAATTGTCAAACCATAGTTTTTAAAACACTACACTTTTTTTTTTCACTATTTGTTGATTTTTTATAATTAAAATTGGATACTACTTAATTTTTATTGTTTAGTTTATCCATTTCCATGCATCAGAAGTGTTTCTGGTCATTCTGATGTTTCAAATACCACAAAATACATTTTTCATATTTTTAAAAATCCACGTACCTCTGAGAAGTAATGGTTATGGAGACAAGTTCTGTTTCAACATCACAGACTCTTGTTGCACTCTGTTGTAACTTTATTCAAATGTGTTGCAGGATTTTATATTAACCAAACTTAGTTTCCATTTTCCCAGATTGATAACTGCGACTTTACAACCTTGTCTAGACGAAAGATTTTATAAGCATGGGGTCAGATGCTCAATTAAACTGCCCAAATGTTTTAGTCCATTAATTTTCACCTCTTACCTCCATTGTTAAATGCACTAAAACATTCATACTGCCCACCACCACCACCCCACCCCACCATCCATAACTGAAGATTATGTACATTGTAATTTGAAAGGTGACTTAATATATCATTGCCTGTCAACTCCTGATGCTAATGTTGTAGCAATAATAATAATGTTTTGAATGTATACAAACTGTTAAAATGTACAAAATATTTTTTGTATGTGCAAAAAAAAAGAAAATAATAATAATAAATTGATCAGACACATGGAATTCGAAATACAGATTCTTACACATGTAGCTGCAGCCCATTAAAGCCAGTTGCTACATAATTATTTTTATAATTGTATTAATTTTATATCGTCTAAAATATACACTTTTCTGCTAGCTGCCAATAATGTTATGTGCTGTATCAGAAAGTAAAACTTGTTGGTTTTGTTTTAGTGTATGTCTTTTGTGTATTATTAATAGCTACATGTACACTAGTCTACATGATATTTGTAGCAGTATATGTGATATTTATCTTTAGGCATATTTGTTTTCAAAAGCAAGTATAATTAGTGCAGAAATAAAATCTTCACTGGTCCATGATGTATATACATTTATTATATGCATTGCCCTAAAAAATATAAATCCACATAAACCATAAAAGTGATATTCAGAGAATGGTTATTATAATATTATGAGAGTGACATTTAACATGTAGAGAACACTGTATAAGTGACCACTAGATACCATTTATCTTATAACTCGTCCAACAAGAAGTTGTTTTAAACATATCAGACAAGCAAAAGCTAGTAGGATACATTTTTTAATAAGTTGTAAGATAAACATTATGTAATAGATGAGTATAGTTACTGTATTGATTTCTTTCATAACCTGAAAAAATAATAAAAATTTAAATGTTATTTCTAACTTAATCTTATTGATATTGATTGTGTTTGCACAGTTGAGTTACAATTAATATAATTTGGAAGGTATGTTCAGTGGATAATTTGCCTTTGATATCTAGGTCATTACCATGAGGCAGCCAATCAGGTGCCTTCAAATTAGTTGTCAACATATGTTGGATATTACCATGTGATATCATTAAATTTACATTTTTCTTTCAAATGGGGTGTGCACAATCCAGTAGTTGTAAGTGTATTTAGAGCAGTGCGCCTGACAAGTTGGTCTGTCATAGTTTATTCCTTATAAAAAGTATACAAACACTCTACAGTGTACTCCTACTCCCCCCCCCCCCCCCCCCCGACTAATTGTCATCTTGTTGTGAAGGTTACTTATACATCCAGCAGTATAGCTTTATTTAAATTCATAATTTATTTGTTTCAAAAAATAAAATAAAATAAATTAATTGACATCTACATGTATGTCATAGAGTTGCATTTGTAAAAATTATCTGGTACATAAATAATTTATGTCTTATGTGTGACCGCACACGAAGAGGATTAAGAATAAGACATAAATAAGATGAGACACTTAAGAATTTGTTAATTTGACAAAGAAAAAAATTGAAAATTCTAAATTTACATTTTGTATATATAGTAAAGAGTCCATTTCATTTTAGTTAAATACAATGTTTATGACATTGATGTGTTAAAATCATAGAATTCATGAAGATATGGTTTTCATAAATAACATGTTGACATCAGAGATGTGTTTAACAAACACCAAAGAATCTATATGAACATCAGTTCTAAAGGACTTGATAGACAATGAAAATTATTGACTGCAGGTAATAAATACGTACTAAACTCATGTGCCAAGTATTTATTGAATGTTGAAATGTATAATCATGTAATTTATTAATTTTATTTTCTACTTAAGTAGGAACCAATGTAAATGTCAGTTTGGTTTTGTGCGGTTTATACATTCGTATAATATGTATATGGATCAACCAAAGTTAAACTCCACAGAGCTAACAGATTTGAAAAAATCTTTTGTTGTATTGTAAAAATCTACCTGTCTGTGGAATGTGTCCTGGGTGGGGATGGATGTTAAACATTGAATCTTATACAATTGAGTTTTATTTACATGCGTGTATATTTCATGCAGAATGTTTCTGATGTACTTTTTTCAGTCACATTTAGTCAAGTGGCCATCTTTGTAAAACAAACACCAGTTGTAAAAGACCACACTATAATCATGGTATTCATAAACATTTTATTATAAATTGATGTTTGAAGCAGTTACCTAGTCTTTTCAGACCATGGTATTGCGTTGATGTCTTATTATTTCATGTATGTTTCATTCCATATCAGTGGCATTGGAAGCGGTACTTTTTGGGCCAGGAATGTTTTTTTCTTTTCCTATGGCACTCGCATAGTATAGATCTCATAATGTAAATTGCTTTCATGGCCGTACCAACTTGTTTCTGATGCTCCTGCATATATACAGTTGAATCCCCTTGACTCGAACCCAGTCGGTGCTTGAGAAAGTGTTTGACCCATCGGATAGTTCGACCTAACCATTCAGTTAACAAGTGTAACTGGGGAGTTTGTTTTTGATTCGAATGTATCTGTGTATGCAACCCTCCTGAGTTCAACCCAACAAGATTCTACTGTATTTATATTTTAATTCAAATACCCCCTACTTCTTTTAACCAGTATACATTGGCTGAATTTTACAATGTGGTGTGATGGCCTCTTATGATAGGTTGTTGTTTAACAGAGGTGGCTTTATAAACAGATTTGAATGTGTGTGTACTTTCAGTGAGACACTATAGCATCATAGGGGTTAATATGAAACTGTCAGAGATGTATTTATTTCACTGGACCAACAGTTATAATGAAGATATTTACTTCACTTTTTGTCTTGACCAATTTGTATATGGTAACTGTTTTCTGGACCAATCCTTTTTTTATACTGCTTTGTGAAAAGAACCAATAAAATATTTAAATATAAATATATTGTTCGTTCCTTATTATATGTATTACGGTATATTATAAAATTGTTGTTGGAATTTTTATCTAAATAATCCAAGCAAAAGTTCTGTTAAATACTTAGTTTCTTGCTTGAAATATTATTCTGTGGACATCCATGTGTGCAGTCAAAGGTCTTTGTTTGTAGAAAGGTTTTTGCAACCAGTGGCAGTCCTCTTAACAGGCAGTGTTGGACCCATGTATCAGGGTCAAAAAAAGCTCTTAGTAGAAAAAGCACTTGACAGGGAGCTGCATACCTTCACTCTATTGTAACAACTTTTGAAATTAGTCTTATGCAAATATATGGTATATAATATAGTATAGTCTGTTTGCGTTAAAAGGGAACCAATAAATTGACCCTTTTAGTAATTCTGATATATAGTCTCTTGAGGAAACTTGCTACATTTGTCCAGCAGCAGCAAAGGATCTTTTATAATTTATGCACTTTCCCGTAAAACGCACATCACATACCATAGCTTTTGATAACATCAGTTGTGGGGGAAAACACATTCAAAGAATGGGTTCACAGAGAGAATTCAATCCTATAACGAAATCACCATAGGTGAGAAAACTACCAACAGAGTCTGATCCTGCTCCAGTTGAGCAAATTACCGACATGGTCTGAAACTGTAATTGCAATGAAATAGATGTATGTTTTTGATATTTTGGTGGTGTTTTAGCAGTAGTGTATATATTATTGATATTGTTAAAACAGGGCAAAACAGTTGAAAAGTTTAAAAGTTAACAACACCACTAGAGCACATTTATTTATTAATCGTCGGCTATTGGATGTCAGACGTGGTAATTATGACAGTCTTAGAAACCCACTACATTTTTCCATTAATGGCATATATGCACCATCCCATAGACAGGGTAGTACATACCATGGCCTGTTGGAAAGATGATTTATATATAAAAAAAAGAAGTTGCTTATTTTTTGTGGATAGTTTCTTGTACTATATGAACAAGTACAACAATTGCAGCAGGGTTGATGTTTTCAGGGTTAGCTTTAACATATTGATTCTCAAAAAGAAATTCAAACAAATGTGTAAAACATTTAATTTAAAAAACCACAAACAATACAATATAGTGCAGATTAAATGTCTTTATTTTAACAAGCAGCAAAATTGTATATATTAAATGCAAAGCATTAATGTTCATTATGACAAAAAAATATATATAAATATATAACGACTTAGACTAGTCCTTATATTACAACGAAAATATACTTTGTGGATGATTCCAGATTATTTACTTTACATGTGTAGTCCATTTCGGGAACAGCGTTTAAACCGGCATACATTTCCAAATGTTACGTACACGAAAAACAAAATGAATTTGATTGTTTTAGCCTCAACTAGTAAGCACCACTCGGACACCGACAAGTACATAGAGAATAAGTGGATTACAGTCTTAAGATATTGGCTTTATCCTGTGACAGTTAGAAAGGAAGGAAGGAAATGTTTTATTTAACGATGTTCGATTTAAGCAGTCAAATGTTTTAAGGGGCCACTTCATGACAATCTTAGGTGGAATTGGAAAGGAATATTGACTTGACACCTCATCACATTTTAAACTACAGTGAAACCTCTCAAAACCAGACCCTCTGTAAACTGGAACATCAGTATAGAACTTAACCTCTCTAAACCAGATACCTTTTAATACTTGGTCCCGAGGGTGTCTGGTTTAGAGGGGTTTCACTGTACAAGTATTTGATGTCTATCATATGGTTATTTCACACACTGTTGAGAGAGAAGAAACCTGCTGCTGCCAGATAGGATACTAACAAAAAAGGATCTCATAAATGAAATTTCCCATACACAAGACAGTGCATGAAACCTTTGATGCCTAACCCACATTTGACTATTTAATACAAAATGTATATATACATGTAACTGAATTGTTCATAAAACCAAATTTCAACTGTGTGAATGCTACTTTAAGACACTTTAGTTTACATAAGCATATATTAACAAATAACACTATACACAGAGACTGATACAACAAAATATCTCTAACAAAATTATCATTGATTAATATACAACTGGCTAATGGTGAAAAAAACCTTTATTTACACAACATTTACACTGCACAATCCGTACAATTAAGAAAATATCTACTTTAAAAAAAATGGCATGGACAAAATAATTGAATACAGTGCACAGAAAAAAAAAAGTGGTGTAGAGAATTAAAAACTCCACGGCAATCTATATGACATTACCAATTGTCATAGGCAATTGCAGGCATTGCTATATTATGAACTACAGCTGATATATTGTATCGGTATGTATGAAAACAGTAGTACCAGTACTGTAAAAGGTTTTTTTAAAGTATCATATGAAAGTTTTGTAGAAATGTAGATAATACATGAAAAGGTTTTGGAGACAATACTGTCTGAAAGATCTGTAGACAATATGGTAACAGATTTATAGACAATACATGATAAAGTTTTAAAATAAAACGGTAATGAAGAAATATAAACTGAATATAGAAGATTTGTAAACAAAATGGTACAAATGAAATTTGTATACAATGTGGTATGAACAAGCTATGTACATGTATACAGTATTTCTAGACAATATTATTTGTATAGATTTCAAAAAAATCCTTGAAATCAGTACATAAAGATTTCAAGCGATCTTACAATTTGAATATTATATTTTTTGATGATGGCCTGACCTACATGAATTAAAATTGTAATACTAACAAGATATGATAATAACTAAAGGGAGTTTTACACTTAATGATAATAGGTTAATGATTAACACCAATATTAGTTTTGTAATGGTTTTCAAACAAACACACCAACATAAAGTAATGTCCAATGAACTGCTTCAAAAACAAATCAGGCACTTTGTTTCTTATCTGTAAATACTCTTTTGCTATAAATGTTTAGATTGGTCCAAATAATATCATTTGACTTTAAAAAAAAAAGACATTCATAACTACTTAAATCTCAATTTTGCATTACTTTTGGTAATGCTTATAAAAACAGAACAGATCATATCAGTTGTTTGCTTTATTTCAAATTGATATGACTGTTTACATTAGTTTTTAATGTTAAATCAGTAAATATTATTTATTGTTAAAAAATTTGAATTAATGTATGAAAGAATGTGAGAATTCCCTCATTCGGCTGCAGACAAAAAAAAGCCGAACCACAGAATGGGGATTCCCCTAACTGTTATTTCATTTATTTTATATTAATGAAATATTTATACACTTAGTTAAAAAAACTGAACATAATAATATTTTATGTTCATACAAGTATGAACCAAAGAACCACTTTACACACTTGTCAGTGAATAGCTACAGTGTGTAAAGTGGTTCATACTTGAATGAATGTACAAAATTATCACATTCAATTTATAAATGAAATTAATGACACTGAAACTGATTAGTACAAACAATCCTAATTCTGTATTATGAAAAGTGATACAAAGAAAATAAATAACATGCATAAAGATAACAATGAGACTTGCTGTATTAAGTGAAAATAGAAAACCTGCACAAGCTGAACATTTGGAATGTTAACCAGTTAAACCTGTTTACAATCCAGGATAAAACATGATAATAGATACGGACTGAAAATGCAATATGAAAGGAAAATATAACCATAAATACTGACTGAACTAGGTAACACTACACGAAATTAAAACTGAAATTCTAGTATAGTAAAAATGTTAACCACAGATACCGACTAAAAATCATACAAGATTACGCTGTTTACAATCAAAAGTCCTAGTCAAAAAGTTAACATAGATACTGACTAAAGATCTTACAAGATAAAGCTGTTTGCAATCAAAAGTCCTAGTCCTATTACGAATAAATATGGTAACCATAGTTTACGACTAAAGATCATACAGAAGCTGTTTGCAATCAAAAGTCCTAGTGTAGAATAAATGGTAACCATAGATACCGACTAAAGATCATACAAGATAAAGCTGTTTGCAATCAAAAGTCCTAGTGTAGAATAAATGGTAACCATAGATACCGACTAAAGATCATACAAGTTGAAGCTGTTTGCAATCAAAAGTCCTAGAATAGAATAAATGGTAACCATAGATACCGACTAAAGATCATACAAGTAGAAGCTGTTTGCAATCAAAAGTCCTAGAATAGAGTAAATGGTAACCATGGGATACGACAAAGATCCTACAAGTGTAGAATAGAGTAAATGGTAACCATAGATAACGACTAAAGATCATACAAGTTAAAGCTGTTTGCAATCAAAAGTCCAAGAATAGAGTAAATGGTAACCATGGATAACGACTAAAGATCATACAAGATAAAGCTGTTTGCAATCAAACGTCAAAATTAAAGTTTGTTTTGTTTAACGACACCACTAGATCACATGATATTTATTAATCTTCGACTATTGGATGTCAAACATTTGGTAACTTTTTAGATGTATTGTCTTAGAGAGGAAACATTTTTCCATCAGTGGCAAGTAAATGGTAACCATGGATACAAACTAAATATCATACAGGATAAAGCTGTTTGCAATCAAAGGTTAAATTACCCATACCATGCATAGACAAAATGAGATTACACCACATGAGATTAAATTGTCTGTCATTTATCCAAGGATAAAAATATAACCATGGATACTCACTAATGGACATTACACCAACCTGGGATTTAACTGCAATCCAAAGGTAAAACGTAACCATGGATACCAACTTATGGAGATTACACAACATGAGATTAAAGTGTAATCCTAGAGTAAAATGTAACCACAGATTATGACTAAGAGTATACATGAGATTAAACTGTAATCAAAAGGTAAAACTTAACCATGGATACTGACTTACGGAGATTACACAACATGAAATTAAACTGTACAGATGAGATTAAACTGAAATCAAAAGGCGAAATGTAACCACTGGAAGAGATTACACACATTATTAAAACATTAGTCCAAGAGTAAAATGTAACCACAAATACACACTAAATTATTATGCCACAGGAGATTACAGATGTTTCCATGCAACAGCTTATTTCAAAATGGTCTTTTTGCTGTTCCATTAAAAACAAAAACATAAAAATATGAGCAGATCTTTTCAGAGAAACTGTACCTAAGAGAGGAGTATTTGAGCCTATGCTGAAAAGTAAGAATAAATGTTAACTATTTTTTTTTTGTTCCTTAAAACTTTCTTTTTCATTATAAATTTAGTAAAAATATGTCATGTCATGCCATCATTTGGTGTTACATTTAGTGAGCAAAATAAACAAATTATTGGTTAAAGACATATTTTTTAGTGTTTATTCAAACATTCATAATCAGAAATAATAGACTGACATAACAGTAGTGTTAAAAAACAGAAGAATAATGTGTTTTTCAGCTTGGCGAATTCACAAGCAGCTTTTGCTTTCAATCTTATTTTTAAGAGTATTCAAATACGCCAAAATATCCTAATTTTCAACAGATATAATAAATACCATAAGCTTTTATTCAACTTTATCTCAAGCCTTCCACATTGTTGTCAAAAAGTTACGTTTTGAGTCTCATAACGAGTCTAATTTTAGGACAAATTTTTCAAACTGCTGAAGTCAATTTGTAACATTTGCTTCGATATTAAAATTTAAAATGCCAAGATTTCTTCCCATTCAACAATATGAATTCTGAGCCTTGATTTGTGAGAAAAAACTTATTTTATGTCAACTTCTTAAATTATCCATTTTATACTTGATTTTTACAGTTCTATAAACACTCTTTATGAGGAATCATAATGTACATTTTGTGCGCAATTTACTGCCTGCTCCAAATCAATTTGAGTCTTGTAAATGTACCGGTATATAACAAAACATATAATATTAATCATAAGACTATAACAACATCTGAATATAACTAAATGAAACTGTAAATAAACTGTAAACTATACTATGTAAATATCACCGCATATGCTCACAATACAAATTAAAAAAGTAAATATTTGGCTGATTTACGTATGTTATGATTTACACTCTCACTTATGTGTAATATATAATATTAAAAATAATATTAGTCCAGGTAATACTTGATTTTTATCCCACGTTTTAACCTGTAGCCTACAATATTTCAGACACTAATATCATAAGCTAATAAAATACATTCCACAAACTTCACTGGATTTACATTCTTAATACATGTACAGTCAAACCTGTCCTAGCGGTCACCTGTAATCAGTGGTCACTTGCCGTAAGCGGACACTTTTTTCCCTTCCAAACAATTTATAATTTGCATTATTTCTGAAGGAGACGGCATGTCAAAAGTTGATTTATAGTCAACTGTGAAGCACACATCCGTTGATTAGCAGTACAGACGGTAAAACAAGAAACAACAACAAATGCTTTAAAAGCTATATATGGGGCAACCTGTAATCAGTGGCCACCTGTCCTAAGTGGCCACTTTTATCTACTCACTTGTGTGACCGACCGCTTAAGACAGGTTTGACTGTATATATCATTTTACATATATACCTTTATTAAATGTATATTACGTATATGCTATATTAAATATAATATATTTCATATTACATGCAAGAAATATACTGTTTATATTTTACAACAAAAAGGAAGATAAAAGACAAATGCATAGTATCAAGGGTGTTTTAAGAGAAAAATGAAGCTCAATAATTGAATTATATTAATATATTATGACTGAATGATATTAACATGTTATTACTGAAAAATATTAACATGTTATCACTGAACAATATTAACATTTTATGACTGAATGATATCAACATGTTATGACCAAAAGACAATAACATGTTATGACTAAACAATAATAACATGTTATGACTGAATGGTTTAACAATAAAGACATTTGGTGGTTGTGCTGTTTTCAGTTATTTACTTCTTGAAAATCTGAATTCATGCAAACACCAATGAATGGTTTGTATTTATGTCACACTATAATACACAAATTCTGTCATGAATGCTAAGTGTTGACATAAACTGTCTAAACTGTTAAAACGAACTGTCAGTTTTCTTTGGTACCATAGACCATTTAAGATTTTTGTTCTCTTTATTTTTAAATTCAGTGTAGACCCCTTTACAGTTCTGTTACTTGTCCAGGGTTGTGATATGTTTCAGACCTCAGAAAATTGTGCACCACTTGCTTCAGTGTTGTTTTGCACAACAGTAGTTTCGTTTGTTCAAAATAAAGGCATGGTACTTTAGGTGTGTTGAAAGTGATCTGAAAACAGTCTTGAAATGGACACGGTTTTTACTTTTACAAATGCATTTCCAGAATTCTTATCTCTTTTTTTTTTAAATTTAAAATTTGTTTTGTTTAATGACACCACTAGAGCACATTGTTTTATTAATCATTGGCTACTGGATGTCAAACATTTGATAATTTTGACACAAAGTCTTAATTAGAGAGAAAACTTGCTACATTTTCCATAGCAAGGGATCTTTTACATGCAACATCCCACAGACAGGATAGCACATACCACAGCTTTTGATATACCAGTCGTGGTGCAATGGCTGGAACGAGAAATAGTCCAGACTGACCATGCATCAAGTGAGCGGTTTACCACTGGGCTACGTCCCACACCTCTTAATTTTTGTAATCATCATTTTAGGGGGCCATCTTGAAATACATGTATCCAATTTTTAAAAATAAAATTTCATCAATTTACATGCTATATAAAAATGTTTATAGTTGATACCTATTATTATATGACAACTATTATAGTTAAAGTTAAAATTTGTTTTGTTTAACAACACCACTAGAGCACATTGATTTATTAATCATTGTCTGTTGGGTGTAAAACATTTGGTAATTTTAATGTATGGTCTTAGAGAGGAAACTCATTATTAGTTAGGGATCATTTATATGAACCATCCCACAGACAGGATAGCACATACCATGACCTTTAATATACAGCTAAATATTACAGAAACAAGCACCAGAGATGCAATTAAGTCATCTAAGATTAATAAAGCCGTTTTCAGATCAATTTTCACATACAAAAAACTCTTTCCTACATAAGAAACCCTATTATAACTTATTTTTTGTTCGCCTTTAGCTAAATTTAAGAAATCATTTATTAGGTCATAATGGGTATGAAAACTAAAATAAGTATTTTATGTACCACACCGGTAACTCATAAATGACATACGCTAATTTTTAATTCTCAGAGACCTGTGTTCCTGTCTGAATGCAAGTGGTACAAAGAATGCACCAGGTGAATAAAGTATTAAATACATCTACATAACTAGATCTATAACAAACAGGTATTTCTTTCTGGGACAGGAAACAGCAAAAACATGTAGTTGCATAATAAATGAAACAATATATATATATCCATGATGTAATACACTTAACATATACTAAACTGATATATTGAAGATGTAATACACTCAGTACATATCCAGGGTGTAATATATTCAGTATCCGATATATACCCAGGCCCTAATTTAGAATTAAATTTAGAATTAAAAAATTAGGAGAAGTGACTTCTCCCTTCCCAGAAAAAAGGGGAGAAGTTTGATAAAAATAGGCGAAGTGAATATTTATCAGTACATTTGATAACTTTTTGTGATGTTTTGCATTCATTCGGAAAAATGTCAAATTATACACTTGGTTCTAATCATATTTTCGATATAAAATACTACTGCTGGTCATACAATTCAAACAAAACAATTGTATGTTTCATTAAAAACATAGTATTAAGTAGTTGATAATGTGCTGTTATGTTAAAATGAAAGTAACAATTAGTATGTTCTGGCATTACGGAAATAAATGTGGCCGAGGATTAACAACGCTCGAATGGTCACAGCAAACGGTGCAACATGTGTTAATGTACAGTCTTGTACCAAAGTAAAAAGCAGGGACTAACCAAGTGACAAGTGAGCTATGATGCTAAATAAGTCTGGGTCTTGACATCTGTTGTGTGATTTCGTTTTTTTGATCCAAAATATTATGGCGACTTTGACTTCTCACTACTGCTAATAACTCGGCAACTTGAGTCGACTTTCAGGGAAGAAAACGCTAATTATGCCAGAAAGATTAGGGCCTGTATACACAATATGTAATACACTCAATATGGAGATACACGACATTAGTACACCTAGATGTAATACACTCAATATGGATGTATCACATGTATTCAAGATACACGACATTAGTACACCTAGATGTAATACACTCAATATGGATGTATCACATGTATTCAAGATACATGACATTTGTATACCTAGATGTAATACACTCAATATGGATGTATCACATGTATTCAAGATATATGACATTTGTATACCTAGATGTAATACACTCAATATGGATGTATCACATGTATTCAAGATACACGACATTAGTACACCTAGATGTAATACACTCAATATGGATGTATCACATGTATTCAAGATATATGACATTTGTATACCTAGATGTAATACACTCAATATGGATGTATCACATGTATTCAAGATACACGACATTAGTACACCTAGATGTAATACACTCAATATGTATGTATCACATGTATTCAAGATATGACATTTGTATACCTAGATGTAATACACTCAATATGGATGTATCACATGTATTCAAGATATATGACATTTGTATAGCTAGATGTAACAGGTTTCATAGTATGGCAATAAACATTTTTTGTCTCATCCTTCAGTATACAAAACAAAGTTATCCAATGAAAGACAAAGATATTTCTATCTTTCATGGACTATTACGTGACTGTGTTTAACAAGGGAAGTATGACGTTGTTGGTAATATATGATGAAATATGTTTGTGAGTTGGTGATCGGAGGTCATCAGACAATGGTTTTAGATATTTTGTTGTTAAAACCTGCATTATAACAGCTATCTTTCAGTCGTCTTTATTTGTTCATGTAAAATAATAGTTTATTTACCGAATAGATGGGAGAAAAAGACTACATCATATGCAGTCACATGGGATAGCAAAAGAACACCCTCGGTGGTGGAAATTTCGACTCTGGGACTTCTATCCCACATGATCACATATAGGGGAGTCTAATAATCATGACTGACACAAAGTAAGCATAACATGTAAAAACATCATATAGTATTTGTAATAAAACTATCCAAAGTTGAGCAAACATTTTAACAAGGTCAGCATCAATATATACTGTTCAGCAAATAAAAGTTGGTATTCTTCAAAGACCATGTTCTTTTTAGCAAGGAGTTTGAAACTCTGCTACAGTCTTTCTAAGGCATTATCTATAATTATTTATAAATTACAATTGGTCTTCTTTTTTCTTTTTAGCCAAACAACCAAATGTTCTTTTAAAAAACACTCAAGCACATAATGCAAGTTGCCAATGTCATTCTACTATAAGTTTAATTTGAAAGCACTTATTTAATTAAAAACATGTTTTAAAAATTAATTATTATGCTAAAAAGCGTGAATGTAGCATCACAAACTTCAAATAAATCTGAACACATGCAACATTACCAGTAATAAAAATAGTAAGACTTCATTCATATGTATAAATATTATGTTGCTTACAAAGTTTGTATTGAATATAAAAATCAACAGTTATAAATAGCCCAAAGGTCACTGTCATCAAGGCAAATATTTATTTTCAGCTTCAATCAGCTCTGCTTCTTTCAGAAGTCGGAATAATTCCTTAACGGGAACAATCTGAAAAAAAATACAAAAAATTATAATATGAAAACAAAACCAAAATAAATAATAAAAACCTCCCCACTTCATCCTTGCATTACTTTATCAGTATTTTAAGCCTTTTTAATTAAACAAATGAGATGTCATGTTCTATACTTTAATATACAGATCATTTGAACCAAATTGTTTAAAATTTATTTTGTTTATTAGTATTACTGTAGAGGTGTAACGGTACTGTGGTATCATGATACATTTTCATTTCAACTTATTTTCGTGCTTATATTCAATTAAAGTTCAAGCACGCTGTCCTGGGTTGTCTGTCCAGGACAGCGAGTTAGCTGTTAGTTGTTAGTGAGAGAGAAGAGGGTGTAGTGATCGTACACCTATCCTTTGAGTTGTTAAAACTCGCTTTGGGTGGGAGCCGGTACCAGGCTGCATACCCAGTACCTACCAGCCTTATGTCCGATGACTTAACCACGACACCACCGAGGCCGGTGTATCGTGATACAAGATCCACAATACGATACATCAATTTAAGGCAGCTGTATCATGACAAACATGATACATACATAGACAGAACCACACACCAGTTGTTGTGCCATGCTATTTATTGCACAAGTTTATAGAGTGCACTATTTTAATTTTATAGAAATTATTCTAAATACTGCCTTAAAATAGCTTCTGGTCTAAAAGTAAAAATGACCAAGAGTTATCTCTCTTAAATAGTGACATAGTTTGTATGATTTTTCTCTTAAATAGTGGAATACTTTGCTTGATTTCCCCTCATCTGCTCTACAATGTACACACTGTAAAAAGACGTCACGTATAGAGTGTCTTTGTGTTGGGATAAAATGTGGGATGCTTAGCATACGATGCTTTGCAGCACTTAATATATGTAAAAGCAAAAGTAGGAATACCATAGTTTACTCATTACTGGGAATACAAATAATACAGTGAAATAGAGTAAAACCGTACAGCTCATAGTTCATAATTTTATTATAAAGTTAACCCTTAAGCTAGATGTTTTAAGTGATATGTAATTAACAAAAATTTGAATCCATAATTGCTGAAAAAGTTTTATACTGCCTAATAACCAGCATCAGTGTCATTAAGTATTGTAAACTGACTGCGAGTGTGTTCTGTATTGTGATTGGTTAATTACATTATTTATCCGGGATCAAATGAGAATAACACCCGGAAAGCTAATGACGTCATTAAAAAGTGATATCATTAGCAATTGGAACAGGCCAAGTTGACGGTTCAAAGGTCTACAGTTGGCTGTATCGAGAAGTTCCAAATATACAGTTAGTTCCATAAAAAAGCGATTCAGTTTACAATGGACATAACCATATGGAGTTTATAGATTTGAGGGGTGTTATTGTCTACTTGATGCCAGCAAATGTTTCATTTTTGAGCTCAGGCTAACACCTTCGGTCAAAATTAATAATTTTTGTGAGATCAAATAGACAATAACACCCGCAAATGTAAAAACTCCATATAGTTATCTCCTAAATGTGCTATGTGTTGTATCGCGGCCCACATATCGGGGTTACCCCTCTATATTACTGACCTGATTGTCATCCTCAACTCCTTGTATATTCTGATCCTTGTACAGTCTCCTGGTGAGTGCCTTCATGGCCAGCACCGACGCCCGGATGGAATGGTTCGCCCAGATCACCATGGAGATATTCATTTCACGGAAACGTTCAGTTGGTGTCTTGTAGTATGTTGTTGGCACTAGAATTACTGGACCCTTAAAGAGAGAGAGTTTTAAATTTCAGTATAAAAATAGTTCAAAGTTATTGATACTCTGGTATTAAAGATTTATTTTTATCATATTTATTACAAATAACCGTTGCTTTGTAATCTCAGTATTATATCCAATACTGTAACAATATTTTAAACACCAGGACAATCATCAAAAGATTAGATTAAAATAATTTAGGATTCATTGATATAGTTGAAAGGCTCCTTCTGTAGATAGATACTGTACATACACAAAATAAATGTTTTTATAGTTTACATTAACCTAACTTTGTGCTCTTCCGTCCCCCCCCCCCCCTTAGAAAAAAAGTAATTACATACTGTAAATCATAAAATTAATGCATCACTAAATTAATGTGATGGTGCTCAGACTAAAATGTGACATGAAATTAATGCAAGTGGCCTCCCTTGAAATATTACTTTAAATTTGTAACAATATACATCTCTGTGCATTTTAGTTAAATCTGAGGTACAATGGCCTTCAATGAAATACACTTATTAACAACAACACAACATATTTGCATACCCATCAATGTTGATTCTACAGTTAATGTGATAATTCAAGACCACTTCACAAAGTGGTATACAGTCAAAACTGCAGCTGGACTGTTGATTCAGTTATACCGACCTCCGTGGTGTCGTGGTTAAGCCATCGGACTATAGGCTGGTAGGTACAGTGTTTGCAGCCCAGTACCAGCTCCCACCCAGAGCAAGTTTTAACCACTCAATGGGTAGGTGTAAGACCACAACACCTTCTTCTAACCACTAACAACTAACCCACTGTCCTAGACAGATAGCCTAGATATCTGAGGTGTGTATCCAGGACAGCATGCTTGAACCTTAATTAGATTCAGCTATTAGAGTTACAAACCCTGAATCATGTTTTATAAAATGTACTAGTATTTGAATGACCTGTGATACAGAGGAAAGTTAGAAATAAATGCATTAATTTATTAGTGTGGATAAATAATTCTTGCTATCAGTGGACAAAGTTTTCTATTATTGCCAACTACTGGTACCCGATTTTTCCATTCTTTCACAAATCCTTCAATTTCAGATGCATCACTTTTTTTGCTGTGCATAAGAATGGCATCAGCTCCTGCCAACAAAATAGAAAGACATTTTTAATGAATTAATGATCACAACCTTTGTATCACATTTATTCATAGCAACATACAACTTTGAATAATAAAAAAGTATAAATAATTAAATGATAATTTCACAAAGTTCATAACATAAAACAAAATTCAGCGAAACCACACTAAATTGGACACTCATGATACCAAGTAAAAAGTATGGTTTTAAGGGGTATCAAGTTTAGAAAGGTTACGTTCTAAACTGATACATGTATTTAAAAATGGACCATAAAAAATGTCATAAACTTTTGAGGGAATTCGGGTTTACAGAGGGTTTGATTTAGAATGGTTTCACTGTACTAGTAACAGCAATACTTCATTCCACTCACGATGTACTGTACTGGTAACAGCAATACTTCATTCCACTCACTATGTACTGTACTGGTAACAGCAATACTTCATTCCACTCACTATGTACTGTACTAGTAACAGCAATACTTCATTCCACTCATGATGTACTGTACTAGTAACAGCAATACTTCATTCCACTCAGGGTGATATTGTCTAATTAATCATCTCTCTATGTCATACAATATTACGAAAATCACCGTGAGGAAAGTGGATAGTAAATATTAATGTTTGACAACTGACAGGTGTAGAAGATTTTGCCTTATGGCTGACACGTGGATGATTGATGAGTATTACTGTTTCATTGATAGATAGAAAGCTATATCACGTATGTAAACAATACTGTATTATGTAGAGAGTACTACATGAGTGGTCGTTAGATACCATTTATACTACAATGAGTTATTTTAAAACTACAATGAGTTATTTTAAAACATATCTACAAAGCAAATGCGAGTTGGATAGGGTTTTTACAACAAGTAAAACAAACAGTATCTAACGGACATGAATAATATAGTATTCTATTTCTTACAAACCTCAAAAAACAAGGATTAAAATACATTTTAAACATCTTTTCCAACTAAAATCTAGCACATGCAGTTAACTTGTGCATCACAGACAAGTCAAGTTTAGGTTAACCTATATGTCACAGAGCAATTGTTTTTGATTGTGGGTTTTTTCACTGGAAAGTATGGCAGTGGCGACCTGGTCATCACTCACCCAGGAGCAGCCAGTCATATGTCTTTAAAATGTTATCACACATATGTGTGTTATTAGTATGTATTATAAGTATTACTACTGGCAAGTGGGTAGTGACAAATTCCGTATTAGATTAGCTGGCAGAGTGCTGCACTCTTACACAGAGGGTCTCTGGTTTGAAAAAGTCTGCTCAGTGGACGTTGATTCAACAGTCTGGTAACACAAATGTGTCAAAAAAATTAAAAATACAATAAAAAATACAGAATATAAAATGTATAAGTCAGTCAGGACTTGTAAAAGTTCATCTGTCCTTGGCCTACATTTTCAGGGCAGTTTCACGTGATTGGAAGTATGGTATGTAGTTGTGTTAGTATAAACTGCTCCTACTTGTACTGACTGTAGCTAGAGGGAATTTCCTGAAGGTCGACAACAGTCACTTTTTGCACCCTTGTTTTGGCTTTGTACACCATAAAAAACCCATATCCAATGGTAATTTTTTTATATGATATATTTGAAAAAAGGTACTTTTTATTTCTTTCATATTTTAAAACTTAAAACTTAATATTTTGTCCAGAATTATGAAAAATCAAAACATGCCAACCTGTAAACAGCATTATCTGCTTGTTATAGAATTTTGACAGGGGTCAAGGTTAGTAGATCAGTTTTTATTTTAATGTGGGGAAGCATTGTAATAATGTAACTAATTTTGAATTTGAATGACGTCAGTATTCCAATGACTTCCCATTATACATAACTACAATAACTACAAACTGAATACATGATGTTTACGTTTTAAAAATGCTGGACAAATTCCAATGCAAAATTGCTATTGAACATTTTTTGTTTGAACATTACTAATGCACCTGAATCTGTTTGAAGAAAATCTTGTGATTAATTTTTTTTACCTTTTATGAAATATGGATTTCAAGTTAAATTACAGTAATGTATTATGCTATATGTATTGTGTACGAAGCCAAAACAAGGGTGCAAAGAGTGACTGTCGTCAACCTTAGTATAACTCAGTAGGTAGAGAGCTGCATTCTTATACAGAGGGTTTGTGGATTCAATTTGATCAGTGGACGTTGATTTAACCATTACAGGTGTATCATCATAAAGGTACTGACAATGAAAAAGTCAGGGAATATTATATCCTAACATCTGTCCTGCAAAAGGTATTATTATATCCTAACATCTGTCCTGCAACAGGTATTATTATATCCTAACATCTGTCCTGCAACAGGTATTATTATATCCTAACATCTGTCCTGCAACAGGTATTATTATATCCTAAAGACAACCATGTTAGCCACCAAACAAAAATGCACTGAGGTGGCAACAAATACTCCTTTCATTTTATAGTTATGAACATTTTGTACTAAAAAACACAAAAACCATCATCACCATCATCATCATTAGCACCACTATTGTCATAAGCATCAACAACACCATCATTGTCATCATCATCGTCATAAAGATCAATAACAGCATCATCATCATCCATATCATCATCATCCAATCTAATTAAAATTAGCTCCACTGGTTAATTACTATTACCTGTGGATCTAACAGCACCCCGTTGGAGCTCATGTCCGTTGACCTTTCATTCGACCAATCAAAACCTTACTTGAAAAATTATGCCAGTGATTTGAAAAGAATTTGAAAACATTCGGGATTATGCTGAGGGTATACAAAATGATTCGGGTGAATTACGAAGTATGCCGGAAACTAATTTCAATATAAAATTGTATATAAAATTTGTTTTAAGACCAAAAAACCCCAACCTATGATGGTATAGCCATAAAATCTGTTTATATTAGTATACAATCCAGAGTTTATTACTGCACTTTTCCCCGTTTTTTTAATGTTGAAATAGACCAACACTTTTGCCTACTGCATAAATAGTCTCACCCGATATTTTTAGAATTTGTGTGCTCCTGAATAATGCTATAAAAGGCGAAGTGTAATTGGTCGATATTTAAATTGTTATTTAAAGATGAAATGTCACCTGGACATGGGAGTCCACACAATGCTGTTAGATCTACTGGTAGACCTGTAGAGCTAATTTTAATCAGATTGATCATCATCACTACCATCATCATAAACATCAATAACACCATCATCATCATCATCATCCATACCATCAGTAGTCTTACCTGCTTCAAGGTAGGCCTCAGCTCTCTTCATGGCCTCTTCAAGTCCCCAGCCTGCTATGAAGGCCTCCACTCTCGCCACTACTAGAAAATCAGGATCCTTCAGAGTGTCTTTGCAGGCCTGAAAAATTATCAACAAAAAACATGTTCTGCCGCCAGTAAGTAACAATCAACATCATTAGTATTTCTGTTGAAAGTTTAATGTGTATATTATCTATATAAATCACAAGTTAAATGCTAGGGTAACTGCCTCTTCTATTATGAAATATGGACTTATAGTTGTGACAAGTCCATAGTATTAAACATAAATACATGTTAGTTTATATATTACAGAACAAACCTATCTCATCTTATTCTCTTTCAGACTAAATTCATAAAATCTGTCTCATTTTCTTACAATGCAAAACAGTAAAGTAAAAATAAAATACCACAAATTCACACACAGTGGGGACCTGTTGACAACTTTTAGAGGGTGACAAACTTAATTGCCACATCCAAATTACTGTTTTAAAAAATTGAATGTGGAAGTCAAAATCCATATAAATGTAAAAGAAAGATAAAAGTAATAACACTGGATAAATACTGGATAATTTCGTATTCCATCATCAAAGAAGATTTTTTCAAAAACATACCTGAATTTTCAGCGAGAATTCTTTAATATCGGCAAGTGGTTGAGATCTTCCGTCATGGAGGGAATTAGTTTTAGGAAACAGTTTGTCTTCTAGGCATGCACCTTAAACAAAACAAGTCTTATTAAATCACATGCTGTGCAACTGGTATATCAAAGGCCTTAAAACCCTATCTTTGACTTTTCCCTCCCCAACTTTTCTTGTCTTGGATGAAAGAACTGGCCCACTCCAGAACTTGTGCCCAAAAACAGGTGTGTGATACGACAGCTTGTTCTGACTTGCATGTTAAATTATTCCAATCCAATCAATGTCTCTTTTTTTTTAAAGGCTTGCCACCAGGTGGTAGTATTAGCCCACATAGTGGTTGTGTGTTTAATCTCTAATACATAACCCAGGCAGATTTAACAGGGAGCAAAGAAAACAATGGGAATATTTCTTTAATGATACCTCAGCACATTTCAAACCACATTTATTTGGTATGATTATTTTGACACTTGCTCTAGACAGCAAGAGGGGACACTTGCTGCTGTCAGAAAGGCTATACCTACTGAAAAGCAGCAAGGGATATTTTATGTACATTTCCCATAAACAGAACAGCACATACCACAGCCTTTGACAGGTTTACTTAGGTCCACTGCACCACTTTCATTGACCTACATCTGATCCACCACCACTGGGATGGGTGAGTGAGTGAGTGAGTGAGTGAGTGAGTGAGTGAGTGAATGAATGAATAAATGAATGAAAAACAAATTTAATGACTTAAATGACCCCTGACACAAAAAAAAACCCACACTGGCTATTGGGTGTCTAACAAAGGAAAGTACATCTACTGGTACATGTAGACATAAAATTCAAAAGTTAAATTAAACAGTGAAAAGAACTGTGCAAAAATATAAATATCACAGACAAGTCAATTAAAATTTGGAGTAAAATATCTCTCAGATATTTTAACACAAGGTCAGGGTAGACATGAAAAGATTCCATACATTTCTTCCACTGGTGTGAATGTCAAGGACAGCATGATGAAACAGTAATTTGAATCCTAGTACCACAGTGAACCCCTCACAACTTGACACTGGAAATCTTCCAAATCTGGACATTTTTCATGGTCCCCTTCTAAGCAACAGTACAGAATAGAGCTTCTTTAAACCCATTTAAAACTGAACTCTTTAATAGACCCATTGTGTGTCCTGTTTTGAGGGGTTTCACTGTTCATGTAACGTTAAGTATGAATAAAAGTTAAGTCAACAAATTATACTGGAAACTGGAACAACTATTCATGTACTTTCCCAACTCATATGACCTTACATATTAATGACCTGAACAAACATTCAATAGATATGTTTTATCATTAAATGTCATTTGCGATATGGAACAAAAGCATTCTGCTGTCGCTACACCAGAGCCTGGTAACAAATAACCCTCACTGTATGCCAAATGTTTGATGAAACATAAAACCTTTATAGTACATGATTAATACAGATTAACATAGACTCGGTTGATATTTTACATATTAAAAAACATGAGTAGCGAATTCTATTTATCCTATAAAACTTCTAAAATAACATTTTAATAAAAAAAATGAGTAAATCACAGTACTACGGTCGCCATAATCAGTAATATGACGTCATCACGATTAGTACAAATTAGTTTGACGTCATGCATTTTAACTAAATCTCTGAAAATGTTATGCTCAGGTATACAGGTTTTGTTGGCTTGTAAACAAATGACCCATACACAGCAACACATTACCTCGAGACCTTGCAAATTTGTATACCATTATTAACCAGGTCAATAACTTAAATTATCACATGGGTTTATGACATGGATATCATGGGTAAATTATAGGATAATTATTTATGTATATATGTATGTATTAATTCAAGAATTAATATAGATACATGTATGTGAAGGATTGATCAGCTACATGTAGCAGATGCAGGTTATTGCTGTCTGCATTCTAACTCATTCCCTACAAGGAAGGAAATATTTTTATTTCACAACGCACTCAACACATTTTATTTTACGGTTATATGGTGTCAGACATATGGCTAAGAACCACACAGAGATTGAGATAGGAAACCCGCTGTTGCCACTTCATGGGCTACTCTTTTCGATTGGCAGCAAGGGATCTTTTATATGCACCATCCCACAGACAGGATAACACATACCATGGCCTTTGATATATCAGTCGTGGTGCACTGGCTGGAACGAGAAATAGCCCAATGGGCCCACCAACGGGGATCGACCCCAGACAGACTGCGCATCAAGTGAGCATTGTACCACTGAGTTACATCCCCCCCACCCCATCCCTACAATTGCCCCCAGTAGTGGAGATGACTGTGGAGGTTTTAATTCTCAACATCACTTTTCCTTTTGCCGTGGACTATATTCGATTCATTTTGTTTTCCATGGCATGTTTTTGTCCACAGACATTTTCTTAATTGCCCGGGTTGCCAACTGAATATGCACCCATCTGTCACTGCATCAAGTTGTCACTCATTGCACTCATGCCTGTAATGTGTAAACAGATGGTCCACTGGGATCATGTATTCAGCAGCGAGGTCGTCAAATGTCATCAGTTCCAGTGGAGAATATTTACATAATCATCCATGTACAATGTAGGGGAAAATATAGAAAAACAAAATAGCATGTGCACTCATAGTCCGTCCCATGAGGAATGCCTTTTTTCATGCTATGGAATTTACTACAAGTTATTTATTTCTGAACAGATTGTTTTCTAAATTAAACACAAAAATAGTATACAATTGTCATTTCCAAAACACATTTACTTTTCTTCTTATGTCAGACCAAACTAAAATTATTTACAAAAAACATGTTTATAGAATGATGGGATGGACTATAAGTAAATTCACTTGTATCTATTTGTAGCGGGACAAAGCAACTAGATATTTTTTATAACATTTCATAAACTATTTCTTTGAAGGAAGGAAGGAAATGTTTTATTTAACGACGCACTCAACACATTTTATTTATGGTTATATGGCGTCAGACATATGGTTAAGGACCACACATATATGGAGCGATAAAACCCACTGTCGCCACTTCATGGGCTACTCTTTTCGATTAGCAACAAGGGATCTTTTATATGCACCATCCCACAGACAGGGTAGTACATACCACAGCCTTTGATATACCAGTTGTGGTGCACTGGTTGGAACGAGAAATAGCCCAATGGGCCCACTGACGGGGATCGATCCCAGACCGACTGCGCATTGAGCGAGCACTTTACCACTGGGCTACGTCCCTTTGAAGAAAATGATCACTACCATGTACCATTTATGCATAGCTTAACAATGTGTGGGGGGGGGGGGGGGCATGACTTAGCCCAGTGGTAAACCACTCACTTGATGTGCGATCAGTCTAAGATTGATCCCCATCAGTGGGTCCATTGAGCTATTTTTCGTTCCAGCCAGTGCACCTTGACTAGTATATCAAAGGCTGTGATATGTGCTATCCTGTCTATTGTAAGGTGCATATAAAAGATCCCTTGCTATTAATGGAAAAACATAGCGGGTTTCCTCTCTAAGACTAAATGTCAAACTGACCAAATGTTTGACATCCAACAGCCGATGATTAAATAAATCAATGTGCTCTAGTGGTGTCGTTGAACAAAACAAACAAACAAACAAACTAAACAATGGCAACAAACTCAGGATAATCGCTTTAATACTTAAAAATCAGTTTTGGTGGTGCAGTGGTTAAGACATCGGACTACAGCTGTTCTTGTGGGCTTATTGGGTAGGTGTAAGACCACCACATCCTCTTCTCTCTCACTAACCACTAACCAACTAATAACTAACCCACTGTCCTGGACAGACAGCCCAGATAGCCGAGGTGTGTGTGCCCAGAACAGCATGCTTGAACCTTAATTAGATACAAGCACAAAAATAAGTTGAAATGGAATGAAATACTGAAAAAACAATTAATACGAACCTGCTATACCAATCTGCTCGAGTTTCTTCACCAGTCTCCTGGCATTGTTGAAGTTACCAAAACCAGTGTCGGCATCCATGAGGATTGGAATATCACAGGCATCATTCATGAACTCGAGAACCTCCAACACCTGAGTCCATGACGCCTCGTTGCAATCTCGCACACCCAGCTGTGCCGACATTGACAGGCCACTACCCCAGATGGCTTTAAATCCTAGACAAGTGGGAAAATAAAGGAATAAATTGGGTTGATCGAAAGAAAGAAAGAAATGCTTTATTTAACGATGCACTCAACAGATTTTATTTACGGTTATATGGCATCAGACATATGGTTAAGGACCACACAGATTTTGAGAGGAAACCCACTGTCACCACTTCATAGGCTACTCTTTCCGATTAGCAGCAAGGGATCTTTTATTTGATCTTCCTACAGGCAGGATAGCACAAACCATAGCCTTTGTTGAACAAGTTATGGATCACTGGTCGGTACAAGTGGTTTATACCTACCCATTGAGCCTTGCGGAGCACTCACTCAGGGTTTGGAGTTGGTATCTGGATTAAAAATTCCATGCCTCGACTGGGATCTGAACCCAGTACCTACCAGCCTGTAGACTGATGGCCTAACCATGATGCCACTGAGACCCGTGGGGTTGATAGAATAATTGGGATTAATTAATGTATTTATTATTAATAGATGGATGGATGGATGGATGGATGGATGGAAGGATGGATGGATGGATAGATGGATGGGTGGAAAGAAAGAAAGTTTTATTCAAAAACACACTCAACACATTGTAACCATGGTTATATGGTATCAGACATAGGATTATGCATCAGAGGAAACCTGCTGCCACCACTCTTTTCGATTAGCATATATCTTTTATATGTATAATCCCACAGATGGGGTAGTACATACCACGACCTTTGTTAAACCAATTGCAGAGCACTGGATGGGAAAAAAATTAGCCCAATGAACCCACCATTGGGGATTGATCCTATACTGACTGCACATCAGGCAAGTGCTTTTCCACTGGGCTATGTCCCAACCCCGAATGAATGAATGGATGGATGGATGGATGGATGGATGGATGGACGGACGGACGGACGGACGAACGAACGAACGAACGAACGAACAAACAAACAAACGGATTAATGATTAAAGGATTTTGTGGGTGGCTGAATAGTTGGATTGATTGATTGATGTATTTATTATTAATGAATGTATGGGTGAATGTTTGTGTATAGATGAATCATTGAATGGCTGGGTGTGGGTGGACAATGGGTGTAAAAATGGATGAATGACTGATTCGATAATGAACTGACTTCACCACTGCTAAATATAAAAAATGAATTCTGAATCCAGTGAATCATAAAGTTCTCCCAACAGGATAGTACATACCATGGCTTTTGATATACCAGTCGTGGTCCACTGACTGGAACAAGAAATAGTCCAATGGCCCCACCAACTAGGATCAATCCTAGACCAACCGTGCGTTAGGCGAACACTTGACCACTGGGCTACATCCTGCCCCGATAATATAGGTAAGTATAATACCATATAAAATTATATTATGTGACTTATAATAAATAAGGGGGTGTAGTCCAGTGGTAAAGCACTCACCTGATGCGTGGTGGGCCCATTGGGCTATTTCTCATTCCAGCCAGTGCACCACGGCTGGTATATCAAAGGCTGAGGTATGTGCTATTCTGTCTGTGGGATGGTGCATATAAAATATCCCTTGCTACTAATGGAAAACTGTAGCGGGTTTCATCTGTAAGACTATATATCAGAATTACCAAATGTTTGCCATCTAACAGCCGATGATTAATAAATTAATGTGCTCTAGTGTTGTTGTTAAACAAAACAAACTTTAAAACAAACTTTTTGTAATAAATAAATAAACAAAAAATAATTCTAAATTATAATATAGCGCCACAGCTTTATTTACAATGTAAGTCAGTAGAAACATTAGCTATCCACACACTTGACACATAGATGGCTTAATTACTGACAGGCCAGTCATAATAGTTTGATTTCTCATGTTGGTCAAATTGTGTGTGACTGATGGGCTGATATCATCTAACATTAGGCCAGTCATTTTATATGTTGTTTTACAGGATAATTCTTATGCAGAACAATGTTGGGAAGGAAGGAAATAGTTTATTTAACGATGCACTCTACCCATTTTATTTTACGGTAATATGGCATCGGACATATGGTTAAGGACCACACAGATACTGAGAGGAAACCCGCTGTCGCCACTTCATGGGCTACTCTTTTCAATTAGCAGCAAGGGATCTTTTATATGCACCAATCCATAGACAGAATAGCACATACCACGGCCTTTGATGTACCAGTGGAAGTGCACTGGCTGAAGCGAGAAATAGAACAATGGGAATTGGAATAAAAATTAAATTAGAATACCAGGAAATTCCAATGTCCCATAATATAAGAGTTGAAATAATTTATGCTCTCTATATGTAATATTACAGAATATATACTTATTTCACATATATAACACTGTAAACAAAAACAGTGTCCAAAGAATGCTAACTTGTTACAACTTTTATTTAACATGTGTAGTTGATATATTAATGGTGTTTGTGAGAATAAGAAAGGGCACCTTGTTTGCAAATTTATTTTTATTCTAAATTGGGAAAATTTGTGTCAACAGGTCTGTAAAACTACTAAAACATAGAATAAAAAATTTCTAGCCTCACGGTAATTACTAATGTATACATGTTAAAATCATTTCAGATTTGCCTTGAAACATGTTGTTAAATAATAATAAACTATGTTGCCTGTTACATAAACTATACATCCATAATTAAGTATTTTTTTCAAAATAACAAAAGCAAATACAGTCATGTACATGTAAGCTGAGTTTGTATCTACCAGGGCTCGCGCTGTCGGTAGCCAAATTAGCCATTGGCTAATTTTTACAAAAAAAATGGCTAAAAAATTTGCAAGTGGCTAAAATTTTGGCTAAGCCATTTTCTGTCTTCTGATGTGAACAAACGGTTACATAATCAATCCGACACCTCAAACATAATAATAATACCAAATATTCAATTAGCGTAATTATCCGGTAATAGCGATCTCGCAACTGGTAACAAGAAATTGTGTCATGCCGAATTCAGCGTAGGCCTTATAATGTTTGCTTATTGTAATAATCACGGTTATTAATTTTAACGGCATGCATTCAGCATGTATGACAGCAATGTCTGGAAGATCTGTAGCTTGTTATTTTTACTTTGTAAAATCTTTGAACCAAAGTAATAAAAACAGCCCGACAATGCGTGTCTATTTTAATACACATGCCAGTTCAGGGCCGAAAGACATGATGTAGACTATCTCAAGGGCTGAGTTCAGCCAGACTGAGCGAAAACAAAACGTTCACAAGACTGGTTTGTGCGCTTCACGTTAAACCAAATGGACACGACGAACACCAATCAAATAGTTCGCGAACGTTAGCAAGAACGTTTGTTGGCTGAACTGAGGACAGCTCTCGGTGCGAATATACGTCACGCTTCAGAGTCGGCTAAAGTGTCAAGAGACATCGATGCGGACATTAAACAATACGATTATGCTAAAGTAAATCTTGATGTAAATTTGTAGATAAACAATAGTTGTTCGCATCAATGAATACCTAACTGCAGTTTTTGTTTATTCCTTTGTCTTTGTTAATTTCGTACCCATGGTCGAGAGCACGCATGCAGATTGCGATCTAGGGAAATGAACGTGCAGTATTTATACAAATTGCAGTTAAATGTACTTTTTTCTTTTTCTTTTAAATAAATGGAGTATACTGTGAAGTCGGCATTCTTAGCTGACGTATTTTGCAAGCAGAAATCACAACAAGCATTTAACATGATGCTGAAATCAACAGCAACAACATGGCACAAATTATGAAATTGTTTGGGGTGGGGAACTGATGGGTCAAGAGCATGCATGCAGATTGCGATCGCGGGAAATGAAAGTGCAGTATTTATACAAATTGCAGTTAAATGTACACTGAATAAAATTAGTTTACAATAATCATATTTGTTAGATAATTTTAGCTATAAATTTGTAAGACTGTGAGGCGACATGTAATAGGTTAGCTGGATTTTAAAAAGACCGTAAATTTAAATTTTATTAAGGATTTTTTTTTTTTTTTTTTTTTTTTTTTTTTTAAATAAATGGAGTATACTGTGAAGTCGGCATTCTTAGCTGATGTATTTTGCAAGCAGAAATCACAACAAGCATGGGAATTGATGGGTCACTTAAAAAAACCCAAAACAATTCAAACTAACATAACGATTGCTATTTAAAGAAATAATGAGCTCTATATATAAAAAAAAGCTCTCAAATTTTTATTTGGGAAAAAAGGAAGAAAGAAAAAACAACACCCTCCATAAACATCCACCCACCCCCATATTTCTGTATGTTTGTTAATTTAATGTCATAGGCCTCAGAAGTGGGGATGGGTGTATGGGGTACTGGCTTCAAACTCTGAAGATAATGCATAACCCCATCCCCACCTCACTCCACCCCTCGCTGAAAAATCAAAGTAATATATTAACTGTCCCTACCCCCATTGAGGTTTTGTTATTCCTATTTATTCCACCGGCCTCGGTGGCATAGTGGTTAGGCCATCGATCTACAGGCTGGTAGGTACTGGGTTCGGATCCCAGTCGAGGCATGGGGTTTTTAATCCAGATACCGACTCCAAACCCTGAGTGAGTGCTCCGCAAGGCTCAATGGGTAGGTGTAAACCACTTGCACCGACCAGTGATCCATAACTGGTTCAACAAAGGCCATGGTTTGTGCTATCCTGCCTGTGGGAAGCGCAAATAAAAGATCCCTTGCTGCCTGTCGTAAAAGAGTAGCCTATGTGGCGACAGCAGGTTTCTTCTCAAAATCTGTGTGGTCCTTAACCACATGTCTGACGCCATATAACCGTAAATAAAATGTGTTGAGTGCGTCGTTAAATAAAACATTTCTTTCTTTTTTTCCTATTTATTCCAGTTTGTACACAATTAGCTGAAAAAGATACATTTTCATATTAATATATAAATACTCTATACAGTACTGCGTAAAACAAATTTGGCTAAAGCATTTTCAATATGGCTAATAAAAATTCCATTTGGCTAATATTTTGGCTACAGGTATTTCTGATCCAGGGTGAGCCCTGATCCATTGTAACATGTTTTCGATCAATAACTGCTCAAATTATAATAGGCAAATACTTAACTAATGTATGAGTATTTTCTAGGGTTTTTTTTTTTTTTGGTTATACTAATGTTTGTATGAAATTTTGTCTACCAAAGGCATCCAATTTTGTTGAAAATGGTCATTCAGGTTACCAAGAGGGCGTTACATAGCCCAGTGGTAAAGCACTCAATCCCCGTCGGTGGGCCCATTGGGCTATTTCTCATTCCAGCCAGTGCTCCACGACTGGTACATCAAAGGCCATGGTATGTGCTATCCTGTCTATGGGATGATGCATATAAAAGATCCCTTGCTGCTAATCAAAAAGAATAGCCCATGAAGTGGCGACACTGGGTTTCCTCCCTTAATATCTGTGTGGTCCTTAACCATATGTCAAATGCCATATAACCATAAATAAAATGTGTTGAGTGCGTCGTTAAATAAACCATTTCCTTCCTTCCAAAATAAGTCGGAAATGTTCATTCAGCTTACCAAGACGTTACCAACAGTACTTCATTTTCAGTTGTGTGCTGTTTAAACACACATTACACAAAGTATCAGTATAACGAGAATAGTAATATGAATTAATAGCAAAGTACTAGGTATCAGCCTATTTATTAAAGAAGTGTAAACTTCATAAATGTGTTACCCGGCCTGTAATATATGGTAACCCGAACGTTGGTTACCAGGCACTATGCTTATTTCGAGGCCTGTGTGTACCATCATTTTGTATGTAAAAATTTATATGTTTTTCCCAATAAACAACATTTGAAATAATTGGTTCATAAGGAAATCCCCCAAAATATACTCCATCTGATATTATGCTTCATAATACCCAGATAAACTCCGTCTGATATTACATTTCATAATACACAGATATATAACATGTATGTAAACAGAATAAGTCTCTTTAATATGCTTGTACATGTAGATGCTTTAGGTGTATTCTGTTTTCTGTAGTGGGAATGATAATCCTTAAGTCATGGATGTAATCGATGGTTATATGACAGACTACAGGCTGACTGAATGATCTCTTGTGTGTTTTTGCACAACAAACATCTCTAGTCTTCTGTCTGCCAGTCAATACTCATCATGTGACAGTATAATCAGAAAAGGAAAGGAATGTTTGTTTAACGACACCTCAACACTGGGTATGTTAAAGAAGGGGACAATTAAGGCATTTGGCCTGGTATGCATATTCAACGATATATAATGCACATTATTGCTTACTATCAACAAGTATAATCATATAGTTAATTTATAAAACGGTAAAATGTGACGGCTATTATATATAACGGGCGCAGCCATTTTGTACCATCCCAGTGAATACGCCCTCTGGCGAGCTGGTGGTTATGTAATACCTAACATGTCACGTCAGGAATTATTCTTCGAACTGAAGAAACAAAACATACCTGATTATTGTGAATGCATCGCAATGTTCTGTAATAATAAGTCAGCAAAAATTATATATTCATTGTCAAAGTGTTAAAATAACTGCATTATGTTTTGTACATAAATTAATCCATGTACTGAAATAATAATCGGAGTGTTTTCTTGGTTAATTGGTCTTTTCTTCCTGTGGCCTGTACCTGTGGTTCCTGATTGGCAGGTGTATATTTAAATGGTCCCCAAACACTGTGTCTAGACACACTAAAGAGACGTGCCTCTTTTATTAAGATCACAGGGTATTGTGTGATAACTGAACAGATATCCCTCAAATTGTAATGGACTTATCAGCCTTCCTGCTGTAAATAATTCTGTAAAACACTTGATTAAGTAGACTTTCCCATCTAAAATCACAAAACTGACCAAAGAAAAGAAAAGTATCACTTGGGTATCATGAGTGGTCGTTTTTTTTGCTCGAATGTACCCTACCAATAGGCCTAATAATATGCATTTTTTCTTTAGATTTTGAAAAAAGAAAAATACTATACTGTAACTCCATTTCAGGTTGATGAAAGCGAAGCACCTTGTCGTAAATTAGAATGTTTGTTTACACTGTGATGGACGGAGCTGACGTTACTTCGCCCCAAGCTATACCACTGGTCGTCACAAAAACTAAACAAAATGGCTGCCCCCAGTTAGCAGGAATAATCATGGTTTTTTATTAACTCTAAAATTACTTGTTTTTCATTTGTTAAAGTGTCAGTATGTGTTGGTGGTCCAGGTATGCATCTTTCCAAAACATAAGGCTCTTATTTGAGTTGACCCTACCTTTAATATCTGGCTATTTGGTGTTTAACACATGATGGTTATTTCAATAAGTAGTAAGAGATCTTTTATTTCTTATACAATATTTTTGTCTGCAACATATGGGGCCAAATTTACAACACCCCCCCCCCCCCCCCGAAGTTTGTTTTGTTTAACGACACCACTGGAGCACATTGATTAATTAATCATCGGCTACTGGATTTCAAACATTTGGTAATGGACTCATAGTCATCAGAAGAAACCCACTACATTGTTTCTAAAGCAGCAAGAGATCTTTTATATGCACTTTCCCACAGGAAGGAAAACACATACCATGGCCTTTGTCCAGTTGTGGTGCACTGGTTGAAACGAGAAAAAACACCAATCAGTTGAATGGATCCACTGATGTAGTTTAATCCTGCAACACAAGCACCTCACACGAACAATCAACCCACTAAGCTAAATCCCACCCCGGCCAAATTTAGAAAGCCTGTTTAAGTTTTACACATGTGAAACTATAATCATTTACAATGCTAAAACACTTATGTTTAAGTTTTACACATGTGAAACTACAATCATTTACAATGCTAAAACACTTATGTTTAAGTTTTACACATGTGAAACTACAATCATTTACAATGCTAAAACACTTGTTTAAGTTTTACACATGTGAAACTACAGTCATTTACAATGCTAAAACACTTATGTTTAAGTTTTACACATGTGAAACTACAATCATTTACAATGCTAAAACACTTGTTTAAGTTTTACACATTTGAAACTACAATCATTTACAATGCTAAAACACTTGTTTAAGTTTTACACATGTGAAACTACAATCATTTACAATGCTAAAACACTTATGTTTAAGTTTTACACATGTGAAACTACAATCATTTACAATGCTAAAACACTTATGTTTAAGTTTTACACATGTGAAACTACAATCATTTACAATGCTAAAACACTTGTTTAAGTTTTACACATGTGAAACTACAGTCATTTACAATGCTAAAACACTTATGTTTAAGTTTTACACATGTGAAACTACAATCATTTACAATGCTAAAACACTTGTTTAAGTTTTACACATGTGAAACTACAATCATTTACAATGCTAAAACACTTGTTTAAGTTTTACACATGTGAAACTACAGTCATTTACAATGCTAAAACACTTATGTTTAAGTTTTACACATGTGAAACTACAATCATTTACAATGCTAAAACACTTGTTTAAGTTTTACACATGTGAAACTACAATCATTTACAATGCTAAAACACTTGTTTAAGTTTTACACATGTGAAACTACAATCATTTACAATGCTAAAACACTTGTTTAAGTTTTACACATGTGAAACTACAATCATTTACAATGCTAAAACACTTATGTTTAAGAAAAAAAGGCTTTGTAAATGCGGCCCATGTTGATCACTTTAAGACTTTTGATTGGTTGCTCCATGATGGTGGAAGGAAGGAAATGTTTTATTTAATGACGCACTCATCACATTTTATTTATGGTTATATGGCGTCAGACATATCGTTTGAGGACCACAAGGATATTGAGAGAGGAAACCAGCTGTCGCCACTTCATAGGCTACTCTTTTCGATTAGCAGCAAGGGATCTTTTATATGCACTATCCCATAGACAGGAGATCCATGATGATGACCTGGGCCCAAACACTATCTAACTTAGTTAGTTACTAGATGCCAGCAAGTGTCTAAGAGCTAAATTTACTAAGTGTTTTTGTTTTTTTACTTACTCGTGTTACTACACATATTTACAATGCTTAAACACCTGCATTTAAGAAAAACAGGCTTCGTAAATTTGACTTGGGGGGGGGGGGGGGAAAGAGGATTTAGCTCAGTCGGTTAAGTGCTCGCTTGAGGTGCTTGTGTCGCAGGACTGAACCACCTCGGTAGATACATTCAGCTGATTGGGTTTTTTCTCGTTCCAACCAGTGCACCACAACTGGACAAAGGCTGTGGTATGTGTTTTGCTGTCTGTGGGAAAGTGCATATAAAAGATCCCTTTCTGCATTAGGAAAAATGTAGCGGGTTTCCTCTGATGACTACAAGTCAGAATTACGAAATGTTTGACATCCAATAGCCGATGATTAATCAATATGCTCCTGTGGTGTTGTTAAACAAAACAAACAAACAAACAAACAAACAAACATTGGCCCTAAGTGTCTAGTTCACAGCTACAAAGGAACTAAAATGTAATTCACAAAAGCTTGTTACAGATGTTGCTCCATAGTTCACAAGTACTGTAGGCATATCGGCAAGCATCCACTCCATGACTGTCACATGTCAATTTCATAAAACACATGTCAATTTCAAGGCCAAGGTTGTGTTACTGTGTGTGATGTAGATATTAATTGTTTGTTTGTTTTGTTTAATGACACCACTAGAGCACATTGATTTATTCATCATCGGCTATTGTATGTCAGACATGTGCAGTGCATAAAATTTAGCACAAACAATTTTGTCGTTCGTCTGTCGGTTATGCAAAACCAATATTAACATGACCGACGAATCGATTGTGCAAAAGCTGTAATCGCTCATCAGAAAATCCAAACAAACATCAACAATGTTTTGGAAAACCTTAAACAGGGAAATCCCTGACCTAGATGTATGTCATAATATGCTTGATGGTAATGTTCTAACCAGCTGTTTCTCCATCTTCAATGAGTCCAGCTATTTCCTTCACAATTACCGTCTACTTTTGTTATAAAATACTACCTATGTTAGTAGGGCCTCCACGAGTCCAAAATATTGGACTTGAATACTCAAGGGTCAAATTCAACCCGAACCCAAGTCCCCGACACTTACCCTGGATGATAATACTCAAGGGTCAAATTCAACCCGAACCCAAGTCCCCGACACTTACCCTGGATGATAATGAGAGTGAGGAACAAAATAAAATAGCACTATGCATTTTAATTCTAGCCCTAAACATGGATGCCAAATCATACCATTGCACGGGAATAGGAAGGTGCCAAAAAATGTTTGTGTGTGTGTGTGTGTGGCGGGGACACACATAACTATTTATATGTCTGTCTGTCTGTCTATTTATCTATCTAAAACATCACTGCTGCTGCTGCTGCTACAAAGTGGAGATCAAAGGCCCCCCCCCCCCCACACACACACTTCCTACGCCAGTGCATTGTATTGCATTGCACACATTCTCATAGCTCTGTAATGTAACTGTTTGCAAGCATATGTCAAAATGACATAAAAAATATACTGTAAACCGTAGTAATATTGCAACGTGTTTTTTTCGCAAATGTATACCTTAACGCATGTTCGTGACATGTAAATTTCGCGAACGATCGTTGACAGCTCAAAAAAAAATGTGGATAAAGACAGCTCACTGTAATTGTTATAAAGTTACTGTCTGTAAATCAATATTCTGTTATCCTACATCAAGCAATTGTGTCTAGTACAGTCTATAGAAGGGATTAGGCCCTACCCACCTCACCTGTATTACAATCACAACTCACAGCTTCAGTTGTTAACTGTTAACACCCTTTGGTAGATAAAACAATAAACGATTAGTCGCCATCGATTGAAGTTACATAACACAATTAATGATTAGTCGCCATCAAGGAGAGCTCGTGTATAAGCTGTGCCTGTTGAGTGAATCTTTTTGGGAATTTTATTCTCAATAAAATCGAGACATCACTTTAAGCACACTTCAAACTGGAAAATAATGCGTGCGTATTAATTTCGCGACATAAGGTTGGGCGCGAACGACGCGAAATTTATACGCATGCATTTTTTCTCTCGGTTTACAGTAATAAAATGAGCATGCTTTTCCTTGCACGGTGCTTGAACCGTAATTGGATATGGGCACGTTAATATGTTATCCTATCCTGTCCTATTCCTTGCATGGGTACTTGAGTTGCTAAACTTGGTAAACTCGACCCGTTCCCAAGTACTCAAGCACTCATGGAGACCCTATATGTTAGCAAGCCACCGAAATGGGTAGTTACTTAGAATAATATATTATATACTGATGCAATTAATGACACTTATAATTTTTTTTACAAGTAGTCTAAGAAAGGAAACCCACTCTATTTTTTCAGTAGTAGCAAGGGGTCTTTTATATGCATCATCCTATAGACAAGATAGCACATACCATGGCCTTTGATGTACTTGCTGGAATGAGAAACAGCCCAATGGGCCCACCGATGCAACCCCTGCAACTTCCCACGGCAATCCCGTGGAGTTTTTCACTCTCTACAGCACTTTTTTTTGCTTAGATAGATTTTTTCCACTGCTTGTGTTTTGCTGTGGATGTTTTCTTAACTGCAGGGGTTGCCAATAGGGATTGATCCTAGTCCGACCATACATCAGGTAAGTGCTTTACCACTGGGTTACGCCCTGCCCGAAAACCAGTGATGAAACAATTATACTGACTGTTACCTAACACCATCAAAACCTGCACTGACATCAGCTGAGGAATTAATGGAGATGGGACCGGCCTCGGTGGCATCGTGGTTAGGCCATCGGTTTACAGGCTGGTAGGTACTGGGTTCGGATCCCAGTCGAGGCATGGGATTTTTAATCCATACCGACTCCAAACCCTGAGTGAGTGCTCCGCAAGACTCAGTGGGTAGGTGTAAACCACTTGCACCAACCAGTGCTCCATAACTGGTTCAACAAAGGCCATGGTTTGTGCTATCCTGCCTGTGGGAAGCGCAAATAAAAAATCCCTTGCTGCATGTCATAAAAGAGTAGCCTATGTGGTGACAGCAGGTTTCCTCTAAAAAAACCAGTGTCAGAATGACCATATGTTTGACGTCCAATAGCCGATGATAAGATAAAAAATCAATGTGCTCTAGTGGTGTCGTTAAATAAAACAAACTTTACTTTTTTAATGGAGACAGATGTTTGTGAAATGACACCTCAACACTAAACTGCAATAACTATTGGGTGGGATCGACCCCCGCCGGTGGCCCATTGGGCTATTTCTCATTCCAGCCAGTGCACCACGACTGGTATATCAAAGGCTGTGGTATGTTCTATCCTGTCTGTGGGATGGCACATATTAAAGACCCCTTGCTACTAATGGAAAAATGTAGCGGTTTTCATCTCTAAGACTACATGTATATGTTAGAATTACCAAATACTTGACATCCAATAACTGATGATTAATAAATCAATGTGCTCTAGTGGTGTCATAAAACAAAACAAACTTTAACTATTGGGTGGGTAATATGGCCATTTAAAAACTTGGTTCAGACAAAGATAGGAAACTCAGGGCCGTATCTAGCTGGGTGGGGGGGTGGGGGGGGGTGGTTGGGGGCAAGGGGAAAATTATAGAGACTTAAAGAAAATTCTTCTTAATCGTTTAAGACTATTAACTACTCAGTGTGCCCCCCCCCCCCCCAAAAAAAAAATCCTAGCTATGGCCCTGAAACTCATGCTACTCCTACCAAAACCAAGAGTACCAATGAAGTACATGATACACGCATCTTCCCCAAGTTAAAAAATGTAGCGGGTTTCCGAGTCTGACTACGAGTCAGAATAACCATATGTTTGACATCCAATAACCGATAATTAATTAATCAGTGTGCTCCAGTGGTGTTGTTAAACAAAACAAACATTAACTTTTAACTTCCCCCAAGTTCAGCAAGCAAACGTTTTGCTAACTATTTGATTGATTCCTGATGTGGCCATTTGATTTACCATGAAGAGCATATACCAGTCTAGCGGGTTTTTATCTGCTGGGTCTGGCTGAACTCAGCCCAGGAGTTTAATGGACACAAATTATTGAATGTGTTACAAATTGATAAGAAAGATATGGACAGGGATTTCCTTAAATGGGCAACAATGCGTGAAAAGTAGATCTTAGCGACCTAGTTATGGTACACATGTATTTGCATGTAAGGTTTTATCATCCTATATGAATGGATTTATGAGACATGCTTTGGGAATTAAAAGTTTATGGATGGACAGTTGTACGGACAATGCCATACCATAATATGACCCGCTTAGGACGAGCATGTATATACAGCAGCAATGAATATTTTAAATGAATTTTTTTTCCCTTCGACAAGACAGTAAATACCATAGCCTTTAGTGCTATAAATGATCAGATAACCGCTAAGCACTCTACCACAGATCTAAATACTGGCACAGAAGCACCTCACCATACACCTCAACTAACTGCCCCATCCCTGCTCCCTCTCCCTCCCCCATCACCTCCATATAGCATGTGGTACTTGTTTGTTTGTTTAACGACAACACTGGAGTACATTGATTTATTAATTTCAAGCCTTGTATTGCTCTAGTGATATCTTTAATTCATTCACTGATTAGTTCATTCACACAATACAATCAATGATACACTCATTCTTTGTTATGTAGACCATTCTGACCTGTTTATATAAACATTAACTACCAGCCAATCTGAAACATTATAAACATTAACATTTTGCTTTGTGTGGTGCTAGACATAATGCTAGGCTTAGACTACCACTGCTAGCAGAAAGTTGACTAACTCCATGGTTGCATTTTAATTTCCCCAACTCCAGACATACAACACATGCACTCAGATTAACAACTAATGAGTTATATGACAAGAATAGAGTTGTAAGAACACTGAGACTAGCAACTGGACAGTCGAAGAAGTTGTAATAGCAGAAATTTGGCCATCTCTCTGCTGGCAGTTGGTAGTATGAAACTAGCATACACTATATAGTTTAAAGAAACCCAAACCCAAACACATTCTTGCTCTAGTCTGAACAATTTCATATACACTTAGTTTTTAGATTTTAGCCACCATTTAAAAACTTATATATTAAATGAGCATTTAAAAAAAAAATGTATACTGTTGTTGGTTGTGAAACAATGGACCAAATATTTTCCTGTATCTGATCTACTTGTGAAAATTGTATGTATTTATTTTAAAAGTTTCAGGTATATTTTTTATGAAAAAAGTAAAAAAAATAAAGCCTGATGATAATTTGGGTTATTTATAACATTAAAAAAAACCCCAGATAACCAGAGGCATATAAATCACAATGATAATTAAATTTATTTTTTTTTGGTTAAAAGGAACAGGACATGGTAAAGTGCTCGACTGAGGCACGTTCAGAGTAGGATCAATCCCCATCAATGGGCCCATGATTGGTATATCAAAGGCCATGGTATATGCTACCCTGTCTTTGGGATGGTGCATATAAAAGATCCCTTGCTGTTAATTGAAAAAAGTTGCGGGTTTCCTCTCTAAGACTATACATCAAAATTAGTAAATGTTTGACATCCAGTAGCCAATGATTAATCAGTGATATCATGAAACAAAACAAATTTCTTTTTTGGCGGGTTAAAGTTTTTTTTTTAAAAGCCTACATGTATCTATGCTACTTAGATGATTATAGCAAACCTACTTATTTCTAGCGCTAGGAGGTATTGAAATTTCAGTTTGGGTATCAGTATTTTTTTGGTGATTTACCTTGGTATTGGTATGGTATTCGGTATGAACACAATACTAATACCGATACTGATATTGAGTGGAATTTTTGGTATACTCGGCTTTAAATGCATGCTCGAGTTAAGACTCACTAACTACTTTCAGCTAAATAAAGTAAAATTCCATACACAAGGTCCTCACACACACACACAAATACATATATATATATATATATATATATAATATATATATATATATATATATATATATACTCAGATCTCATTACAACAACCGTCGTTACTACATTTACACCATCCGACCACTAATTGTCGGGAACGTACATCAATGTTATTCTGTTCATTACACCAGAATTCACACCTTCTGACACTGACAGAGCACATTAGAAACAAACGTGCACCCAATTTCTGAAAACACCTCTTTACAACGACATTACATAATCACAATAACTGTAACATGTTAACAGTACACACAGCCATTTGGCATCCTTGATCTTGTTGTGAGCCGACAGTGTCACATGACGTCCGAGTTATTACCAATGTCGGCTAGATCTATAGAGGTGTATTGCTTTTGAAAATAAGCCTTTAGTAATTCAATTAAAGGATTAACTCCAAACAATCAAGTCTACTAGTTTTATGATATTTTGTAAACGAAGTAGGTACCAATGGTAGATGTCGTTAACCAAGGAATTATTAGACTGACAATGAATGTGCCTTGATTAATAATAATATATTTAATAATGGTTTGTGATCGATCCCCTTCGGTGGGCCCTTGGGCTATTTATTATTCCAGCCATGTGCACCACGACTGGTATATCAAATGTCGTGATATGTGCTATCCTGTCTGCATGATGGTGCATATAAAAGATCACTTGCTTCTAACAGAAATATGTAGCGGGTTTCCTCTCTAAGACTATATGTCAAAATTACAAAAAGTCTGACACCCAATAGTAATAAATCAGTGTGCTCTAGTGATGTCGTTAAATGAAACAAATTCTTATAACGGCAATTTCGATATAACAACAATTTCAGTATAAAGACAAAGTTACCCAGAGACGAACGTGATCGTTGTAACGAGGTCTGACTGTGTGTGTGTATATATGTATATATATATATACACACACACACACACATAGCTCGCTCTCTCTCTCTTTCTCTCTCTCTCTCTCACACTCTCTCTCTCTCTCTCTCTCTTACCTGAATCTTCAGCAATCTTTGCACTCAGTCCACTGTGGGCCTCCATTAGAAACTCCAACTGATTTGACAGCAGCATCTGCTTCAACACGGAGGATTTCTGCAATCAAAGCATGCAGCTATAAACACACTTCAAATCAGAACAGATGGTGTCTTTCATAGTCGTAATCAATACTAATGTTTTTCTGACAACATACTCTAATTTTAAAAATAACAAGATATTCTGAGAGTACTGCTAAAGCAATACATGTCCCCTACTGTGCCTAACACATTTTTGTATCTCCCAAGTTCAAGTGTCATAAATTAAAAATGTGTAAATCACCATTAAAGTTAAAACTTGATCTGTAACAGTACATGATAAAGCTATACACAAAATTTAGCTCAATATCTCAAGGCATTGTGATAAAACATCCAAAAAACTATATGTGGGGCAGACAGACGGACGGACGGACGGACCGACAGATAAGATGAAACCTATAGTTCCCTCCAGCTGGACCACTGTCACCAGTAGGAGTAATGTATTTTTAGGGTGGGATGTACTGATAGCTACAAGGTAGAGTACTTACTAAGGTGTTTTCGACTTATGAATATTACCCCATGATTGGTAAGTGAAGGACCCAAGGCATAAAATTTGGCACGAACGATTTTGTCGTTCGTCTGTCAGTTATGCAAAACCAATATCGACACGAACGACGGATCGTTTGTGCAAAAACTATAATCGCTCGTCAGAAAATGTAAATTGACATGTTTTGGCTAATATAACTATTTTTGGAATAAAATAATAAGAGAACGGGCCTAGCATTGCAGGTGTGAGAAAAAAAACAATGTATCTGTTTGAACTCGACATCATGGTGAATTACAAAGTCGGCACTGTCTCGTGGTAAATATTCTTGCGCACAATAAACTCGTGCAATAAATAGGGAGAGAAAAAAAGTATGTGAAGTTCTGTATATTTATTTACTTTTTGACACCTGTGTGGTTACGTTGAAATATATGCATTAATTCTGAAACATATTGTAATGAAAACAAGTACAACCCTTGCTAAATCAATTTATTAAAATATGACTTACACAGCGAAGAAAATAGTACGTTTAATACGGAACTTTAAAATAATGAAGTGGAAATTAGAACATGATGAAACACTGAGTTGCAGCATTGATTGGATCCGAGGATTCGCAGAACTTCGGGTCTTTCCGTTCAGACCCGGAAGCACAAAGCTTGCGGGAATTCCCTGTTTCGTTCAGACTATTGTTTGGCGCCAACAAGTACTACCCTGTAATAGAACCGATGGGGTAGTGTGCTGAAATGTAAATGGCAGCTTTCAAGTTAGTCCCAGCATACCAAATAATAATAATAATTTGGTATTTATGATAAGAATTTGGAGAAAAGCTACGAAAATCGCCCATCTTAGATTCTCATTTGTATCTGAATCACTGGAGAAAATTGTTCGTGCAAACACTAAAACCACACGAACGACATATCGTTTGTCTGAAAAAGTCAAATTTTATGCCCTGGGACCATGGTATGTACTACCTTGTTCACTGAAGAAAAGTGCATATAAAAGATCCCCTTGCTGGTATTTGTTTCATGTGAGTAGCCTACATGTGGTGGCAGTGGGTTAGGTTACCTCTCTTTATCGATCAACCATCATACATACTTTGTAAATGTACCAAATAGCAGTTACAAGTTTAAAATATGCCAAGACATTATTAAGTATAATTCTTGTGAAATTATTCTCCTTCATATCTTTTGGCAGCGTCATTCATAGAAATTATATTTTAAAAAGGCAACAGTTATTTTCAGTTATTATTAATGGATGTAAACCCTTGCAAACTGTTGATTTCAAAACTATAAGTTTACTAGAAGATGTAGAGTATGACTTTAAATCATTAAAAGGTAACATTGTCAATTTAAAGTGACAGACCCTAGTTTTAAACACTACAACATAGTTTTCATTATGAAAGTCATTTGTGATAATTTAAATTAGAAGTATTACATTTGATTATTTAGAATATTAATTTTCGTACACCTGAAGTGGTTCTGGTCTACCAGGTGTTTGCAATACCCCAAAATGCATATTTCGTAATTCTAAAGACACATTCGTCAGAGAAGTAATAGTTATCGAGACAAGCTCTAATTATTTTTAGATGGTATTTCCTTGTTTAAACATCACAGACTTTAGCTTATTCAACTGTGTGTTGCAGGTTTGTAGATTAACTAGACGTAGTGTCCATTATAACGGGATGAAACTTGGGTCTACACCTTTAATATACATAAACACACATACATATTCTAAACAGAGATGAAGACATTTAATAAAATAACAAGAATTTACCACAGGCCACAATTAATGACACTAATTCAATTCCTTGCTCGAGGGATAATTTTGTATATGTATATATAGAGAGAGAGACTGTAGAACAGTTTATTGACTTAAGATATGAAAATAAATGAGAGCTTGTTTTATGTAATCAGGTTAGTACAAAATTAGGCTAATGGTTATTATTGTTTTCATTGCATGTAGCTCACTGGTAACACGACTTGCTGCAAGACTGATCACCTTAGATTGCCGTGGGTCTTTCCTATCCCAACCAGTGCACAAAAACTGTGGTACATTTGTATATATATTATCTCACTTTTGAAGAAATTGCATCTTATTTTTTTGGGTAGGATTAGCATATATAACGGTGACAGTGATCTTTCTCTCTCTCTCGACCATTAGTATTTTATCTCTTTCTCTTTCTCAATCAATACAAGAGTCTGTTTCTTTCAAAATTGCTGATTGTTCAGATATGAATTTAAAACCATCTCATACCAGATTTTTATAGTGGAGATAAAAGGGAAACATAAAGAAAGAAAGGAATATTTGAGTAGTGACACCTCAGCACATTTTAAACCAACATATGATACAGAGAATAAAATATAAAAATCTGTTTCATCTACATAGATTACCGCTACTGAAACGCAGGAGTCAGTTTTATATATACTTCCCACATAAAGGATAACACATACCATTGGCTTTGACAGAGTATGACAAATATTTTGAAAAGTCACTAGCCACAGGGCTAGTGGGTTTGTGAAAACCATTAGCCCACCAAGATAAAGCACTAGCCCAAATTCTTGATCAATTATAACTGGATTTTTATCTAATTTTTGTAAGATTACACATTTACGACTATAACAGTAAAATGAAACAAACACTTAAATTATGTTGTAACTTTCAGTTTTGTCGTGTTGTACGTTTGGTCTTTTGTCAAGTATGATCCATCGTCATTGTCCCGTTTTCGCTTTTACCCTCCCCTGGGGAAAAATAATATTAAACTCATGGTTGGTATCTAAAACCACTATCAAAATAATTAAACGACAGTGTGACACACAGTAATAGATGGTTCAGTGTCTTTGGTAGTGAGTTATACTTTTAGGGCCTACTATTCATGTCGCCAGGAACGGTACTGCCAATTGCTCAAATACAGAGCATTATCCCATGTCAGACCGATATCAAAAGAATAGAACGGCGACATCTAATCCGTTGTTAATTGATGAACAAAAAAGGTATTATCTTGTATAGGCAGCTGTGAGACATTATCCAAACGTAATAGGCATGTGCTGTTACCGTTAAAGTAAATAGTTTTTCTGGTTGTCGATAACCGTATGTAAGCGAAGTGTTAAATTAGAAAACAATAGGTAAATAAAGCAAACACTGAAATTCAAAGCATGTCTGGGGTTTACTTGATTGAGATTAACCTGTCGTCGCGATTGGTGATTTCCAAGTTCTTAGCCTAAAACATAATTATGTGCGAGATTAACTACCACGTGACGTGTCCAACCAATCAAAACACGCATGTCATTAGACTTATTTCCTGTGCCAGAAACTTCAAAGGGAAAAGTAAACAACGCATGCTGTAACTGTGACGATGTAGAGATAGCATGTTACTGCAGTTTGCAGACCTAGTTCAAGTGGATTATTATTATTATATACTGATGGTGTTGTTGATATTATTCTATGACAAACGTCACAATCAAATTTATTAATTGAAATTTCAGCCGAGAGAAAAAAAACAAAACAAAAACACGATCGAGTGATAAGGATGAACAAATTAGATGCATATCAATAACTGTCGATGGATGAAAATAAAACCTACCTTAACTGGTTCACCTGAATGTCTCCGCTTTTGTTGCAGCATACATGGATAGGCATAATTCACTACAAATATAATATAAATGAAAGAGAATAAATGTTAATTATGGTGTCTATAACAGAAATGGAATGAATTAATGTTTAATGACATCCCAGCACAAAAATACACATCGGCTATAACAGAAAAGAAAGAAACGGAATTTGAGTAACAATGCCTCAGCATATTTTAATCAATGGTTATTTGGTGTCTAACATCTAACATTCAATGAGAGAGAGAGAGAGAGAGAGAGAGAGAGAGAGAGAGAGAGAGAGAGAGAGAGAGAGAGAGAGAGAGAGAGAGAGACAGACAGACAGACAGACAGACAGACAGACAGAGAGAAAGAGGAGATAGAAAGACAGAACAAGAGGTAACAAATAAGAGATGAGAGAGAGGGAGGGAGGAAGAGAAAGAGAGAAAGGGGTGGGGGGGTATTGCTAATCATGACCAGGCCACAATCTGAAACCCCAAATGCTCAACCACTTTAGGTTACCTCCATGTGACTAATTAATTAATTTGTAACTACCATATAGTAATGTAATTTTCATTTGAACATGCAAATTATATATGTTGCTGATAGTTGTGGCATGAATACAATAAATGTCAAATTCCACCATGTTTGTGTGACTTTTTTTTAAGAATTAATATTACAGGAATTTACAGGTCTGTTGAAATTATATCTGGAGTGGGGTGGGGCATGATCTCTAGTGGTGTGGGTTCACAGCCTCTATGTGTGTGTGTGGGGGGGGGGGGGGACACAAGTCATATTTTGACCTTTATTTATATAGACACCTTACACCTTACATTTTTGTCCTCGCATGGGGGGGGGACCTGTCCCACCAACACATCGCGGTTCCTACTGGCCTGATTGAGTTAGATTTGTGTGATTTCATTTATTGGAATATTGGTCCTGTTGTACCTCATTTTGTAGAAGCTGGTGGGGGGCACTGACTCAGCCCCGCCCCCCCCCCCCAACTCTTTTATTCATTCATTTCATTTCCAATTAAGGGGCACACACCTCAGCTATCTGGGCTGTCTGTCCAGAACAGTGGATTAGTTGTTAGTTGGTTAGTTGGTTAGTGAGAGAGAAGAAGGTGTAGTGGCCTTACACCTACCCATTGAGCTCTTAAGAACTTGCTCTGGGTTGGAGCCAGTACCGGGCTGCGAACCGTGTAGTCCAATGGCTTAACCACTGCGCCACTGAGGCCGGTCCAACTCTTTTTGGACCAATTTTCTTGGAAATAAAGATGTTTCTTTTTGTGATAAACTATCAATTAATAACGTCAGTTTGTAATCCTATACCATTTACACATTTGAAACCAAAAGCAGAAATTAATTTTTTGGAATGGGAAGCAATTTGTGCTTCTCAAATTTCAAGCTGTAAGCAAATGTTAGAATGTGACAAGTACCTCTAGAAATCAGTCTCACAATTAGACTCCTCATTAGAATTGTAGTGTAACATTTTTAACAGCAATGTGGGAGACTTCAGACAAGCACTCTTATAAATAAGAAATTCTCTAGATATCTGCTTTAAAATGCAGCAACAGTATGGAGGGGAGGGGACTCTAACCCTAACCCTAAAAGATGTAACTCTTGCCCCCCACTCCACCTTAATAACTACCCTACCATGGGCCATTGCCAGTAGATTGTTACAACATGACTAAATGTTGTGTCTTTTGTTGCAGCCTTTTATTTTTGGAAGGGGTGTGTACTTCTCGAAAATGGACCTTGGCAAGTACTGACATTGTAAAAAAAAAAGAAAAAAAGTGGAGCTTGCACACATGCACCCCTCCCCCCCCCCCCCCTCCACACACACATTCCATCTAACCCACAGGAGGATCACAGGGGTCCTATGATATCCCTCATCCATTTAAAGTGTTCTTTTTAATCACTTTTTTTTTTTTAATTCATCACCCACAATATACAACACTAAATTGCCCTAAAAATGTGTGAGCATTTTTATTATAAATGGGCTTGATGCACAGTCAGTCTAGAATCGATCTGAGTCGGTGGGCTATTTCTCATTCCAGCCAGTGCACCCCGACTGGTATATCAAAGGCCATGGTATGTCCTATTCTGCCTGTGGAATGGTGCATATAAAAGATTCCTTGCTACTAATGAAAAAATGAAGCAGGTTTTCTCTCTAAGACTATATGTCAAAATGACCAAATGTTTGACATCCAACAGCCGATGATTAATAAATCAATGTGCACTAGTGGTGTCATTAAACATTACAAATTTTTTATTAAATTTTTTTTGGGAAAGCATACATACCCGTAGATCAAACCCTACCCTCCGATCTCACTTATTTGCCTTCAAGAAACACAAATTGCCCTTTTTTAGAATTTTGTGAATCCCCTCCACCTTTAAAAAATCCTGGATCTGCCCCTGGACCTGTCTTGGAATTATTGCATTCCTTGTGGAACCAGCTTTCAGGAAATGTATTCAACTCATACTGAAAGTAGTACAGCAAACTGTGTACCATATAGTCCAAAATATTAATTTACTCATAACAGTATGACAATTACCTTTAACTTTAATAATGCTACTCATATACTTCGGGCTATTTTATTCTAAACACGAACACAATCTGAGAATATATTGGTATCAAAATTAACCGAATTCTGTAAGTTGTTTCGAGTAGTATACATATACCGGCACCCACTTACCTTTCCGTGATTCTTTACAGTGCGAGCAGATAAACTGTGAACCCCGTGTAAGCCATGTTTTGAACGAGTTCATCGTGGATGCAGTCCACTAAAGATTACTAGGTTTTGATTTTGTGAAAGTAGTGTGTGTGTATAGAGATGATTCAGTGTTACAACACCATTCAAGCGCATTCTAACAGTAACACTGAAGTAAGCGTGGCGATACCGGTATACGCTTGGGATCACGTGATATTGTCATGTGATTATAACGATGATTGTTCGTTGGCAACGTTACGTCGTTTGAAACGGGTTTTACAAATATTTTATACCAACACGTGTATAATATGTACGGTATTAAACGACCTCCCATTCATTATCATATTATATTATGATGTCAATCTGTATATAATGTATAACATGCACGGTGGAAGAAAGAACGCATTGGGGTGGGGCGAAAGAGTGACTAACAAACAGACCGAGGGCGCGAATCGCCCAACTTCTTGGGGGTTATGCCGGTGGAAATGTAACCTCCTATAAAATTTCGAATACTACATGCCTTCCGGGGGCGTAAGGTGGTCTGGACCTGAGGGTGGGGGGCGAATATGAACCTAGTTACAGTACAAGTGAACCTTTTCAAAATATGGTTTCCTTGGACACCTAGGTTATATACAATGAACAAATAACTCGTACACGTAATAAAATAATTCGTTACAATATTTCAGTCGCAAATATCATGAATATATATATATATAACTTCTAATATATAATTTTCAAGTCATTATATGCATAGGACTTTGTATTTAAAAGTTTAACTAAATGATTGGTAGTTCGTTTTCGTAAATTCTAGGTGTAGATATTTTATAAACTGTAGATGCCCTAGCATGCAATGTCCTGCATACATCAAGGCAAATGCGGGGGAAATGCAACACTTATTGAGTGCATATTTGAAAAATGTATAGGCCTAATTTCTGAAGAAAAGTACGCCTGCATGTTACGGTCTGGTCTAGGATTTTGAGAAGGGAGTTTAAGGTTAATAAGTTAAGCTATCAAACAAACCCACAACCTTTTAAGTGTTGTATTGTGTAAATCCAGCAAGGAAGGGTCATCTGGTGAGGGTAGACACATTATGTTTTTACTTGGCAACTAAAGGGTTTTTCTTTTTTGTTTTAAACCCTAGCAACCTCTTGAACATACGCTTAACAAAGTTAAAGTTTGTTTTATTTAACGACACGACTATTGGATGAAAAAGATTTCATAACTTTGACTAGCTTAGAAAGGAAGTTTGTTTTGTTTAACGACACCACTAGAGCACACTGATTTATTAATCATCGGCTATTGGATGTCAAACACATGGTCATTTTGACACAGTCATTAAGAGGAAACCCGCTACATTTTTCCATTAGTAGCAAGGTATCTTTTATATGCACCATCCCACATACAGGACAGCACATACCACGGTCTTTGATATACCAGTCGTGGTGCAGTGGCTTGAACGAGAAATAGCTCAATGTGCCCACCGAGGGGAATCGATCTCAGACCGACCGCACATCAAGCGAGCGCTTTACCACTGGGCTACGTCCCGCCACTAGCTTATAAAGGAGACCGCTACATTTTTCCATTATTTATTTATTTCAACTTATTTTCGTGCTTATATCCTATTAATTTTCAAGCACATACGCTGTCCTGTGTACACACCTCAGCTATCTGGGCTGTATGTCCAGGACAGGGGGTTAGTTGTTAATTGTAAATGAGAGAGAAGAGGGTGTAGTGGTCTTACACCTACCCATTGAATCGTTAAAACCCGCTCTGGGTGAGAGCCGGTACTGGTAATTTTCCATTCGGTCAGGGTTTTACGTGCATATTCAGAACAAGCTGTTATAGCACACGCCTGTCCTGGGCGCAGGTGACGGCCTCGACCGGCTCCTCCGTCCAGGACAGGTTTTTCTATTAATAGTAAGGGATCTTTTATATGCACCATCACACCCATCAGGGTGGTATTTATGGACTACACCATACGTTTAATAATTACTGCACTGGAGTAAGAAGCGGGGGGGGGGGGGGGGGGGGGGGGGGGGGGGGGGGTTGTCAAGGGACGCATGTACCCCCCACTTTTCAGATATTTTGCTTTATATTTGTGTAAAAGTGTGTAAATATAAAAGATGTCTGCTTATGGAATTTGAAATTCTTATTTCTCGATTTTGTTTTTATCCTGCACATATGTATACAAAAAAACACCTAGTTGACAAAAAGAATAAAAAATTATAAGTTTAGTACGATATACTAATCAAGATTTGTTTTTCTTTGTGTCATTTATATATATTACTGGCGTAGGAAGCGCGGAGGGGGGGGGGGGGGCAAGGGGGCATGTGCACCCAATTTTTCAGATAATTTGCTTTATAATAGTGTAAAAGTGTGTAAATATAAAAGTGTGCGCCGCTCCCCCCCCCCCCCCCCCCCCTTTGGCACCTTCCTACGCCAGTGTATATGCTAAGTGTTTTGCAAATTACCGATTAGATCAGTAAAACAAGATTCCATTAGTCTACATTCAGCAAGAGTTAATCTTTGTGGCTTGACTTTATTAGTCCGGGTATTGCTTAGACATGTTCACTTGGTAGTTCACTAGCTATCACATGATGCGCGGGTACCATGCAGTATGAAACATATTAATTTATTTTTAATTAATTATATATATATAATATATATATATATATATATATATATATATATATATATATATATATATAATATATTTTAAATACTGTTTATAACATAGCCAGTCCTAAGTTGCCGAGACTATATATTTGTGCCAAAGCTTATTTAAAATGTTAAAAACATGCATTTAAAAAACACCACCCCCACAGAAAGAAAGAAAGAAATGTTTTATTTAACGACTCACTCAACACATTTTACTGACGGTTATATGGCATCAGACATATGGTTAAAGACCACAGAGATATTAAGAGAGGAAACCCGCTGTCGCCACAAGGGATCTTTTATATGCACCACGGTCTTTGTTACACCAGTTGTGGAACACTGGCTGGAACGAGAAATAGCCCAATGGGTCCACCGACGGGGATCGTTCCTAGACCGACCGGGCATCAAGCGAACGCGTTTACCACTGGGCTACGTCCCGCCCCTCGCCACAGAAAGTTTGCAGCGTTCACTCTCTCTCTCTCTCTCTCTCTCTCTCTCTCTCTCTCTCTCTCTCAAAAGAGACGGACCCCCATCAGTCATTCCTCTCTCCTCTCTCTCTCCTCTCTCGCCCCCCTCTCTCTCTCTCTCTCTCTCTCTCTCTCTCTCTCTCTCTCTCTCTCTCTCTCTCTCTGTGTGTGTGTGTGTGTGTGTTTGTGTTTAACCACGACAGTTTTATAAAATGATAAAAAAAAAGTAAAAAAAAGTCCCAGAATTGAATTGAATCAGTGAATTGAATCAATGAATTGAATTGAATGTTGAACTATTAACCGGCCTCGGTGGTGTCGTGGTTAACCATTGGACATAAGGCTGGTAGGTACAGGGTTCGCAACCCGGTACCGACTCCCACCCACCCCCACTAATCACTAACAACTAACCCACTGTCCTGGTCAAACAGCCCGGGCCAGATAGCTGATGTGTGTGCCCAGGACAGCATGCTTGAACCTGAATTGGATTTAAGCACGAAAATAGTTGAAATGAAATGAAAGTTTAACGATCGACACTCCAACACAATTTATACAGATTTTTTTTTTCAATTGGGTGTACAAAAGAAGAAGAAAAAAGAAAGAAAAAGAATTCGATTCTGCTTCAGTTATTTTTTTAACGACACCACTAGAGCACAACGATTCGTTATTCATTGGCTATTGGATGTCAGACATTTGGTAATTTTGACAAATAGTCTTAGAGAAGAAACCCGCTACATTTTTTTCCATTAGTAGCAAGGGATCTTCTATATGCACCATCCCAAAACAGAATCTCATACCATACCCGTCGTGGTGCTTTGGCTGGAACAAGAAATAGCCCAATGTACCCATCGACGGGGATCGATCTCAGATCGAACGCGCATTAAGCGAACGCTACGTCCAGCTCCCGCATCAGCTTCATCTACTTCTGTTGTTGTTGATCTATTGAATATCAAAACATCAGTGGTGTGATTGGTTGCAATGAGTGTACCAGTGTAAAAGGAACTCAGATCCGTGGGAACCGAAATCCATAGGACCTCGGCTCCTAGGAACAGTAGTCCTATCGGACCTCCGTAGCTTAGGAACCATAGTCCTACCCGGACTTTCATATCTGGTTTATTTTTATTGTACAAACTCAGCAATATGAAATCTTAAAAGTATAAAATAAAAAGATAATTTATATAACGCAAATATCACATTTTTATAGTTGAATTATTATTATTATTATTATTATTATTATTAAATATCAGTATATAATGTCTAACAGATAATTCTGTTGGTATATAATATAGGCAAGTTATACTTATTTGCCAGTACTAATTTATACATGTAACATGCTTCGAATTATGAAAAATGTTTTTGAGTGTTCAAACATTACTTTTAAATGTTTAAACATTTATTAGTTGGAGCAACACGCAATGAATAAAGACCTTGGTTCTGCTCATGTAATAAGGTCAACAAAATGTGTACATACTCTTGAAAATGATATAAATGGAAAATATTGGAATAAATAGAAAATATTTAAATAAAGGGAGACGCCAGTATCCTAAGTTAATTAAATAAACCAGAAAAGAAACTGCTTTTTATTTTGGTTACATTAAATTTAATTTTTATGTGTACCGCCGAACTTAAATTGTGATTGTCTAGGAATGCAAGTCCGGCCCGGACTTGATATCCTGGCAATCAGACCAGCATTCCAAGGAACGTAAGACCTAGGACTTGCATTACAAGGTATATTAGACCTAGGACCTGCATTCCTAGTAGATAAGTCCGGGCAGACAACTGTTCCTACGGACTTGCATTCCGTTTACACCGGACACTATACAAAATACACCGGCCTCGGTGGCGTCGTGGTTAGGCCATAGGTCTACAGGCTGGTAGGTACTGATTCGGATCCCAGTCGAGGCATGGGATTTTTAATCCAGATACCGATTCCAAACGGAGTGAGTGCTCCGCAAGGCTAATCGGAAAGAGTAGCCCATGTAGTGGCGACAGCGGGTTTCCTCTCAAACTCTGTGTGGTCTTTAACCATATGTCTGACGCCATATAACCGTAAATAAAATGTGTTGAGTGCGTCGTTAAATAAAACATTTCTTTCTTTCTATACAAAATAGGCTACTTGTATAGTAATAGGGGAACGTGTACCTTTAAAATATGCGATGACGTCACGCCACCTTGTCATAAAAAAATTAAAAAAAAAAAAAAAAAAAGTAATGAGCACGATGTCATGTCTAAAATCCTACATTTAACCAAAATTAATGCATAATTTCGGCAGGACTTTCCTTTGGCAATGTCACGTATAAAGAGCATTATAAATACTGTTCATAAATAGAGTTAGGGTTAGGGTTAGGGTTAGTGACAGTGCCAAAGGAAAGTCCTTCCATAATTTCTAATTAATACATTAATTTTGTAAAAACGAATCTGATTGGCCCTTTAGCTCTACTAAAATTAAAATTTGACGAAAGTAGGCCCAAACGCGTGGCCAATAAATCTATTTGTGACAGAAACTGTAAACTCACAGATCTACATCTGCAAATCGCAAAACACCCGTAAGATTCTCGAAATTATGATGTCAAATAAGAACTATTAATCATTATTAATCTTTATTCAACTGGCTTCCAACACTATGGTACACCTGTTTTCGAAGTTCAGGTATTTCCATTACTCAGTTTTATTGATGCCGATCCTTATTGGCTACACGCCACGAATTCTTATAATCAAAAGAAAATTCGCATTAAGCTGGGGCAGGTTTAACCCCAGAACCCAACCCCACAAACACACCTCACAACTGAAGAAATGTTCCCTTGGGTGATCATCGGGATTCAATGGATGATTCACAAAACCACTGCTATTACATATTCAGTTGATTGCAGTGCAATTGGTATCATTGGAAAGAGCTAGAAAAGACATTTAAAATGATCTTTGAATTGTGATGATAGGATAAATATTGAGGGTGCTATGGTATTTTGAAGTCGCCTAATTTAGGGTGGTTTTCGTCAATGGATTTACATGTAAAACAAAGAAACACTGACCATTTTCTTTAAAAATGTGCATCAAAATGCCATACAACCCTTCATCTGTATCATTGTTAAGAAAGACTCCCACCACTAAGAGATGGGTTATTGCCTCATAAAATCATCTTATCACAATATCAGTCATTTTAATTCACTAATAATTAATTAATTACCTACTTAATTACCCGGTAAATAGAGGTAGTCCCATTCTGAAAAATGCCCATAACTTCCTTAATATTTGGAATATTTCAACAAAACCTGCACCAGCAGACAGCTATCAAAAAGTTCTATCAGATGGGTCTATTCTCACTTGAACAATAACATTACTGAATTACTGAGCATAGCAATGCATGCAAAAAAAACCATTAAGGAAATAATTCCAATAAAATGTGCATCAAGTGAGTACAGGATCCAGCAATCTTTCCCAAATTGAAATAATGGCGAAACTTTAGAGACTTACCACAAAATATATAAAACGAACATCAAAACTGATGAAAATAAACCATATGTAGAAAATAAACACTGAGCACATGGCTAATTTCAACATGTAAACAGTAGTGGACCAATCAGGTGGCAGCATTTGGGTCATGTGACCTAATTTCGGGTCGCATGCACACTTTTAGAACAAAACATGCCAGACAAAATCATTAACCATCGGCATTATTAAATCCCAAATTTCAATGAAATGCATATCAAAGTCATCTTTGCTTGTTAATAAACTATTCTGATTACAATTTGAAGAATTCCAATGAGATTAACCATCATTATTTTGAGGTTGATTATCGAAGGTTTGTTGACAAAACTGCCCATCAACGGCTTGAACACCCGATCCTGCTGCTGGTATAAATCAGTGGCTGTATGTAGGATTGTCTTGAAAATCCACATAAAGGTAGAAAAGAACACATACTACAGGTCTATATAAGTTTGAAAAGAGTCTTTACTCGCTTTTCGGTAAATCGGAGGCATTTTTTATTGGTTATGTATACCGAACTTTTAACAGACGATTTGTGAAACTTCTAGGAATCTTATGGAAATAAATCGAAGACGAGGCAACTGCTGAAAATATAACCTATGTCATCAGTATAAGTGTAGATTTTCAACCTTGCGCCCACGACCCAGAAAATGCACTTGAAAGTACAGCATTTCCACTGCCCGCGGCACTGCGATCAACCCAGAAACCAGGTATTTGACCTAAGCATATGCGATGCCTGGGGCCGATTCTCGCATACCTACTATTACACTGGCCTGTTGGTGATAGCCCTGTCTGTCTGAGAGACTGCAAGTCTCTGTTTCTTAGGATTCTTTGAGTGGATCATGTGGACAGCTTAAGTCATAATAACATAGATCTAGGATTTGTATCAGGCTGGCCTCCAAGACACCTCCAATATACCCCGAGACACCTCCAATATACCCAGACATCTCTAGTATACCCCAAGACACCTCCGAGATACCTCCAAGATACCCCAAGACACCTCTAATATACCCTAAGACCATTCCAAGATACTCTGATATACCCCAAGACACCTCCAATATAGCTCCAAGATACACCAAGATGCCTCCAATATACCCCAAGACACCTCCAAGATCTCCGATATACCCCTGGCCAAGACACATCCAATACACCCAAGACACCTCCAATATACCCTGATATACCCCAAGACACCTCCAATATACCTCTAAGATACCCCAAGACACCTCCAGTATACCCCAGGACACCTCCAAGATACCCCAAGACGCCTCCAATATACCTCTAAGATATCCCAAGACACCTCCAGTATACCCCAAGACACCTCCAAGATACCCCAGGACGCCTCCAATATACCCCAAGACACCGCCAAGATACCCCAGGACACTTCCAATATACCCCAAGACACCTCCAGTATAGCCCAAGACAACTCCAATATACCCCAAGACACCACCGATATATCCCAATACACCTCCAATATATCCCAAGACACCTACAATATAACCCAAGACACTTCCAAGATACCACGATATACCCCAAGATAAACCAAGACGCCCCAAAATATCCCAACACCCCCCCCCTCCCCGAAGATACCCCAAAATGCCCCAAGATGCGCCAACACACCTCAAAATACCACCAAGATGCCCTAAAATACCCCAAGACACTCCAAGGCTTTCATAAAAAAACATATAAACTTTATTTTAAAAAGAGGTACAGCATCTTAAAAATTAGTTATACCCTTGTTTTCTAGTAATTATGGCAGGCTATATTTTAAGTTCTTTTCTATGTTGTTTATTGTGGTTTCCCCAGACAAATTCTAAATTAATTAAATAAAGGTATTAATTTGATTAATTTAGTGTGTTGTTTACTGGGCCATTTTACCAACAACGTGACACACTGTTGATTTTTATGATGTGACAGACCTTGCCTTTTAAGGTGCGCGGGTGTCATCGCGCTCGTACAGCGCACGCATTTTCAATCTGGCGAGTGTGAAAAATAACGCACGTTACACTTAACAAACAGCGCACCTAAAATAATGTAGCTTATAGAAGGATCCCTTTAATAATACCTGATTTTTTTTTTTACGAGAACGGTAGCGTCCATGCAAGATTTTAATATTTTATTTAACTGGTACTTATTTATGCTATACTTCTTTGTCCATTTAATTTATTATTAATTAGAAACAGTCCACTTTTGTAAGATAATAGATCACAACGTCTGATATAGTTCATATAGTTATGACAAAAAGAGAAAAGGGATTAAATTAAATAGTGGCTTCTGTAGCCTGCACAAATGAATTCGTTATGGAATTCAGCGAAGTCAGTAAAATTGTCTCGATTAGTTCATAACTGTTAGCCTACAAAGCTTACATGAGATCCCGAAAATGGCAGTCGTGTAATTTTATCCTTTTTTAAAAAAAATATATTTTTTTTAAATGAAATTTAGACGGAATAATAAAAAGAAGGAAAAGATATGATAATAGGTATGTAGGAATAAGCCTAGGTATTTGTTTACATCTATTATTTGTCCTTTTTTTTAATAACACCCCCCCCCAAAAAAAAACAACAAAAAAAAAAACAACCTGATTTTAAATATTTGTATTTCAGCCAGAGGTTGATGAATATGCATATTTTATTTATATATGTACACACTATAGTAAACAATAATCAGTGATCATTGCCGATTATTTAATTTTTGTTTCATTTGTTAGAAAGTCACAGACCATGTGACTGGAAGATGATTTGATGCGCAGTACTCTGTGGCATATTGACCAATTAGAGCTATTGGGGTCAGATTATTTTTACTCTTGGAATTCTGCATGCACACGCTGGTCTACTTGACAACTTTTAAAGCATTGATGATGGTGTTTAAAATTATGTTGTTGTTTTTTTAATTATCTTTATTATGGCATCCCACATTTGGAATAAAATCCTTTATAATGACAGATTTTGTCAGACTTTCTATATTATTTATCAACATTGGGGCCATTCTAGATCAAAGACGTAACAAAATGTTGAGGGAGGGAGACTGGTTGTGTAACTGTTGAATTAAAAATGCCACGTGAATGTCTGTCCCAACCAACACTATCAATTGAAGTAATTGTAGGCTATGTTTCACGAGTTATTTAAAAAAAAAAAGTTTTAATAATGTGAGTCGGTAGTGCACACCTGAGATGCTTGGGTCGTAGTTCATGAACCACCTTGGAACCAGTGGGGTTTTTTCCCATCCCAACTATCCTAATCATGTTCGTTGTACATAATAATGAAATTCAAGACAAGTTGATTCCTATATATGTTTAGTTGCACGTTCATCAAACCATCTAACACTGAAGAGGTATATATATAATTGTGTGCATCAAATCATCTGAATAGTACATATTATAATTCAAAAATCAAATTGTCTGCATCAGTGTATAGGCCTACATATAATTATATTTCTATAGTACTACTTCTGAAACGTTTTAATAAATTATAACTCCATTCCTGAAAGGGAAAAGAAGTCAGATTACACTAATGAACCGAACAACATAAAATTAGAAGAAAACATTATTGGTTTATTAGTTCATTTTTGCAACATATGTCTCTGCATTTACATGTACCAGTTACTTCATAGATTAATAATGCTTGGTTTTCACTTGCCTTAGCATTTTGATGAGAGTGATTTTTCACTTGCCTAAGCGTTTTGAGGTGTGCGATTTTTCACTCGCCTTTGTTTTTCAAAAGACAAGGACTGATGTGAACAAACCTAGAGAGAGATATCCGTTAGACAAAGCATTCCAGCAATAGGGTGGAGCTAACTGAGAGTGGTCATTATTTAAACAATAAAAACTTTGAAATTCATTGTGGCATCTTGCTATCAACACCGATGCCATATAACCGTAAATAAAATGTGTTTAGTGCATCGTTAAATAAAACATTTCTTTCTTCCTTGCTATCAACAGCTCTTTAAAAAGTGATATAAAAGCACTGAAATTTTAATATTTTGCTAGTGAAATTATCTCATTGCAAAATGTTGCAAAATTACTGTCAGTAAAAGAAATGCATTTTGGCCTTGCAAATCTTGTCATTTGAATTGCACATCTGAATGCATTCTTTGTGATTATTGCAATCAATAGTTTTACATTAAGTCTTAAAATGTGACCAATTGTCATCAGAGGACTTTGAATTATTTAAAATTTCAAGTATTACATACACTTGCAGCAGCTGCTTTGTTTTAGATATTGGGGCATCATCATACAACTTTGTAAATGGATTGTGTCGTTTGATGCAGGTAATTACATGTATAAGCATTTAACATTTCCTTTCCTTTTTTAATTTAGATATAAAATAATTTTTATTTGGTTTTATTTGGTCGGAATTATTTTGTATCTTTTTTCTTTTAAAAATTACCATTTTCGCAGTCTAGACCTATCTACTTGTCATTATCTGTTCTAGGCAGTATCTTGTTTTTAATATGTATAAATGACAATGTTAGTAGAATTACCTTAAATATACGTCTGTTTGTCGATGATACGTCTTATACATAAATGATGAAAATCCTAAGATATATAATGCTAACATATTTTAAATTCCAATTTTGACGGTATTAAAGTTAGTCCCTGGTTACCATATTGTATTGGTTTATACTTAGTTTCGTGCTTATATTTAATTAAGGTTAAAACACCCTGTCCTGGACACACATATCCGATACCTGGGCTGTCTGTCAAGGACAGTGGGATAGTGATTAGTTTGTTAGTAGAGTTTGGCCTGTCATTCGCCACAATCGCCAATTGCAATAAAAATTTAAAAATGGGGACAAAATAATCAATGTGGCGAACGTCTATAGTGATTGCTTTTTTTAATAATTTTTTTTTTAATAATACGAGCTTACAATGGAGTTTTAGGTGTCCAGTAACAAAGAATAATTTCAACCATTATCTAATCTTCTGATCTGTCTGGACACGTTATCGAATCTCCGATTGGACAAATAATGCATGAATTCGTTTTATTGTTCTTTGTTTATTGCTACATGTAGATTTCTGCTCATTGTTATATAAACATAATCCAGCACCAGACACCTGAGCACATTGCATATTGTCAGAGCACTTGACATCAGATTCTGACGAGATGCATTTGATAGTATGCCCTTTTCTTGTTCACTCTCATGGCAAAATAAAAGAATTGCCAATCAAGCTTGACGAATGTGGCATTTTACTGTTGACCTGCATGAAACACAATGCGATATAACCCTTTGTATAATTCTGAATCAAAAATATTATTGGTAGTAAATCTTATTATTGGATAGTCGTTGGGGGTAAATTTACCAAAAAATTCCAACCATTATATTTCTGTCGAACCATTCAAAATTAGCATCCAGAGTCACGACCCCACACACTAATATGTAGTTTGAAAGGGTATATACACACAGCATTTTATGTGGACCCATGGATGGTGAATGTAATTGAAACAAAAAGCCTACAGGATCCTGGATACACACATTTTTTAAAAAGCTTTATAATTAATTGTTATATTAAAAAGTAATAATTTTGAGATGAATGTGCTTGAAATGTTTATACAGTATATCAGCCATGTATTTGATGTAATACATATAAAAGTACAAAAGGACATGTTTTGTTATAGATTGTTATGTAAAATAAATGTGGAGATTTATTTTTTAAAGTGGCTACAATAATCTGAAAATAGCAAATTTTTAAAAACAATGTGGCGGGTTTTTTCTTGACCAAGGCGACCACTGGTTAGTGATTAGTGGCCTTACACCTACCAACAGAGTTGTTAAACTGGCTATGGGTGGGAACTGGTACCAGGATATGAACCCAATACCTACCAACCTTAAATTGACATTCCTGAGTTTGCTGCATGGTAAGATGTTTCTGTCTAATAAAATATTAAACTTACATATTAAATATATTTTCTTGTTTAGAATATCAGTGTCTGTATATTCAGTGTGTTTCTGGTTATCTTAATATTTGTAAGAAGCCTAAACTGGATTTTGTCTTTGAATAATTTCATATGTAAAAAAACAAACATTTAGGAAATAAAATAAAATTTAACCTAGTACAAATACTAGAATGATAAGAAAAACGTTTAATATACAGCCACTAATATTTTAATATGTAATTACAATCGATAAAAAGTCTGTTGGTCAATAACATCTTAAAAATTGCAGCAAACTCGGGAATATCCCTTTAAGTCCGGTGGCTTCACCTCGACACCATAGAGGCCATTCAGTTACCATATGATAACACATAATGGAACATTTATTCAAGCTTGAGTGCAGTTTTAATAAACCTGTGTTCAACGAAGACAGTAAAATGTACACGACACCTGCTGCCACTGATGAACATTGTATTAACGTCAAACTGTTGTTAGTTTCAAACAACATGTGTTAGTTTTGTTTAATGACACCACACTAGCACATTGATTTATTAATAACTGGGATTTGTATACTGGCTGATTTGCAAACAGTTATGTATAATGTTATTTTGGTTTCATAAATAAATGTTTGCCAATCTTACAAACTTTACTAAAGAAGCTCTTCCCCTGTAAATGCTGAATCACACCGCAGTGCAGGGGTGTAACAGCTTTTTTTGTTTTGTGCGTGTTAAATACTGCTATATTAAAGAAAACATTAGATGGCCAATACAGCACGTTTAAAAAAATTAACATGTACAGAAATACTAATAAGCAAATAATTTATTTCAGACAAGTTTTGCCTTTGTAAGTACAAATTTATTAGTCCCCTACTGGTCCAATCAGAGGGGACTATAGGTTTCATCTCCGTCTGTCCGTCCGTCCGTCTGTCCATCTGTCCCACATGTTTTCCGGATGTCTTTTGCAGAAAGCTTTGAGATATTACGCTGATATTTTGTGTATAGTTTCATCATGTACTGTTACAGATCGCGTTTGACTTTCACGACTGTTTACCCATTTTTGATGGAGTTATGGCCCTTGAACTTAGGAGATGTGAAAATTTGTTTTCCAGACTTTGTTTTCAAAAGACCTTTAGATATTGAACTGAAATTTTGTGCACATCATATACATCATATATTATCATATACTATTACAGATCAAATTTGACTTTCATGGTGATTTACCCATTTTTGATGCAGTTATGGCCTTTGAACTTAGATATGCCTGGAGATATCAAGATGAAATTTTGTATATAGCTTTATTATTTGTATATAGCTTTACAGATCAAGTTAAGTTTTCGTTGTGAAATATCCACTTTTCAGAGTTATGGCCCTTGAATTTAGGAGATACAAAAAATTGTTAGGCCCGGTAGGGGACATGTATTGCTTTAGCAGTACTCTCAAAATGCTTGTTACTTCAAACAATGGCCAAATGAAATTTGAAACAAATTGGGCAAAGGTCATTCCAAAGGTATTTATCTGTATAAAGTTTTATATTTAATACATGTTGAGATAAAAAAAAAAAAAATTAAAAACAGAAAAAAAGCAGTATGTGTCTTGGTCTGAATTAAACAAAGAAAAGTGTGTGGTTCTTATTTACTTAATGTGTGCCTTACACTAGCTAGGTGTGTGCCTATTTTATTAGAGGGAGATGAATGAATGAATTAATGTTTAACAACACTCGAGTACAAAAAATACAGATTGCATATTGGGTGTCAAACAAAGATAAGTATAATAGAGTGAAAATGCAATCTTGCTGGGATGGAAAACTCTAGATAGTCCATTTAAATTAAAATAAATTACAAAAAAAAAAGAGAAAAAAGATTGGCATCTTCATGGTGTGGCCTGAATGGCTGTATAAAAAACGGAGATAAGCTTATGTTTGGATGTGGTAATTTTAGGTAGTTAATTACTAGATTGCTGGCTCGATTCCCATGTGTAGGCCTATTGGGCTATTTCTTGTTCAAGTCTGTACACCACAACTGGTATATAAAAGGCTGGTATGTGCTATCCTGCCTGTGGGATGGTGCATATAAAATATCCCTTGCTTCTAATGGAATAACTGGGATGGTGCATATAAAAGACTCCTTGCTGCATTAGGAAAAATGTAGCGGGTTTCCTCTGATGACTGAGTCAGAATTAACAAATGTTTGACATCAAATAGCCGATGATTACTAAAATCAGTGTGCTCAAGTGATGTCGTTAAACAAAACAAACTTTAACTTTAACTTTAAGCTTGATGTACAATGGGTTAGTAATTGGATAATTCAACTAATGATAGATACAGGAATTAAAAACCTCTTTGTTTAAAAACTCTTCCTATACTTGCAGTAATGTAACATTTTCTGGAATTTCCTTTCAAAGTAATTTCAGCTTTGCATATCAGAAAGGTTGTGGTATGTACTCTCCTGTCAAAGGAGATGTCTTGCTGTTAAACAATTTTAACAGTAGCCATGCTGTCGTTGAATTTTTCTCCATACCATACTACCGATATGTCTGATAATCAGGGCTCAAACTTAAGAATTTGTCTCCCACAGCAATTTTCAAAAGAATTGCCAGAAGTTTTCAGAAGTTCCTTTTGTGGCATGTAAACATGACTGAAAGGTTATTTTGTTGTATGTAGACATTTTTCAAATGTGTAAATGTTAAATATTGGCACATAATGTTCACCATGTGCTGTCATTGATGCTCTCTAGCTATGGCACTTTATATCTTAACAACAGCAATTGCCATTGGTGCCGTCGTTCGAGCCCTGTAATAGATGCTGCTTTTATAAAGAGGTTTTGTGTGATTATACTTTCCTGGTAAAATTCTGTCCAGCAATATTTCAGAGTACATTTAATATTAAAACATGGAGGTTGGGTTTGTTTGGTAAATTGATCTTAAGAGTGACTATTACACAACGAAGTACTCTGGATGGAGAAGACATTCAGCGAGGCAAACATGAAAAAGTCTATCATTACTGAGTTGATCATTATTTTTATTTTTACATTTGTTAGTTCAAAAAATCACTATAAACTGAGTTTTACAAGTTTAAAAATGTATCTAACAAATTGTAAAGATAATGGTATTTTGTGAATACGATTAAAATCTGTAGCGTAATTTTCACTAAACTGTACTAAACAGCAATGAATGAAAAAAAGAGAGTAAAAACTAAATACATTCAGTAGGTTTTTTTTTCTTTTTTTGGGGTATGTGGCCTTCATTCCACCTATGAAATCTACTTGTTTTACATCTTCCAGAAATCATGTACTGAAACAATGGATTTTAGTGTAGTCGAGGTTAAGCCATTGGACATGAGGCTGGTAGGTAATGGGTTCGCAGCCCAGTACTGGCTCCCATCCAGAGCAAGTTTTAATGACACCGTGGGTGGGTGTAAGACCACTGCACCCTCTTCTTTCTCACTAACTGCGGTGTGTGTCCAGGACAGTATGCTTGAACCTTAATTGAATATAAGCACGAAAATAAGTTGAAATGAATGAATGAATAAGTAATGGATTTGGCTAGGATAATAAGCCAACAGCAGGGTCCAACATACCAACAAGAACACTATGCTAGGTGTTATGTGTAAGAGGTCGTTAGATGCTTGCATGGACAGCAATGGCATCAACTTCCTGCTTCCACAATCCATATAGAGATGTGCAAGTTTTAGAGGGTCACACGTCATTGATTGTAAATCGACTTTCTCATCCTGATCTTATGATGTTTGGGTTCTATAAAGTAATGAAAATCCATTCTCTTTTGGTGCTGTGTTCTCTGTACCCAAATGAATACTACAGAAAACTAATGTTTTAATACATTGCTGGGTCACATTTAGTCCAACTCAAAAGTATTTTTTTCATTTTTGTTTCAATATATTATGTATGATGTTCAACCTGTCTTTTTTTTTTTCTTGCCTGATGAAAATCATGCCAGGTACTAGTAAGATAAAGTTTAACGTGAATGGAAGGAAGGAAATGTTTTATTTAACAACACACTCAACACATTTTATTTATTTATTTCGTTATGAATGGTATCCAGTCTATGGAATGTGAATATAAAAGATCCCTTGCTGCTAATCGAAAAGAGTAGCCCATGAAGTGGCGACAGGGAGTTTCCTCCCTCAATATCTGTGTAGTCCTTAACCATATGTCTGACGCCATATAACCGTAAATAAAATTTAATGAGTGCATCGTTAAATAAAACATTTCCTTCATTATGAATGGAAGTCACCAGCCTCTGGTTTAAGGGTCAAGTGATCCACTTAAGTCTGACAAGTGTTGTGTTTAAATCTCCAAACTGGATCCAGCCCCGAGTGAGTTCTTGGGTTGTAGGATCAAACCTCCTTGGTGGACCTGTTATTTGTTTTCTTTGTCCCAGGCAATGCTCCACTACTGGTATATTAAAGGCATGTGCTGTCCTTTCTGTGGGAAGGTGCATATAAAAGGTCCATTAGCATTGCTACTAATAGCAAAAATTAAACATGTTTCGTCTGAAGACTGTCTCAAAAGTACCAAATGTTTGACATCCAATAGCTGATGATCAATTAATCAGTTTGCTCTCTCGCTTGATGCGCGGTCGGTCTGGGATTGATCCCATTCGGTGGACCCATTGGGCTATTTCTCGCTTCAGCCAGTACACCATGACTGGTATATCAAAGGCTGTGGTATGTACTACCCTGTCTGTGGGATAGTGCATATAAAAGATCCCTTGCTGCTAATCGAAAAGAGTAGTCCATGAAGTGGTGACAGCGGGTTTCCTCTCTCAATATCTGTGTGGTCCTTAACCATATGTCCAACGCCATATAACTAAATAAAATGTGTTGAATTTATCGTCAAATAAAACATTTCCTTCCTTCCAGTTTGCTCTAGTCGTGTCATAAAAGAAACCAAACATTAACTTTGCAGCTCAGTGAGGAGATGTAAGACTTCACTTTTCTTAACCATGAACAACTAAAAATTAGTTAACCCCGGTCTTGGACAGACAATCAGGTTAGTGATGAAAGTTTATTTGTTTAACAACACCACAAGAGCACATTGATTTATTAATCATCGGCTGTTGGATGTAAAACATTTGGTAATTTTGACACACAGTCTTAGAGAGGAAACCCGGTAAATTTTTCCATTGGTAACAAGGGATCTTTTATATGCACCATCCCACGTACATGTACAGGAGAGCAGACACCAGTTGTGATGTAATGGCTGGGATGAGAAGTGGTTAGTGATGAGTACGATTGGAATTGTATACTTGAACATTTATTTCTTGAGCTCAACATTGATTATCATGGCACAAAATATATACATTTTAAAGTTAGTTTGATTACAGTAACATTATTTCAGTTGGGTTAATCCCTGTTTTAACCAGCTTTTTATGACTAATGTATCAAAAGCCATGGTATGTGCTATTCTGTCTGAAGAAAAAAGAAAAAAGATCTCTGCTACATAGCATCAGAATAGCATCAGTGCATTTCATTTCTAACTTTAGACCATGTCACAGTTAACCGTGATCAGCACCTGGTATAATTTTCTTTAACAAAAATATTGTCTAATAGTTTAGTGAGGTGTTCTTAATAAACAATTTCTTTACTTCTTTTCTTTTAATTTTAAAATATTTATTTGTTTGTTTGTTTATTTATTTATTTTATTTGCATGGTCGGTCTTGGCACCATTGGGCTATTTCTCGTTTCGGCAAATGCATTACATTTAAAACATTTCAACTTATTTTCATTCTTGTATCCAATTAAGGTTCAAGCATGCTTTTCTGAGCACACACCTCAGCCATTTGGGCTGTCTGTCCAGGACAGTGGGTTAGTTGTTAATTGGTTAGTGAGATGTAGTGGTCTTACACCTACCCATTGAGCCCTTAAGAACTCGCTCTGTTTTGGAGCTGGTACCAGGTTCTGAACCCTGTACCTACCAGCCTGTAGTCCGATGACTTAACCACGACGCCACCGAGGCCGGTAATGCATTACAACTGTTATGTCAAAGGCTGTGGTATGTGCTATCCTGTCTGTGGGATGGTGCATATAAAAGATCCTTTGCTAATGGAAACATGTTGCAGGTTTCCTCTCTATCATTGCCATCCAGTAGTCGATGATTAATAAATCTATGTTCTCTAGTGGTGGTGTTACACAAAACAAACTAAACATGTCACAATTAACTGTTTAGCACCTAATATTTTTTCTTTTTTTGTAAATATTGGCTGATTGATCAAACAGTATAATATTGAGATGTTCTCAATGGACATTCTTTTATTTACTTTTTAAATTTTAAAACATTTTTTTATTTATTTATTTATTTTAAGTAATTTATTTTAATTAATTAGTTTACTATGTATTATTTATTAATTTATTATTATTATTAATTTATTTATTAATTTATTTAAAAATAAATAAATTTTGTATTGTTTTTGTTATTATTATTGTGTTTTTTTCTTCTTGTGGTGCCCCTGCACGTGCTGTAACCTCACCGTGGTGCAGGGGTGTAACATTCTCTTTGAGAATGGCCAGTACAGCACACATTGAGTAAAAGTCCGTATCTATCTGTGATATTTGTGTTTTTGCACAGTTCTTTACACTGTGTTTTTGTTTAACTGGTGAATTTTTAGTATTGATGTTGCTCATCACTTTAGTTTTCAATTCACCATAGTTTGACACCCAACAGCCGATGTATTTTTCGTGCTGGGGTGTCGTTAAACATTCATTCATTCATTCATTCTTCCTGTGGTGTTTCTTTTGTTGTTGTTTTTAGTATGGCTGACATCTGTTGTATTTTTAGATAAGATCATTAGATTCCTCTCAATCTATCTCTGCCTCCTGCTTGCTGGATACCTTGGGGAGGAATGAGAACTCACAGTATCTGCCAGACCTGCTAACAACAGAGTAGGAAATTAATGCTAAACAATTACATGTATATTCATTTGAGGTGGGGCTCATTGACTTAATCCTAGGCCTGTGTTAGATGTCAATACTTTCTATAGGTGAGTTAAGTATTGTTAAAAAATGCTATGAATCTCAAGCTTTACATGTATATATTTATGTGGTATATTAATGCGTTCTTGAGTTAATCCTGTGGCAGTACACATGCATCTATTGTAGGTGAGATTCTCAAGTTTATTTTTCAAAAAAATATTGTCATACTTGACTGTGTCGTATCTTGTTATTAGTTTACTTGTATTAGCTTACCTGTTTCAGGTCACATATTGATATACCAGTATACTTACCTTCGTTTGACACCTAATAGCCGATCTTTAATTTTGTGCGGGGTGTCGTTAAACATTAATTAATTAATTCATTCATTCATTCATTCATTCATTCATTTTTGTTTCAGGTGCATTGTGTAATATATATATATATATATATATAATTGCATAATGTCACAAAGGTTTTGCACAAATACTGTTACGTACTGTAAGAAAAATTATTTGTTTTATTTTGTTAGTCTTGATTTGTAATACTTCTTTCATTGTACTTAATGATGTATTGTATTCTTAATCTCTATGAATAATGCAAGATAATTGTTTTCTTCAAATAGCATTTTAGGCTGCCTATGTGGATTTTTTAATCCTTCAGTGGGCTAGTTTTCTTTGTGATTACAACATTGTTACCGGCATCAGTAGTGTCGTGGTTAAGCCATCAGATACAAGGCTGGTAGGTACAGGGTTCGCAGCCCGGTACCGGTTCCCACCCAGAGCGAGTTTTAACAACTCATTCATTCATTCTAAGAAGGATACAAACTCATTTGTGTTAATATGGATCTAATGCACACATAATACCTTTTTTAAACTCAACATTTACTGAAAACCTGTTAGACCATGCAACCTTCTGATGAAAGTATGTGAAAGTTACTGCATGGATGTCCAATACCAGTACATATATCTCAGATATAGTTGGTAACTAACATACTATTAAACCTCTTTGCATAGAGGGGTGGGACGTAGCCCAGTGGTAAAGCGCTCAGTGATGCACGGTGGGTCTAGGAGCGATCCCCGTTGGTGGGCCAGTTGGGCTATTTCTCGTTCCAGCCAGTGCACCACGACTGGTATATCAAAGGCTGTGGTATGTGCTATCCTGACTGTGGGATGGTGCATATAAAAGATCCCTTGCTGCTAATCGAAAAGAGTAGCCCATGAAGTGGCGACAGCGGGTTTCCTATCTCAATATCTGTGTGGTCCATAACCATATGTACGACACCATATAACCGTAAATAAAATGTGTTGAGTGTGTCGTTAAATAAAACATTTCCTTCCTTCCTTCTTTGCATAGAAGATTTTGTATCATTAAAGGAGAACTTATGACTATCATAAGATTGCTTTGTGAAATAGTTGTAAAGATTACATATACCAGCTATAAAACTCGGCATACGTCACTGCTGTTTATTTGTCGAAAAATGTTTTTGTTGAGATAAGTTTTGCTTAAAGCTTAGAAAGTGTGTTGTTTTAATATATTACAAAGATGACATCCAGCGTTTTTTGTAGAAAGACAAGAACTCTGCCAACATAACAGAAATGTTTGTTATGTGTGTTATGCCTTCCAGACATATTACACAAACTCCTGTTGTTTGTGTCTGTACATATCAGTTATAACGAAGTAAAGAGAAACCGTAATATATATATATAGCTGTCATTTGTTCTGACAGCAATGTGTGGATTTGCAAATTAACTGTGACTGGATATTTTCTGATGTGATGTAGTATTGATGGTGTTCCTAATTCAATCTTTAGTGTAATAATCTGGAAGGAATAAACGAATGAATGAACGAATGAATGAATGAATGAATGAATGAATGTTTAACGATACCCGAACACAAACATCAACTATTTGGATAATAGTGTTGTAGAAGGTAGCAGTTATAACAGTCATGGGGAGTACCGGTAGTGCATATATTCTTAGCTAAATATAGAATACTGCATGGTTGACTGTTAGATATAACATTTATTTTACCAGTTGTTTTAAAATAAACAAGTTCGATGACAAATTATATATATGTAGTATTTTATTTCTTACATAATATCCCCCCCAAAAATATAAATATAAAATAAAATAATAATACTAAAATACATGTTTAAAATAATAAAAAAAAAAAATTCCAACTAACATTCATTATGACTCTTGCACTTGTAGCTAATTTATGCATCACAAAGTAATCAATTGTAGCTTAAAGGCATATTGTCACAGACCACTGACCTAATAAATGGCCTTACAAAGCATTACCTGGGTGGGTGGGTGGGTGGGGGGGGGGGGGGAATTGATTTGTCCCTAAAAGTACTTTATTCAACCATCTATGTTACCACCATACTCCACTTATTAATGATATTTCATAAAAATAATTGAATTATGGCAATGGTCCATAATTCAAAACCTAATATTACTGAGAGTGTTGACATGGATTTCACTCCATCATGGTTCAGTTAACGTGCTGCGATAGCTAGATTTGGTTTCCAAACATTAATGTAATTTTCATTTATTATCCATTTTTAGATAAATAAGGTCCTTAAATCTGTGACAGTATGCCTTTAACTTTTATGCCAAAGTGTTATTGATTTTGATTGTGCTTTTTTTTTTTATTGGATAAGGCTGTAGGAACCTGGGCCTGTGTTGATAAAACCTTAAACTCGATCTCAAATGATGTCACAATGTGTATGGTGTTGCCAGGGCATTAAAGTCTCACTCTTATTTGCGTCCTGAGTCTAGGCTCAAAAAGTTTTATAAGCCTGGTCAACACCTAAGAGTAGCCAGTCGTATGTCTTTAAATTGATAACATACATCTGTGTTATTGGTGTATGATATAAATAACTAACGATGTTCTCACCAATGTGTTTGTAAAAAATTGAATTAATTATAATTAGGCCATACATAGCCTAAAATAACAAAAAGAGCTTGAAGCTGGTCGAAATAGGGACTTTTAAACTAAAAAAGCATTTCATGCAAATTTCGTGGTACCTGCTGATATTTATTTAAAAAAAAAAAAAAAAAAAAAAAAAATCTTGCATTTGTGATTGTAAGTGAAATTTGGTTTATAGTTGCATCTATGGATGTTCATGAAAATGCATGTGAAATTTGTTTAATTTAAAATTTTTTTTTTTTTTTTTTTTAAAGTTTAATTTTGTGGTTTTGATTTTGATATGGGTTTTTTTTATCATGCATTGAGATGACCATTTATGTATGTAATTGTCAGTGAAAATGAATACATTTATGAAAGGCAAGACATTTAATTCTGCAGAATTCTGGTTTATTTCATTATTTTTTTTATATTAGTAATTTATATTGATGCAACTTTAGCAGCCTGTAGTTTATGAATAACTTCTTAAATTGTTGGAGGGAATGGTTAGGTATCCCTTTAAGACAGGTAGCTGTTTAATAGTGGTGGATGTTTCAACAGGTTTAAATATGTACCTTATAATGTTTAATTTTAGCAAACACCAGCACATTCTCAAAACAAGCTGATATGCTTGTCAGGGTGAAGCAGATTTATAAATAGTTATGATATCAGCTAGAATTGTTTCTCAGTGTGGGGTGAAAAATATTAAATGTTAAACCATAAACTCTGCGTGAGGAAGAAACACCTGAAAATAGTTTAGTTTCCACATTAGTAGGAAGTTATCTCTCACTCTGATTACAAACACAGCCTAATGTGACTGTTGAGCTGCTAACTTGTCAAGAATTTGACATTATCTCATTATTTCTAAATACAAAACTGGAATTTTATCTGTACCTTCTGACCTCAACAGTATGTTTTGGCAAATACTTGTTTTGGAGTAAAAAAAAAAAGACAAAGAATTAAAGAAAGAAATGTTTTATTTGACAACGCACTCAACACATTGTATTTACGGTTATATGGCGTTAAACATATGGTTAAGGACCACACAGATATTCAGAGAAGAAACCCACTGTTGCCACTTCATGGGCTACTCTTTTCGATTAGCAGCAAGGGATCTTTTATATGCACCATCCCACAGACAGGGTAGTACATACCACAGCCTTTGATATACCAGTCATGGTGCACTGGCTGGAATGAGAAATAACCCAATGGGCCACCATCAATCCCACACCGACCGCACATTGAGCAAGCGCTGTACCACTTGGCTACATCTCGCACCCCCCCCCCCCCCCCCCCCCCCCAAAAAAAAAAGACAGACGAAAAAATAATCTATTGTATAGAAAACTAGAGTGTCGGTGATATGGTATCTCTTCAGTCTGTGCAAGGGACCCTTTATTCCGTTATCTGGAGTGCTAGGGAGAGTTCAGCTGAACTTATCGTAAAACCATTGTAGGCTATAATGTTTGTACGAACCAGGCTACAGATTTTTGAAGCTGTCTTAGTGCTACAATATTGTAAAACCATCGTAGGCTATAATGTCGCTACAACACAAGCCACAGTGACGTCGTAGTCTACAATGGTTTTATGATATTATAGTGCTAAGATAGCTTAGAAAATGTGGGCCCAGGCCTATAGAAATTATACTAATGATCGGTCAGATCTCACATCAATCTTTAAGTTATACTTTTCCATTACATCCATATTGTTTTATTTCTGTGATCCATCTTCCATCTGTGATCCATCATAAGACTTAAAGAGGGGCGGGATGTAGCCCAGTTGTAAGGCACTCGCTCGATGCGCCGTCGGTGTGGGATCGATCCCTGTCGATGGGGCCCATTGGGCTATTTCTCGTTCCAGCCAGTGCATCACAACTGGTATATCAAAGGCCGTGGTATGTACTAGCTTGTGTGTGGGATGGTGCATATAAAAGATCCTTTGCTGCCATTCAAAAAGAGTAGCCCATAAAGTGGCAACAGCGGGTTTCCTCTCTCAATATCTGTATGGTCCTTAACCATATGTCTGATGCCATATAACCATAAATAAAATGTGTTGAGTGCATTGTTAAATAAAACACTTCTACATTTCTAACGACATCAAATTTTGTCTGGCGACTGCCCTGACCACAATACTGAGCTTTACAGCCATTCAGAATGATAGATCTATCCTTCTAATTACTGTTATTATAATGCTTATGGTGTGAAGCTATTTCGCAGAACTTAATCTAATAAGACTGAAAGTAATCTTTACAAACACCAAAAATGCACGTATGAAATACTTTGATGTATAGCAGGATCCATTCTCAAGATAAATATAAATGGATATAGATTTTCATGTGATTTCGAAGTCTGATTTGAAGAAGATAATATCAAGTACATTAATAAATCAGTTAATAACTGACCCATTTTATGAATATGCATTGAAAACTGGAGGGTGGGATTTAGCTCAGTTGGTTGAGTGCTCGTCTGAGGTGCTTGCTTCGCAAGATTGAACCACCTCGGTGGATCCATTTAACTGATTGTTGTTTTTTTCATTCCAACTAGTGCACAACAACTGGTCAACGGTTGTGATATGCGCTGTCCTGTTTGTGGGAAAATTCATATTAAAGATTCCTTGCTGCTAATGGAAAAATGTAGCGGGTTTCCTCTGATGACTATGAGTCAGAATTACCAAATATTTGACATCCAAATAGCTGATGGTTGATTAATCAATGTGCTCTAGTGGTGTCGTTAAAGAAAATGAGCGTTATAAAAACTGGATAACTTGAGTGTGTGTTAGATCTCCAAGAAGAGGATGATTGAGAGGGGGAGGGAGAGGGAAACACTGCCGTATTAGTATATTACCATTAAAACTTGAAACCCACTCCAAAACGTACTGTTGTTAGACTGATCCAATTTCAGTAATTATAGCATATACTTTGCATTTTGTTATCTGGTTATATAACAGTTTTAAAATGTTTTGAATAGGCATGTGTGGAAGGCCTCAGATGAAGTCTGTTGAAAAACCAATGGTGAATGTTCCAGTAGTAGGGTGGAGGACATTGCCTTAATCAATGATGTGGGAACAATGTCATCATTCTGCCTGCAACAAAAACACATTGTATGATCAATTTTATGTTCTTTTGAGATTTGTTGACATGAAAATCTCAGAGTTTATGGAATTAGATGGCCGTCGTATTTGTTGCTTAGAAGTTGAATTTTAAAATTCTCTGATCATAAGTGGAACACCCTGTATTATAAAGGCCGAATTTACAACGCCTGTTTATGTCTTACACACGTATAACTACATACATTTGCAGTGCTTAAACACCTGTTTATGTCTTACACACGTATAACTACATACATTTGCAGTGCTTAAACACCTGTTTATGTCTTACACACATGACTACATTTGCAGTGCTTAAACACCTGTTTATGTCTTACACATATAACTACATACATTTGCAGTGCTTAAACACCTGTTTATGTCTTACACACATGACTACATTTGCAGTGCTTAAACACCTGTTTATGTCTTACACACGTATAACTACATACATTTGCAGTGCTTAAACACCTGTTTATGTCTTACACACGTATAACTACATACATTTGCAGTGCTTAAACACCTGTTTATGTCTTACACATATAACTACATACATTTGCAGTGCTTAAACACCTGTTTATGTCTTACACACATGACTACATTTGCAGTGCTTAAACACCTGTTTATGTCTTACACGTATCACGACATACATTTGCAGTGCTTAAACACCTGTTTATGTCTTACACACGTATAACGACATACATTTGCAGTGCTTAAACACCTGTTTATGTCTTACACACGTATAACTACATACATTTGCAGTGCTTAAACACCTGTTTATGTCTTACACACGTATAACTACATACATTTGCAGTGCTTAAACACCTGTTTATGTCTTACACACGTATAACTACATACATTTGCAATGTTTAAACACCTTCGTGTAAGAAAAACAAGCTTCGTAAATTAGGCCCTAAGAGTTTTGTAAAAACAAAATGAAAATCTGTTAAAAATAATTGGAGTAATCATGTACTTTGAATGAGTTTTACCACTACATTTACAGAAGCCCTCACCTATAAGCAACCATTTTCAAGCTGCACTGGGCTGAAAATATATAGGTTTTTTTTATATAACCCAGCCCTTGATATAAAAGCCTACCACCCCACAAACATCATCTGGGTAACAGATCCTCAGGGCTATTGTGTGAAGTTTAAAAGAATTTGGTTAAGACTATAGTGTTTTGAAGAAAGGGAATGTCATCATGGCTGCTGCACTGCATGTAGTTTCATAACTTTGTGTATTTTTATTTCTGTTTTCAATTAAATGTCAATAGGTGGTAAAGAAAGCAATGCTATACAGGTAGATGAAAAAAGGAAAAGAAAATCGAAAATCCCAAAGCAAAATGCAGAAGTTTATTTTTGGCTGACAATGGAATTTATTTCTCCGTATGTGTGAAATGGAATGCATTTACGAAATACATCTCTGGCATATATTACCTGAAACGTGATTGGCATCTTGAAATTAAGAAGGCAGCCACACCTAGATGTAATGTTTTCTTTGTATCTTTTTTGAAGTCTATCCACAAATGTTTCATTTTTTTAGCAGGTAATTAAACTATACTGTAGCACTTTGAAAATGCATCGCCCAGAACAAAATAAAGTAATGACCTTCTATATTTTAATGTAGGTGCATTCTATTACTGTTATTGATCACATATCAGTATAAATGGAATCTGACTTCAAAGGCTCAACCTGTTTGGGACATCTGCTTGGAGAGAACAAAGCATAAAATAACACTAGTTGAGATTCTGAGTATGCACATTGCACATCCAGTAAATTTTTGTTAATAGAACCTGTGACCGTGACCTTTTCACAAGACAGGTTTAGTTTAATGGGTTATAAGTTGCGTGATTACCTATTCTAAGTTATTACCTCGGCTAATATGATTACTCCACAGATTTTCATGTTGAAGTGAATATGTAAGGAAGTATTGAGTTATTAAAAGTAATTTAGGAGTTGTAACACAAGTATTGTCTACAGCATTGCCTGAAAACTTTTTAACCATGTATTTCCATCATTCCACTCAAAATATTAGTTGTATTCCATGTAAAAGAGCATAGTGATTTGTTTGGAACACTATATAGCTGTTTATTAGTAAAGAAAACGTGAATCAATGATGTTATCCAGATTCGGGCAAAAATACAAAACAATACAAAAATTGTAGCCCATAATTATACCTAAGAGTATTAAAGGCATATAACAGTCATCTATCCAAGTAAGCAAAAGAAAGGAATATTTGTTTAAAGACAACTTTTTAAACTTTGGCTGTTTGGTGTCCAAAAATGGTTATTTCAACATTAGGTTGAATGTGAAGAAACTTGCTGCTAGTGCACAGCAAAGCAGCAAATGATCTTTTATATGAACTTTTCCCCAAACAGAACAGTACATAATGTGGCCTTTGACGGCTAATAATGAGGCCTATATGACCAACCAGTAACCAACTGTGGTTTAATATACTTATGATATGTTGCACAGCTCTTTGCACTGTTTTAGTTTAACACTGGAATTTTTATACTGATGTTGATCATCAATTGATTAATTTATTTACATTTGTTTAACACCCAAGAACCCATGTATTTGTGTGCTGAGGTGTCATTAAACATTCGACCGGCCTTGGTGGCGTTGTGGTTAGGCCATCGGTCTAGAGACTGGTAGGTACTGGGTTTGGATCCCAGTCGAGGCATGGGATTTTTAATCCAGATACCGACTCCAAACCCTGAGTGAGTGCACCGCAAGGCTCAATGGGTAGGTGTAAACCACTTGCACCGACCAGTGATCCATAACTGGTTCAACAAAGGCCATGGTTTGTGCTATCCTGCCTGTGGGAAGTGCAAATAAAAGATCCCTTGCTGCTAATCGGAAAGAATAGCCCATGAAGTGGCGACAGCGGGTTTCCTCTCAAAATCTGTGTGGTCCTTAGCCATATGTCTGACGCCATATAACCGTAAATAAAATGTGTTGAGTGCGTCGTTAAAACATTTCTTTCTTTCATTAAACATTACTTTTGTTTGTTTTGTTCGTTCATTTTGTTCTTCCGTTCGTTTGTTGTTTCTTTGTTTGTTTGTTCGTTAGTGCGTGCATTTGTTTGTTAGTTCAGTCATTCATTCGTTTGTTCGTTCATTTTTTCCTTCCTTCCTTCATTCATTCATTCAAATCCATTGAGATTGATTCTACAATCCATTGAGCCTCAGGAGAGCACTCCACCCCTCCATCCAAGTACTCTTGTCCCACAATTACTTAACTTCTGATTCAGCAGGAACTGGTGTTTCCTCATGCTACAACGGGGAGTACAGCCATGCATATAGCTAGTGTTATTTTTATACCAAGTGATATCTTATCTTCATGTTGTGGCATCACCTAGCTGACTTGATGAATTATGCGACACAGACAATCGATATCTTATTGCCGTTTCATGTTATTGGATTTCTTTCATTCTTCATGTTTATTCACTGGTCCTGTGTCCAGCTGTGTTGTGTGTGATTCCTCGGCATTGTAGTAAATCTACAGAGAATTGGGATATTTAAAACAAAAACAAAAAAATTCATTCAGTGATCATATGTTGTTTCACACAAAAGGTTAGTATTGTTGCTTTAGTTGATTTAAGTTGCAGTTGATTATTTTAAATATTATCATCTGTGTTATATATGTTTAGCAGATTGCAGAATGCACTATAGACTATACTGGTGATGTACATATGCTATATTGTTGATGCACTGTATTTACATGAAAAATAAAATTTGTTACAGGCAGATTTTTGTGCCAGGCAAAAACTTGATTGATGTTGTCACTAATGAGAGAAAGCAATACAGATAGATATGTACATTGTATTTTATCACAGAATATAAGGACTTTGTTATGTTGCAAAGACTTGATTATGTTGCAAGCTAATATTGAGCCAGAGACCGTGGTATGTGCTATACTGTTTTTGGGAATGTGCATATAAAAGATCCATTGCTTCTGATGAAAAAATATAACAGGTTTCTTCTCCAAGACTATATGATAGAATTACCAAATGTTTGACATCCAATAGCTGGTAATTAATATATCAATGTGCACTATTGGCGTTGCTAAACAAACCAAACTTAAGCTAGCTTACATTGATAATGATCAGTATTGTTTTAGATACCGGTACACTACAGGTTGCAATTTGCTGAATCTTTATCACTTAAAAATATTGTTACTATACAACCATGTGTGTAGTATTAGACCAGTTTGAGACAGTAATGAATGAATGAGTGAATGTTTAATAACTCTCCACCACAAAAATACACATTGGCTATTGGGTGTCAAACAAAGGTAAGTATGTGATTATGATTACTTCACATCAAATTTTATTTTAATATAAATATGTAAAAAACAAAAAGAAGAGTGTACAGAGCTGTATAAAAAACCCTACAATACATGTACAATGCCACTCTTCCTGGACTGGCTTGACAGAATGAACTTGTTCAGAGCCGCACCCAATCTAATTAAAATTAGTTCCACTATTACATGTGGATCTAACAACAGCACGTTGGAGCTCATGTCCAGTTAACCTTTTATTCGACCAATCAAAACCTTACTTGCAAAATCATGCCAGTGATATTGAAAAGAATTTGAAAACATTTGGAATTATGCCGAGGTTATACGAAATGATTCGGGTGAATTACGAAGTATGCCGGAAACTAATTTCAATATAAAATTTTATATAAAATTAGTTTCAAGACGAAAAAAAACCCTGTGATGGTATAGCCATAAAATCTGTTTATACTAGTATACAATCCAGAGTTTATTACTGCACCCCCCCCCCCCCATTTTTTCAATGTTGAAATAGACCAACATAGACATAGACTATTTATGCAATAGCCTATTGCATAAATAGTCTCGCCTGATATTTTTAGAATTTGTATGCTCCTGAATAATGCTATAAAAGGCGAAGTGTAATTGGTCGATATTTAAATTGTTATTTATAGATGAAAAGTCACCTGAACATGGGAGTCCACACAATGCTGTTAGATCTACTGGTAGACCCAGTAGAGCTAATTTTAATCAGATTGAGCTGCACCATTCAAATCATAATGGCAAGATGAAAAGATATATTGGTTACCACTAATATTGCCCAAATTTTATCAGTAAATGTGGATGCCGAGTCTGGCAATGTCTTAGAAATGATTGTGTCTGATGAAAAAACTGAAGCAGAATTTCTATCCCATGATCCATCTGTATAAACAGGAATGTAATCATGGTACCCATCTTGGATTTTTATGAAATGATCTTAATAAATAACTGCATCTGTGTGATCTTTCTTCAGATTCACAAGATCACATACAATTTTTTGTGGTTTGGTATATATCAAAGTGGCAAAACAAAATATGAAGTTGTTTAAAAAATGTTGGTTAAATCAATGTTGGAAACTGATAAAAATTACTTAATTGACCTCACATAAAACAACGTCATATAATTGTTATCAAACACTGCATTATTTGCAGGATGATTTGGTAATGATTTAATCTTTGTAGCATACCACAGAGAAAGCTTGGCATGTCTACATTGCACCGAAACTCTGTTCATGTGCATCCGCATACAAGCCCTCTAATGCACATGTAATGGATTATACATGAAGCTTCACTACAAAGACATGTCTATGTGCATGCATATAAATACTGCTGTTATTAATGGCTGTAGACCAAAGATGCAGTGGCATATTTTGAAAATTGGATCAGAGTGAGAGAATGCCAAATGCTTTTGGCCAGTAATTGTACACACACATGTATGTGATTTCTCATTCTCTTGTGTTACAAATGATTGGAAACGTATGGAAGTGATGTTTTCAGTCAGACAGGAGTTGTTTTTTTCTTCATGGCTGTCATTATGTATGATGGGTATTATAGTCTGGGTTCCTGATGAAACATGTTTGTTCCATTAGACATGTATGTGAGTAATCATCTGTGTATTCGAATGTATCTTGTAATGCATTTGGCTGCATAAAGCTGCAATCTTCATTAGACTTTTTCAGGCATGGGTGGGGTTCGTTGTGTTTTTTTGGGGGGGGGTGGGTGGGGGGGGGTGTGTGTACTTAAAAGAAATTTTAACTTTAATAAAAGATCGTGTACCAGTACATGTAGTTCATTAGTAGAAAAAAAATAAAGTAGTGTTTTAGTTCAACAATTTAATTATGGTTAAAGGGACATTCCCGAGTTTGCTGCATTGTAACATGTTTCCGACTAATAAAATATTTCTATGATTAAACTTACATATTAAATATATTTTCTTGTTTACAATATCAGTGTCTGTATATTCAAAGTGTTTCTGATCGTCTTAATATTTGTAAGAAGCCCAAACTGGATTTTGTCTTCAAATAATTTCGTACGTACGAAAAAATCTTTTTTAGGAAATAAAATTAAATTTAACCTAGTTCAAATAGTAGAACGATCAGAAACACTTTTAATATACAGCCACTAATATTTTATGTAGAAAAATATATTTGATACGTAATTACAATTGTTAAAAAGTCTTTGTTAGTCGATGACATCTTAAAAATTGCAGCACACTCAGGAATGTCCCTTTAAGGTCCACAGAGACCAATTAGGAGAGGAAACCCGTTGCTTCCACTCTTTTTCAATTATTTAGCAACAAGGGATCTGATAGACAGGATAGTCCATACCACAACATTTGTTACCACAGCTGTGGAGCACTGGCTGGAACGGGATCTAGCTGAATGGGCCTACTGATCGATCGTAGACAGATTGTGCACTAGGTGAGAGTTTTACCACAGAGTTCTTGCCCCTGGCATGATGGGTCATAGGATCCTTTGCCCCCTGTGGGTTACAACTTTAAGATGGAAATTTGCTTTGTTTAACAACACAACTAGAGCACATTTATTCATTATGTCATATAGTCTTGGAGGAAATCAGCAAAATGTTTTCATTAGCAGCAAGGACTCTTTTTTTTTTCTTTTTTTTATATACAGTGTATACATTACCACAGACAGGACAGCACATACCATATATTTTGATATACCAATTTGGTTGAGTTGGCAAAAAAATTAATTAATTGGAGAATGCTTTAATATATGCCACACGGTACTGTTTTAGTTGAGAATAATAAAATGGTCTTTTTAAAACAAGTGCGTGCTTAGTAGAAGTGATGGCTTACACCACTTAATGTTAGTGTATGTACAAATCTGCTGACATGTGCCTGTCATAACTTCATGTTCAGAGCTATATTATTTTAGCTCAGTCTGACGTCTAAGGTTATTAAGGTTTTTAAAGTTCTGTTTGTTTTTAAGGTTCTGTTTGGTTTTTAAGGTCCTGTAAGGTTTTTAAGGTTCTGTTTCTTTTTAAGGTTCTGTTTGGTTTTGAAGGTTCTGTTTGTTTTGAAGATTCTGTTTGTTTTTAAGGTTCTGTTTGTTTTGAAGATTCTGTTTGTTTTTAAGGTTCTGTTTGGTTTTTAAGGTTCTGTTTGTTTTGAAGGTTCAGCAGGATGGTCCTGTTCTGTGTTTTGATTCTGCTCATGGTGGTTCTTGATGTCAAGTCTCTGGAGACGACCCCCGATCCACATGGAGGCATTCCACATGGAGTGAAAAACCCTTCTTGTGATGATAATAAGGTACATCATTAAATTTAATATTTTTACAAGACATGTATGCTTAGACTTGTTATAATGTTTTCTATAACATCCACCTGCATCTAAAAACAACTGCAGACAAGCTCCTTTTGTACACTTGTTTAATATCTGGATAATGTGTGCCAATAGCAACATGAAATGATTAAGAGGCTTTTAATTATTATCATTTTGATATGTACAGATGCTAGCAGAGGGGGACAGGGATGGGGGGGGGGGGGGATGGCTAATGCCAAAATACATTTTAAAAACCAGAAACAATGTTGAAAGTAGCTCTTAAAAATCTACATATTTTTTAGTGTACAATTTTAGGATGGAGGGTGGAGGGAGATGGCTAGCTAAAAAGAATAGATGTGAGAAAATATAGATAATTGTGAATAAGCACTAAAGTAATTTTAAATATGTCGCCTTTTTTTTCTTCTCAAAGGAATATTAATTTAATGTCAGGTATGCCACAGTCATTCACATCACTAATGCATCGTGCCTTTCTACATTCTAAGCATTCAATGTTAGGCTTCTAGAGCTAAGCCATAGATTGCAGAATAAATTACTGTCTGGTGGACACTATTACATCTATTGGACATTTCAGTCTTGCATAATTGTATAGAAACAAGGCTTTAAATAGGTCTACATTTATTAGGCCTCTACCAGTACAACTGGGGGGGTGGGGGGGGGGGGTGTTTATAGGTTTCATCTCCATCCTTCTGTCTGTCTGTCCCACATATAGTTTTCTTGGCATTATTTTTACAATGCTTTGAGATAATTGTGCTGGAATTTTGTGTATAGATTTATCATGTACTGAACACAGTACAGATCAAGTTTGACTTTCATGGCATTTCACCAATTTGTGACGAGAGTTATGACCCTTGAACTTTGGAAATACAAAAATATTTTAGGTTTGGTCGGGGTTCGTATTGCTTTTGCGTACTCCCAGAATGCTTGTTTGTGACACTTGTACATTTATAAGAATGTTTTAGAAAAGTATTATGGAATCATGTTAAGTAAATTTTAGTGTGTCTTTTTTTAAATTTGTTTGACAGTGGAGTCTAGAAGTAGACTGGGACCCATATGGCCCACACAGTTCACAGAACTACACTTGTCATGGACCCACCCTCAGACCAGTGAGTAACTCATTAACGATAGACATTCTTGGTATATAGTGCAGTAAACTGAACTAAATCTGATTCAAAAGATGTACAAAATTATCCTAACCTCAGTGTAAAATTTCTATACCATAGGCAGACTTCAGAAAATTATGAGAGTGATAATTTTGTTTGCTTGGCATGTCTTAGGTTTGTGGAACCCATTTTTTATTTCCATGTTAAATTTAGGACATCATATATGTGGATGCAACAGGTTGTGCAAAATGAAGTGGGTTGCCTGTAAATTGTGTAATGTAATCCTTAAAAGTATGGCTTGTTTTCCCTGACGAGGTTTTGTTGAATTGGCACGATTCATCAAACCAAAAATAATGACAGTGTTGATGGTCCCAGTTCTGAAATGAGAACATTCCAGTTTATTTTCTTTATCATGTGGACAGGTGTTTAAAATGTGCAATTTCAGATATAAAATTCTGAATATAGATTATAACATAATGTGACACATAAGTCATTATGTGTCGTATTATGTTATAATCTATATTCAGAATAAAAACAATATTCAAAGCAGCTTCCAATCTTCGCCATGAGCCAAATCAAGACGAGCTGAAGATCATTATCTTTAAATGATGCCGGGTGAGCAATCACATTAAGTTAAACCGAAAAATTTATACTTTTTTTTTTATTGCAAGGTGATTAATTTGCAGCTGTTAAAATTTTCCAGGCGAGTGTGGAGGGGAGTGGGTGTGACGACTGGCTTCCAGCAAGACATTCTGTGTCCGTAATGAAACATATATTCTCTTTTATTTTCAGACTCTTCAAGACCCATTTGTTTACTGTCAGACCAAGGATGAAATGGTAAGCATTCATGTTTTTTGTCATCCACCTGTCTTGTTAATCATGCGGGGACAGAATGTAGCCCAGTTGTAAAGCATTCGCTTGATGCATGGTCAGTCTAGGATCGATCCCCGTCGGTGGGCCCATTGGGCTATTTCTCGCTCCAACCAGTGCACCACGACTGGTATATCAAAGGCCGTGGTATGTGTTATCCTGTCTGTGGGATGGTGCATATAAAAGATCCCTTGCTGCTAATAAAAAAGAATAGCCCATAAGGTGGCGACTGCGGGTTTCCTTTCTCAATATCTCTGTGGTCCTTAACCATATGTCCGATGCCATATAACTGTAAATAAAATGTCTTGAGTGCATCGTTAAAGAATTTTTTTTTTTCTTAATCATGATTTAAAATGAGCAGCTGCCTTTTTACTTTTAAAGTACTACTATTTTTGTCTAGCTTGAGGCGGCCTTATTTAGGGGTTCCTTGATTCTTTTTCAGTTGAGTAGGGGGTTCTCATTGGTATATAGCATTTTTTTATTACATTGTTTTGTGTCACGCACCATTTTAAAAATAAACATTTTTCGGAATGAACATCAATACACAACATAATAAACTGGTCTTGTTAAAAATTGAATGTTCTTCATTACATTCTTTTTCTCTATTCAGTTCCAAAAAGTGAGACTTTCTTTTAATCACCTGCCAAATGTTTTGTTTTCTAAGCTTCAGTTCCCTAACTTTTGTTTAGTGTCTTGAAGACCTAATTGGCAGTAATGCATTTTGAAATTAATTTCACTTTCATTTTGCAGAACCCTCCAATGCATGTATGCTACCCATCTCCAATTCATTATAAGGATCACCCTCCCATGAGGTAAGCTGATTAGAATTAAGGAGACACCATTGTAATTAACTTTAAGCTAGGTAAGTATGGTCCAGCTGTTTGTCCACTCTAACACCAGCTAGGGACCATTACCGGCCTCGGTGGTGTTGTGGTTAAGCCATCGGACATAAGGCTGGTAGATAATGGGTTCTCAAACTGGTATCGGCTCCCACCCAGAGCGAGTTTAATGACTCAGTAGGTAGGTGCAAGTATTAGCCTCCTGTGACTGATGTTGAATAGTTAGGTATAAGACCACTACACCCTCTTCTCTCTCACTAACAACTAACCACTAACAACTAACCCACTGTCCTGGACAGACAGCCCAGATAGCTGAGGTGTGTGCCCAGGACAGCGTGCTTGCACCTTAATTGGAAAGAAGCACGGAAATAAGTTTGAAATGAAATGGGAACCATTACATTCATATACTTTATGTGAAATGGTTGGAGTGGGAGATGCTTATTCTTTTAAGTCTGGTGGGTTTGCAGGGGTTTTATTGTCGTGCACCAAAAATATTTGTGGTAGGCAAGACATTTACTTCTGCAAAATCCTTGTGTGATGCAGATTGTTGGTTGACAGGGACTACAGATATGCTGTCCATCTGTATCTGCATTTATGAAAAAAAAAAAAAGTATTAGCCTCCTATGACTGATGTTGAATAGTTAATTCTCTTATTTTACTTTACGTTGTTAATTTATATATGTATGCAGTGTTCTCGCTGGGTGAAAATTAAAGGAGGGCGGCCCGCTCGGCACCACACCTTTCAAAAAAACAACAACCAATAAACGAAAAGCAAAAAAAAAAAGGGGGGGGGGGGGGGGGGGGGGGGGGGGCCGAGTAGTTTGGTTACCATATTGTTGTGTGTTGATAGACTTTGTGAAAAGACATACTCCTTATTTTGCCTACAAAAAAGTGCAAAAAGGTTTATAAATACGAAATACAAGCAAACTCGTCTTTTAATTGAACTGAAGATGATATCGGTTCGACATTCACGGGCAGTTCCGGTTTTGCTGGAGCGATCAAAGTTTTAATAATATTATTTTTAATAAAGATTTCAAGATATACGAAAAACAATAAAGATGTTTGTAAAGTGATCTCCTAACGTCGGATACATTTTTGTTATTTCCATCTTCATCGAATGAATCGATCGCTGTGATAAAATATCGCCTGCTGATAAAAAGTAGTTTCGTTTTTGTAAAGGCGGTGTATATATTATTTGGCACTCAAGATAAATGATTTTAATGATAAACACTACCACTTCCGTTGTTTTTATAAGCGTTCATATCCCCCAAAATTAAAAGTTTACAATATTTTATAAAGAACTGCTGAATAAACAAAATGACAGAAAGTAAAAATCATCAGTTACAACCAATTACTAGTATATCTGCAACTGAGGACAAAATACCAAACGATAGTTAGCGGAAACAAAAGACAGAATGACCGTTCTGATCACGTGACAAATTTGGCGCCCAATAAGGTTTGTTTTTTTCAATCGGAGATTGCCGAATCCGTAAAAAATTAAATGTTTTCATTGCTCACATAAAATATAACTTTTATTGTGTCTATCAAACATACAAATGGATACTGATATTGGACAAAATAGAGGCTGTTAAAAATACTGTTAAATTACGTTACGGTAACTGTTGTAAATGTCTCGTCAATTGCTTTTTCGTACACAACGCAGCTTTTTTCTTTTGATGTCCAGTGTGCAGACTGATCGTTGTTTTTTGTGTGGAAACAAGTGTGCATTTGGAAATAGCGGAGATAGGTGCTAGAAAATAAAGAGGGGCGCTCAAAAATAAAGGAGGGCGGCAAAATGGAATAACGGGGCGGGGCGCCCCGTTTAAATGGAGCAGCGAGAACACTGGTATGTATGGTCACAAATTATTATCACTTGTTTTTTTGGTTGTGGAGTTTGGTTTTGTGAGATAAGTTAGAACATTGGGGCCCTATTCCTCCACACATAGTATGATAATTTCTGGATATTATTAAATTAATTACATTTACCTGCTTACTCACTCATTTAGTTCACACAAATCATGCTTAAATAAATGTGTTGACAGATTTTCTCAGGAAACATTTTGTTTTTTATGGCATCTGGATTTCCTTTTTAAGTTTCTTAAATTTCTATGTTATTCTAAAATGTTAAATATTAATTCCGAATCAATTTTGAAATGACTAACTACTGGTAGGTACGGTACAGGTTTTATGTCACATGTACAAATCTCAAATATAAAAAGTTTAAATTATAGGATCTTAAACAAGCTTCCATTTCTTATCATGTTTATGTCCCCAGTGAAATAATGTTCAATTGTCACAAGCTTTAGCAAGTGACAATGAAAATTAATTTGCGAGGGACATAAATATAATATGAAATGGAAACTTGTTTAATATCCTATTTATTACCCACAATCAATCTTAATTTATATCACTAAAATCATTTAGTGGACGTTCCTGTAAGACGTCAGAAGTGTTATGTCCCACTTGGTGTTCTAGTGGGATGTATCACGTTGATATGTACCAAGACATTTTTAACCATATGGATAATAATCTGTAATATGACTCACAAACTGATGGTGTTTTATGTTTTTAGTGGGGCTCATCGTCCACTCTGGCCCATGTATGGAGAATATGTATTTTTACCTGTACAGAGATGGCTTCACGCTCTAGAGGTAAGGTTCTTCCTTCCAGTGATTGCAATAGAAAAATAGCCTTTATTTGTTGCTCAATATCAATTAAAATACTTAAATAATAAAATATATAAATTCATGTCAATACACATTTCTTAAAAAAATTAAAGATGTTTTAATTGTATCTTTATTCATTGTTGTCCTTTTTTCCCCCTAAGTGTTCATGTTTATATCTAGTATTTTAAATTTGTACAGTTATGCTTATTGAATTCTCTTCGATGTGTGTATATTTTGCAGCATGGTGCTGTGGCTCTACTCTATCACCCCTGTGCAGACCCAGATGAGGTGGCCCGTCTGAGGAAAATTGTAACAAACTGCATTCGAAAACACGTCGTTACACCATACGATCTTCCCACTGATCAGGTAGTGGCACCATTTAGTACTTTTACGTGCATTTATTTTTATTTTTATTAGTTATACTTTAAAATGTGCTTTTAATAATATCAGAATAAGCTTCATTCTCTTCCAATATGATTAATGTTGGTGCTACACCAAACATCCAAAGTGCATCGATGTGCTTCAATGCGGTTACTTCCAGTTGTTGCTACATCAAATGCATCTTGAAGCATTTCTAAGCGGTTTGAACCCATTCCAGTTCAGTTTGGTTCTATTTATGACGTCACATCGTATGAAAGCTATACAGGCCATTCACATCCTCTATTTTGCAGGTTACTATTGTACTTTAAAGGTAAAGAAAAACTGGATGACGTCATATGGAAGCAAAAACACAGGTAAATGACGTCAGTTGAAAGCAACAGAACCCTCCTTTTACATGAGAACTGTATTTGGTGTAGTACATTCCAAAGCGCTTCGATGCGATTTCTCAGCCGGTGTAGCAACGGTGTCATGATCAACTTCCAGTTCTGTTCAGTTCCAGTTCAAAGTGCAATGATGCACATTAGCAAAATCGTATTTGGTATAGCACCAACATAATAATCAATGTTCTCTAGTGGTGTCGTTAAACAAAACAAACTTTAATGTTTTCTTTCAGATTGTAAATGCATTACGCTGAAACAAATTTACATTTTATATTTTTATCAACAATTTAGGAATTTTTTTTTTATAGTTTTTAAGTAGTTAATATTTTCTACTTCGTCAGCCTCTAGCACTGGTTACGTGGGGCTGTCGGCTCATGATGTCTCACACTAATGATGACCTAGCTAAGCAGTTCATTCAGGTGAATATTACAGTTTCTCTTTGTATTTTGTTGTATGTATCAGTACAGGTAGATTCTTTCATTTCCATTAGATACTGGAAGGAAGGAAGGAAATGTTTCATTTAACGACGCACTCAACACATTTTATTTACGGTTATATGGCGTCGGACATATGGTTATGGACCACACAGATATTGAAGGAGGAAACCCGCTGTCGCCACTTCATGGGCTACTCTTTTCGATTAGCAGCAAGGGATCTTTTATATGCACCATCCCATAGGCAGGATAGCACATACCATGACCTTTGATGCACCAGTTGTGGTGCACTGGCTTGAGCGAGAAATAGCCCAATGGGCCCACTGACGGGGATCGATCCCAAACAGACTGCACATCAAGCGAGCTCTTTACCACTGGGCTATGTCTCGCCCGCTCATTAAATACTGATGATAGCTTCAGATAACGAATTCACGTAGTTTTAAAAAATATAATACAGATGGGATTGGAAAATTATACATCCAATTTATGTTTATTAAATCATTGAATTGTAAAGTTAAACAATTCATATCTGATCTGATGGATTTTTACCATAAAATTCCTTGTGTTTTTGTTAAACGCATGTTTTTAAGCATTGTAAATACCGGTACATGTATTTACACAGGTATAACACTATAATAGTCTTTGTGAATTTGGCCCTTTTTGTCAGTATTCCATTAAACTGCTTTAAAATTATGAATATTTCCATCCAAATTCAACTGATAATTTCCCAATTGTTCTGACAAATAATGTAATTTTATACAGTACTTGCTAATTTCTATTCTATTCTGTTTTTAAATTTTATGAATCTTCACATGTATGTATTTAATGATTATTACATAATTAATATGTTGTGTATTGTTTTCTTTACAGGATCATGCAATGCGAGGTCGGGAGAATCGTGTAGTTTCAGATGGGCAGTATGGATACTTTCTGATCAAACCAGCTCACATCGTCTCCAATCTCAGAGACGAAACTCTCTGTCCAGATAACCCAGTAAGTAGAAATAACCTGTACATTGAAAGAAAAGTACTGGAATAAAATTCATAGACCCATAGTACTGGAGCCAAATTTATAGATCCATAATACTGGAGCAAAATTTATAGATCCATAGTACTGGAGCAAAATTCATAGACCCATAGTACTGGAGCCAAATTTATAGATCCATAGTATTGGAGCAAAATTCATAGACCCATAGTACTGGAGCAAAATTCATAGACCCATAGTACTGGAGCAAAATTTATAGATCCATAGTATTGGAGCAACATTCATAGACCCATAGTATTGGAGCAAAATTCATAGACCCATAGCACTGGAGCCAAATTTATAGATCCATAGTATTGGAGCAACATTCATAGACCCATAGTATTGGAGCAAAATTCATAGACCCATAGCACTGGAGCCAAATTTATAGATATTTTCGTGCTTATATCCAATTAAGGTTGAAGATGCTGTCCTGGGGACACACCTCAGCTATCTGGGTTGCCTTTCCAGGACAGTGGGTTAGTTATTAAGTATTAATCATAAAAGCTTTCTACTTGATTGCAGCTCTGTTGCCATGGCACCATATTTTATACTTTTATTTTTTTAATAATATATTAACGCGGATGTCATAACTAAAGGTAGAAATAAAATTATTTTATACCATAGGTCTCAAATACATAATGTGTTCATGGCAGTTTGGTTGGTTTTGGTAAATAATTATTCAGTTTAAAACTGTAGGATAGTGTTTAAAGAGTGCTGAACCTGATCATCTTTTTTCTTGGATTATAAAACAAAAATCTGGTTTTGGTGGAAATGTTTTGTGTTACAAAGCTCTATATTCAGTAGTCAAATTGACATGGACATTTATTTCATAGTTTGTCACATTGTTTCATAGTTTGTCACATTGTTTCATAGTTTGTCACATTGTTTTTACACTGCAGTCTCCCTCACCTTGGTAATAACAAACCATTCCTCATTCTGTACCTTTCTTTCTTTTCTTATTTGTTTTGCTATTTTCCTATTTTAAGAATAATTCAATTTTTGAGATACATTTTTACATCATGTTGATCACATAATTGATTGTATACTTGTAAACTGCTGGAAGAGGTCTTAAAATAGGCTTTAGCTTGTTAGCCAAACCCATATTTATTGCTTATTTTACATGTTAATAAAATATGTGTCATTCAAATCAGCAGTGATAGTGAAGATATCTGATTATGTTGTATTTCCAGAAGGAACCTCCAGTTGATTTGGACAAAAACCCAAAACTTGTTGATGAGCTATACCGCATTCCAGTGGACAATGTTAAATCCATGCTTCACAAGAAAAATAAACAGATTAACCGTCTGCTTGACAAGTTAGCAGAACTGAAGAAAAAAAGTTTAAAAAAACTTAAATCAAAATTTCTGATAAAATGAAGATGAATTTCCTGGACCGCTGTGTGTGTTATTGGGTTTATTTTGTTGTGTTTATGCAAAATAAAGGTATGCTTTTGCTTTATTTTGTTTGATAGAAAAATATTTAACACAATAGAAAATAAAAAGTGTTTAAAAATGCTTTATTTTCTTAATACAAAATTTACATATTCAAATGTCTTTCTTTTTTCTTTTAAAAATGTATTTAATTTTCTGTTAAATCTAAAAACAAGGAATGTTCAACAACACCTCAGCACATTTTAAAGTACAAAATATTAGGGAATGATAGAATTAGTTTATTTCCCCATCCCTTGGGTAATAAATATGTCTAAGAGTGTAATACAGTGGGGATTATTTGGGGTACCATATACCACTGTGTATTAGCTGACTCTGGATAGCCAAACCTATAGTTTTCCCCTCAGTATCTGGTAAAACAAGGTTGGTATGATGAATAAGCCGACTCAACTTTTATGTAGTTGAAACGGGCAAAAATATAGATATATCCGACTGAGGTAATGTCGGTCTCATGCAACAGTCAATCGTGGGAATTTGTTTGGGTAAACCGATCAAAGTACAATGTACAAAAACTCTTTTAATATAGATTTTCAGATGACTAAAAAAGAATAAAGGTTTATAAAAGAATCCCCTAATGTGGGATAACTTTGTTCTGTTCTTTTATTTCTCGAATGAATCGATCGCATGGCCATCACTAGCTGATAAATGTAGTTTGATGGTTATACAGCAGTGTAAATATTTAACACCCACGATAGATAATTGCAATGATGAACACTACATGTACCTCTTCTGTTCTTTTTGTAAGTGGTGATATCTCTAATCAAACTTAGTTTGTAATAATTTATTAGGAATTGCAGAATCGACAATGACAGTAAGTAAAAATAATCAGTTTTGAAGTCTTAGATTGTCAGAGTTTTGTTAGTATCGTAAGTATCGTATTTCCGTACACGCCAATATTTTGTTGTATTTTCTTAAGACATTTTTTGTTGACTGTGTATTGGCTGACCACTCCTCTCTTGACAGTATTTAGAGGCTTAAAAAGTTGGCTAATACACGGTGATCTACAGTACTTAAAAATACTGGCTTACTGGTGTCACACTGGTTTACTACAGTGTAGGTATTATGATCTGTTGTTTCTAGGGCATTTTAATTTCAAATCTACAATAATTACTTATCACAATAGCATGTAATGGGAATAAAAATTATTAAATAGTAAAATGTTTTTGAGATTGCAACTTTAATGAATTTCTCATTCTTGAATATAATGAGCTTATGATATAATACCACCTAATCTGTAAGTCACAATGTAATTAATTCCATTCATTGGTCTTTTGTAACATAGCATGACTATTATTACCCCAAGGCTGTGTATCACACAGGTATATATATATATTTGTAGCTTACTTATAGAACATAATTTAGAATCATGACTTGACGAAGTAGCAAGGACATTTTACACAAAATATATGAAAAAAACTGGTGTATGGTGGAAAATAAACAAAAAGAAACTTGTTTAAAACAATTTCACTTTAATGACACCACTAGAGCACATTGCTCGATTAATCATTTGCTGGATGTCAAAGCTTTGGTAATTTTGACAGTCTTAGAGGAAATGCCCAATTTAGCCAATGTATTTTTCATGCTGGGGTGTCGTCAAACAGTCATTCATTAGAGAGGAAACCTGTTACATTTTTGCATTAGTAGCAAAGGATTTTATATATATATAAATTATATCATACTAGACCGGATAGCACATATCACTGCCTTTGATATACCAGCTGTTGTGTACTAGCTGGCTGCATGGATCAAGAAATTGCCCAGTGGGTCCGCCGATGGGGATCGATCCCAGACCGACCATGCGAGCACTTTACCACTGGGCTTTGTCCCACCTCTACTATACAAAAATAATCGTTATTTAAAAGAATAACAAACTATTTTATGACAATAATCTGATCTTGTTTATATTTGGTTTGCCTCTGTCAAGAATTAAGTTTCAAACATCATCTGATTCTCAAATTATGCTGACTGAAATTTCATCCAAAACCCGTATGCCATTGATTAGATGACATATTGACATACACCATGTACTTTGTTGCCAGTAAGGAACACTTCTTTTTTTTTTTTTACTTTGAATGATTTACTAGTTTCTGAAGAGTTATCTCCCTTCCACTATTATTTACACCATTTGGCTATTGGTGCTAGATTGCTGCAAAAACAGAAGTTTGTTTTGTTTAACGACACCACTAGAGCACATTGATTAATTAATCATCGGCTATTGAATGTCAAACAATGTAATTCTGACACATAGAGGAAACCTATTACATTTTTCTAAAACAGCAAGGGATCTTTTATATGCACTTTCCCACAGACAGGAAAACACATACCATGGCCTTTGACCAGTTGTGATGCACTGGTTGGAACGAGAAAAAACCCAATCGGTTCAATAGATCTATAGAGGTGGTTTGATCCTGTGATGCAAGCACCTCAAGTGCGCACTCGACTGACTGAGCTAAATCCCACCCCCTGACAAAACAAGACAGCAGTGAAAATTAAATACAAATTAAAACACATAAAACAAAATAGAAAACTGAATTTTAGTTCAGCATATTCCACCCTCAATGCAACATATATACATTTATTACCCCAGTGGGCACTCATAACGGAGGGGGGGGGGGAATAATAATCATAATTTCTCACTGAGAAATTATCATACATTGATTTATCGTACACTACTATTGGACGATTTGACGCCAACAAACCAATCACCTTGTCAGTACTAAATATGACGTCATCACGATTTGGCAAAGCACACACAATGATGTCAAGTAGTTTAAAGTGTTTGTGTTTACGTCTTTCTGGTTTCAGTGTTATAAATGGTAGTTTAAAGTGTTTGTGTTTACGTCTTTCTGGTTTCAGTGTTATAAATGGTAGTTTAAAGTGTTTGTGTTTACGTCTTTCTGGTTTCAGTGTTATAAATGGTAGTTTAAAGGGACATACCCTAGTTTTTAAACACCAAGGCATATTTTTTACTATTAGAGCCATTTTTGATAACTGAAATTATATTTTATTGTTTAGATTAGCCATTTCCATATATTCGGAGTGTTTTTGGTCGTCCTGGTGTTTCTAATATCACAAAATGCATTTCTCTTATTTTTAAAAACGCACGTGCGTCTGAGAAGTAACAGTTATGGAGTCAAGTTTTAGTCTATTTTTAGAGGGTATTTCACTGTTTCAAAGTCACAGACTCGTGTTTCACTCAGTTGTAACTTTATCCAAATTGTTTAAGGTTTGTAGATCAACTAAACTTAGTGTCCATTTTTACGGGCTAAAACTAGGATCTGTCCCTTTAATGCAATTCATTATAGATTTTTTTTTTTTTCACTGAATATATAGAACTTTGGGTTTTGAAAATTATCTGTGAACCGTGAATAAAATACAAAGTTAAAGCAATACCCAGAACAGTAAATTAGTTTACGTCGTTTCTATATACATGGACGTGTAAGCCGATGTAGGCAGTATCAAAATAAGGCTTTTAAAAAATTGCAAATAGCTGGGGTAATAAATAGAGATTATTATCTGAGCTTGTGTGTCGTACTGATTTTACAAAACGAGTGTCCGGATTTTTGTATTGCCCGAGCAAGAGCGAAGGTAATACATGAATCCTGACACTCGTTTCGTAAAATCAGTACGACACACACTCGAGTGTAATAATTTCTTTATTATCTATATTAGTATTGCTATTTTCTTTATGAATAACAAAGACCATTTCAAAATGTTTCAACCACAACTAGAAAGAGACGACGAAATGACGTCATATTTCACATGCAAAGTCTGAACTAGGACTGGAGAAAATGTCACGTTATGACGTCGCTTCTCAAAATTATGTCACCACACTTGTTATTACACGTGTGCTTCATATGATTATTATTAACTCAGTTATGTTAAACCATGTGGATAATAAATAGAATAACAAACTCGGTACCATTTATTATCAAATTTATGTCCCTCGTGAAATAATTTTCATTCGGGATATAAATTTGATAACTGCTAACTTGTTTATTATTCTCTATGTAGGTGATAAAGGCAGGTCTGATGAAATGAAAACAAAACAAAACCTGCTATTAGATATATTTTTATTATAAATTATTTTTGTAAGAAAATTCAATCTTGCAGTAACAATTTAAATGTATATAATTGTTTATTATTTAAGCTACTGACCATTTCATATTGAGAGTGGGTACAAGGATTTAAAAAACAAATAAAAATGATTCAACTTGAGGAAGATTTTCTTTCCTTTTAAAAGTTAGCAATATCAATCCGATCTCATCACACAATATATTATATTTGTCCTCCAAGTCTCTGCTAAAACATAACCAGGTCATAAAGTCATCAAACATTGTTCTTTTTTGCTCTAACCAAAATCCTTGAACCTACTTACCCCAAAATAAAATGATCATTAAAAAAAATAGTCTGTCTCTAATGCAAATGGTGTAAAATAATTCTAATAAAAATAATAATCCTAACACACTCTCTTGCAAAATATAATACATGTATATAATACGCCAGATATTCTACAATTAATAAATCATAGAGCTAAAAAACATGTATATACGCCAGATATTCTACAATTAATAAATCATAGAGCTAAAAAACATGTTTAGTGTCCACATTTGGACAACTGACAGTCATACATTTGCAGTTCATTCAGTAGAACATTCCAAAGAACATTAAAATTTTATTAATTTTGAACAATAGCTCATTTTATATGAAATACGATTTTCTCATAGCATAATTCAGCATTCTTAATTGTATTAATTTAGAACAAAAGTTCATACATCAAATACAATTGTCTCTAGTATAATTCGGATATTTGTATTTCAGTTACTCATAATTATTTATAATTATTTAAATTCAGTTAATCAAATATTATACAATCAAGCAACAGCATTTTCTTTGTGGCCTTTTAGGCTTCAACATTTTTAACTTTAACAAATAACATTGTTACACAAATATGCATAGTGCATTGTGAGGTGATAACATGATTTTGAACTGGAATGTTTAAGAAGGAGAATGATAAACACCCCACCGTTCTTTGACAAGAAAAATCAGTATTACAAAGATGACAATATTCAGATTTGTGCATGATTGATTAATTCATTATACACATACATGTATTACATACATGTAACACAAATAGTTTTGAAATAACTCAACCTATTAACTTGCATAGCCTTGTGTTATCTGCAATCTAATAAGAAAAATAAATTCTTTTACATAAGCATAATTTTTTTTGGCAGTAATACGTTTGTGACATACAATATATACGTGCCCTTTTGCTGTAAACATCCACATATTTCACATACATCCTACAAAATGTTCACATTTTGGTGTCATTTACAATACTTTGATATATTTGGTTTTCCACACTACATAAGTTTCATCATAACAATTTCCTTTTTAATGGTGTAGAGTTTGATATATGAAAATACTGTTGATGAAGGCACATGTGCACATGGATATCGCGGTCTGAATGAAAAATATGTTATGTAAAAAATCTGCCTTTTAGGCAACATTTAGTTTTCAAGGTATGATTAGTGACATTTCTACTCAATTGAAAATTGATTTATAATTAATGTTTTAAAATTGTGTAGTAATCTCTGAAACTTGTGTGGTGAATCACGACGTGATACTGAACAAAATATTCCCTCACTTTTATTTAGCTATTGGAATATACATCAACTAAAAATCTGACACTTGTCAAGCAAACATGATCACCAACAAATATCTATTTTACTAGCTAAAAGTTGTTTAAAAATACAAACCAAAGTTTTATTGTTCTATGGACATTAAAACTGAAAAATAGTTCATAAACTGCAATTGCAGTAAAAATCAACAAATTTTGTCATGGTTGCTAGAAAACAGAAAAAGCCTAACAATTAATACAGTAAATGGAGAATCATAGCCAGTTATTTGGACAACATGATAATATGAACAACAAAACAAGAAATAAAACAAATCACAAAAAATTACACTAATCATCTGTCGATGATTTTCATTATTTACGTGTAGCAATGGACTGATTACTATTAGAAATGCTGTGTATGATAATGCATAATAATACACTGATCACAGTCAATATGCCAAGTGAACATCATATAATCACCGAGTTTAAAGAAGTACTTCACACCTGTGTTACTAAGCAAAGTTCATATAATGTTTCTTCAATAAATGTTATTTACCGGTATACAAGTTTACAACAACAAAAAAGCAAATTAATCAAATATCTATTTCGTAATTTAAAAAACTAGTACATACATGTATATGTCTGAAAATTATCTACGGTACCTAATTGTCAATGATTTTTAAATTAATTAATAAAATTAAAATTATAAATAATTTGACTGACTGAAGTAATTTTAAAAGAACAGTAGCATTCAGTAATTTGTAGTACAAAACCCCCCTATAATAAACAATGTCATAGTTTAAATTAGTCAAAAATAGTGAATTTATCACCCACAGGATAAACAATAAAAAACCTCCAAACCTATTCACTTAGGTAATTATAATTACAAAAATATATGTCTGCCTAAATATATATATATATATGCCTGTGTGTGCGTCTGTGGATTTTAAACTTTTTGCATATTATAATGATGTTGCATCAAATACGTTAAAATACGAAGTAACTGAAATTTTTAAAACAATGAATGTGCATGTTTTGTTATATTTACCATGACGCAAATCTGTTTTTACATACAACAAAACAATTGAAAATCTAATCCAAAGTAAAAAGGAGTCACTTGAAAAGTGATAAACTTCTAGCAACAGTTTATCACTTTACTTGAATTGGTCAACATAATCTCTCAATTCAAACAGTGTTTGCAGGATAAATAGTAATAACCGAAATGCACAGAAACAAAACATGCGCACACACATACATTTGAACAGCAGTATTATAATATTCTCATTTGCTTTGACAAATGGGGAATAATTGTTGTATTTTCCTCAGTGACATATTGTACAGTAAATGGACATAAACAGGTAACCAGGAGCTCAAATAAAAATAATTTTGATTACCCTGTACACTGAGTCGATGCACACATTCTGCAACAGACATATTAGGGGCTGTTCACAACTGTCAGTATTTTCAAGAGCATATAAACCGTATACTGGTGTGTGTGTGTGTGTGTGTGTGTGTGTGTGTGTGTGTGTGTGTGTGTGTGTGTGTGTGTATGCATGTGTGATTGTGCGTATTTGTTAATATTGATTTGTTGCATATTTTATGTCAAAAAAGAGAGAACACTTCCCACTACTACTCTGTACACACTGTATATATATATATTGTATTTATGCACATAATATATATATGCTGATGAGTTACAAACCTTAAGATAGTAAAAACTAACTTCTGTATGTCTGTATGTGCATGCATACACGTGTGTGTGTGTGTGTGTATTAAGTTAGTCTTGTTTCAAACATAACTTTTTTGGGGGAAATATCCCTTGTTAAATCACACTTTTAATTAAGTGCTGCAACACCAAGATTAAATTCTGTAAGAAAATGTTGACAATTATGAACAGTCCTATATACAGATATTCTGGCACTAGTCTATTAAAATCATCTCAACTTAAAAAGCACCCACGATTATACACACTGTATTAATTTGTTTTAAATAAATTAAAATGGACAATTCTAAGCTAAACTGATGTACACCTGTAACAGTCTTCTCTTAGCACCGGGCCAATTGAATTGTTTCACTTTGTTTATAATTATAGGTCACCAACAGGTTGTCCAAATTTAATTTTTTGTTCATTTTGTATCTTGAAATCAAAATTCTTTGGAGCTTCAAAAATGAGCACAATTGTCGAACCCAAGTTGAATTCTCCAAACATTTCACCTTTCTCAACTCTAATGGGTTCTGGAAATTTCCAGTCAAAGTAAGTACCTTCAGAATACTTGATTTTGTTGTTCGTTGTTAAATCCTGAAAATACAAACAATAATAAAAAGTTGAATGAATTTATGTTTAATGACACTCGAGAATGGAAAACATAGAAATATATAGAAATTAAATAACAGATGCATGCATACTCCTAAATACAAAACCAATGTGAGATATTAGTTGACATATACTACACTACACATGCTGCATTTTAACCAAGGTTAATTATAATGTGGACTATTTTAAACTGGGTTAAATCTGTGTTGTGTCTACACAGGTTATACTGTCTCTGGCCTATGACATCACTGAATTTATAATTTATTGGTGAAATATTAGTGGTACTCTACTTCAGAAATAGAAGAAAACTGCTCTTTCAATATTTATATGTTCCCATCTCTACATGATCTCCCCCTCTCTCTCTGAATATACCCATCTTTGTATGTACCCCCTTCTCTACCTACCTTTAAGGAGATAGCTCTCTTATACAACAACAAACACTATACCAAGAGGGGTCTTTTTAATACAACCTTGGATGTACTATCCCAAAAGGGGTCTTTTTTAATACTACCTTGAAGGTACTATCCCAATAGAGGTCTTTTTAATACAACCTTGGATGTACTATCTCAAGAGGGGTCTTTTTAATACAACCTTGGATGTACTATCTCAAGAGGGGTCTTTTTAATACAACCTTGGATGTACTATCCCAAGAGGGGTCTTTTTAATACAACCTTGGATGTACTATCCCAAGAGGGGTCTTTTTAATACAACCTTGGATGTACTATCCCAAGAGGGGTCTTTTTAATACTACCTTGGATGTACTATCCGAAGAGGGGTCTTTTTAATACTACCTTGGAGGTACTATCTCAAGAGGGGTCTTTTTAACACAACCTTGGATGTACTATCTCAAGAGGGGTCTTTTTAACACAACCTTGGATGTACTATCCCAAGAAGGGTCTTTTTAATACTACATGTACCTTGTTTTATTTATTTAACATATACATTATATTATTATGACTTGCCCTATTTTAAGTGTATTCAATTTTCTTAACTACTACAGTTTGTCACAGCCTGATTACTGGTAAAAGACAAAGGTGTGAAACTGAAAACTATATACTAGTATCAGGCAAGTCTTGAATCGCCTCAGTTCAAGGGCCATAACTCTGTCAACATTGGGTAAATCACAATGAAAAATTTGAACTTGATCTGTAACTACATGATAAAGCTAGACAAATTTTTAGCTCAATATCTTGAGGCACTGTGCAAAAAAAAGGCTGAAAAACTACATGTGGGACAGACAGGTGTATCGATAGGGGACTAATAAAATTTAATTTTGTGGGTATTGAGTATATATATATATATTTTTTTTTATATGAAAATTTGTCTCTTATGTGATAATTTCAAGAATATCCCATATTTATCCAAGACATATATACATAAGTATTTTCACAGTAGCCAATACATTGAGAAGTCATTTTGGTTTATTTACCTGATCACAATATATTTTGATAGAACCAACATTGGTGGCTCCCACTGCAGTCAGGGAGAAGAAACCATGCTCCCAGTTTCCCGTGTATACCACCCGTTCATTGAAGTTGAACAGGCCCTGGATCCATCTAGCTATCCCAGGATTTACACTCAGTAACTCTCCTATAAAAAAGAGAAGAAATAACAAGTTATTATATAATGGAATATCTTAGAAAATAACCCAAAACAAAATGAAAACAAAACAAAAAACAATTCCCACCTCCATACCCAAACAACAATAAACCCTAAGATTTTTTTTAAAGTTCTCTTATGCTATGGACTCTGTTAATTAGTAATGTTGTTATGTTAAATATAAAAGTATACCCAGTATGTGTATTTGGTTTTGGCATATAGTCTTGATGATTAGTGATAAAGTTTATATAAATGTTTAGTGAGTGACAAATGAAACTTATTTCAAGCAGGACATAACAATGAAAATTAATAACTGGTGTCAAATTATGATTATTTTTATTGTGTCCCCAGCTTCTTTTTTTTCTCTCTCAAAACAACAAATTTTAATTTTAATTTTTATTATTAGGTTTTTATTTTTTATATTATTTTCAAAGAAAGTATTATTACACAAATTAAAATTCTTTTCACAGCCCAAATAAAATGTGGTTGAATTGGTTCAAAATTATACAATAGTTTAAGAAACTTGTCTCACCAAACTAGAAATTATATAATCAGTGACCATAATTTGAAATACTGTAAGTCACTTTACAATTAATGGTTATTTTGAATTAAGACACACACAAATGTGCCACAAACAATTTTATATTTATACAGTTTAAAAAAAAAAGACAAAAAAAAAGACAAGAAAGTTAATTATAAGTGTAATTATTTTATCTAAAAAATAAAGAAAGAATAAAAAAAAAAAGAAAAAAAAAGAAGAAAGTTTTTTGTTATAGCTGAAAGAAAAACACTTTCAGTTTATTTTTTTCTGAAGTAGATACCTCACACTGGCGATCAGGCATGGCTACACAACACAGTGTCCCACAGGGTCGTGTCTGTTCATAATATAATAATAAACGCAAATTGTAGTTTTATTTTGCATAAAGAAATTTAAAACTTTGCTCAAAAGTCAACAAATGTACTGTTAAAATATGTATAACAATTTTTTTTTTTAAACTAGTATTTAAAACTGATATGAAAATATTAAAAGAGAGGCTACTAGGTCAGATTTCAAACTATTAACATAATAAAGGTAAAGCAAGTTGGGAATAGCAGGGTCCATTTTACACACTGGACATGACTGATCACACACAAAAAACGATCACAGTCCCCACCTATAAACCTTTAAATAAATAAAATTATTCCATATGTTTATAATTTTTCTTCTTCAGAACTTCAAATATTAGTTTGTATTGATTATAAAACACAAAAACATTTAGTTATGTTGTGTTCCTTTAATTAACAAAAAATGGAGAATGTTAAACATCAATATAGGGAGAAGGAAAAATTTTAATTAAAATATTTTATATGAAAATGTAAACTTATGTAATTTTGGTGTATACTTCCAAAGTGATTTAATAATATTTAATAAAAAAAAAATAAAAAAAAATAGTATCATGTTTTATGAACAGACAGAATGGTTAAATAAAAATGAAGTATGGGAAGCTAACAACCTGAAAACAGGAAAGAAGTGTGTTTTAACATAAAACCAGTGATTGATTGATTAGTTAGCTAACACCAGTCCAGTGAGTTGATGCAGAGGTTGCTGTTTGGGAATGTGTGAGGGTTGGTGTAAATCAGGTGCTTTCAATTTAATCTCACAGATTACTTCAGCAAAGATGTGATCATACTAATTTAACAATTAAAAACTGAAATAATTTTCTAAGCGTTGAAAACTCTACACCATACTCAAACAAAGGCTATTACTCTGAATCTAATAATAAAAAACCCCTGTAAAATCACACACAGATAGTTGAAAATTTAGGTTTTTGTTGATTTATACACTAACCACTAACCCACTGTCCTGGACATACCGCCCAAATAGCTGAGGTGTGTGCCCAGAACAACGTGCCTGAACCGTAACTGGATATAAACATGAAAATAAGTTGAAATGAATGCAGGATAATGTTTGTTTATTTTAAGTTTTAAATATTAAGTGGCCAAAAGAAGCTACCGGTACACATAACTATCCTGTAATTTGTCCCATTGGATGACTTCTCACTATAGAGTCAGGTCTTATTAATGAATTGCTTTTTTTTTATTTTCTGTTTTGAGCACAAGGACTTTCTGGCACAATAATTTATGTTCCAATGATCGATTATATTAAAACATTTATCAGTCTGGCTCTACTGATGTGATGATCGATTACAAAAATCCATAATCAATTGTGTGTGAAAATATTAACTGTAGTATTATAGTCTCTCCAGCTTAAATGATGAAACTGGTGTAAAAATGTTGGGGTTGGGGTTTTGTGTGCATGTGTACATAAAGAAAAAAAAGTTATTAAACAGTTATTAAAGGTAAAATTAGCCATTTGTAGGGTCTATCCCAGTGAATACGACAATACGTGTATGGTTCTTATAATTGAAATCCTTCTTACATACATGTTCATATAATCTGAACCAACTGTGTACTAACCAGAAGTTGATCGGTTTGTGCAAACTGACTATACAGCCATTCCAGGAAAAGTGTTGCAATTACCATAAAAAGGTGTCGCCAGCAATTAACAATAAGAGGAATTAGAATAAATAACTCAATTGTTGTATTTTTTATAAGATACCGACTTTGTTTCGATAAACACTCCATGTTAAGTTTGATCGATTCACATAAAACTAAATGGCTTACAGGTTAAGTGTCTAAAAATGCCACTTTTGCCATGTCGCTTATTTATATTCTAGCATTATGATCAAAATAAAAGTAATATGCATTTGTGACAAAGCCCGCAGTTGCTAAATATTTGTACGATGAATACTGTTTGTCACAAAATGAATGAATCTTTTCATTAAGTCTATATTTTACATATGTATAGGCGCCATGTTTATTGTCGCCAAAATTGCATTAACGTCCGTAACAATAAAGTGACACGGCAAAGTATCTGAACGTCATATTAATTGAAACATCACATCTGTCTATTTCACCTCACGATGCATTGTATTTTTAAAAAACCCCAAAGACTTGGGTCTAGACAAAATAGTAGAAATTAGAGTCCGTTACCCGAGTAAAACAACTCTGTCGCATATAAAACATTAACGTCCATAACGTGCACTATCTTCAAACGGTGCATTATTTTATGAATTATTCACCTACATTTAAAGTAACAGATTAAATTGTATTTTGGAAAATAATAAGATATTCAAGAAACAAAATATATTGTAAAATAAACATGATTATATGTGAACTCATTAACGTCCATAACAACTAACGTCCGTAACAAAAACTTTCTAACGTATCCTGCTTCGAAATCGGAACTTTTATTATGCCACAACCAAATGGGTCGATACCGTTGTAATATCAACTCGAGCAGACGACAATTTGAAAGTATAGTTTGGGCGAGTGTGTGAGATACCATGAGATATATTACCTTCAAGAAATCGTAAGTACTTTGATTTTCAGTTTGTTTACTAATATATTTTATGAAATATATATATATTTTCTTTTCCAAACTTTGAACGATTTAATAATCTTTTATGCACGGTGGTGAATTGGTGTTGTTGTTTAATTAGTGTTTGATGACATTGGTTCATTACGGACTTTAATATTTTACTTCTCCATGTTGTTAGTGATAAATAATTTAATAGGCTATTAATTATAATACGACTTTATTTTAAAAGTACAGAATAATTACTAGCACATATCCTGATCTACAAAAAAAATATACATATCCATATACAGTCGAACCAGTATATAATGGCCATTTAAAGGAACCGGCAAGATTGGTTGTGATGGAAAGGTGGTTGCTACACAATGTATACAGATAAAATAAAGAAGGAAAAGCATTGGGCGGATTAATATTGCGGCTGTTATGGGCAGGTGGCTGTTATATATATATATATATATATTATAGGTGGCCTTTAGACCAGTCTGGATTGTATGTATTCCTATGAACTAAGTGGGGCGGGATCTAGCTCAGTCGGTTGAGCGCTCGCTTGAGGTGCCACGTTTGCAGGATCGAACCTCTTCAGTGGATGTCTATCATTGGGCTTTTTCCCATTCCAACCAGTGCACCACCACTGCTATGTCAAAGGCCATGGTATGTACTGTCCTGTTTATGGGAAAAGTGCATATAAAAGACGTTAATAAAATAATTTAATATTATGGGCTAAAATGTTCAACAAATAATTTCAATATGTGTTTTTAGTCTGTGTGATTGAAACAATGATGCATATACGCGTATTGCGAAAAATATACATGTTTTATATTACAGATGCCATTGTCGAACGCTGAATGTCAGAAAAGATGGAGAGAAAAACAAATATTTGAAAACAGAAACATATTTTACGAAAGAGAAAGACAGAGATGCAGAAACTGCTATGTACCCGTTGCACAACTGAGTTTGGCTGCTTTGAAGAAACAAAGAAAAGAAACAAATATACGGGTTTAAAAAATATTACATAAATAAAAAAGAAAAGGAAAACAACCAGAAGAATGTCATGGAACATAATTTAGATAGTGGCAGTAAATACCCTAGTTCATGTACTAGAAGCAAAATTTCAACACAGGACATAACTGGTAAACTAATAGTAAAAATGCCGATATTAAAGAACAGTGTGTCTGCTGGATTAAGAAAGACATACAAACAAGCTTTACGTAGATCTTACAGAGAAAATGAAGACCTTAGGGTGAAAATAAAATGTTTGAATAGAGACAAGAAACGTTTACAGAAGAAACTTGAAAGAATCCGCAGAAATGAAAGGTGTACAAGTGATAACTCGTTTTTAGCGGATTGTTCATCAATTGAAGAAAACACCCTGACACCACACAGAAGAACAAAATTCCAAATGAGAAAATCTGGATTAGATCCAAAGGGATACAAATTAGTAACAAGTCGGTTGCTTATGTCTAATGCAATAATAGCAGATATCAAGGCGAACATGACAAAGAACAGAAAGACTTATAATATTGCGTGCGCAGTGGTAAAGAAGTACAGATGTTTGTCAACATTTAGTAAGGCCGTTGAAATAAGCAGACGAAAAAGCATGAAATATTTGTTGCCAAAACGTACACGGAGAACAATAAAAGTACAGCTGCTGGAGACTGTAATTGCATTTTTGGAGCGTGAAGACAACAGCGTTCTTCTGCTTGGAAAAAGGGATGTTAAACGTACTCATGGGGTTGCAAATCAGAAGCGGCTTTTGACAGACTATCTACTCAACATTCATGCCAAATTCCAATTGGAAAATCCGGATGTAAAAATATCAAAGTCTGTTTTTTACCAAATGAAACCAACATATATACTACATGCTAACTTTTCAGCAAGAAGAACATGTCTGTGCCCTCGTCACCAGAACATGGCTCTGAAATTACGGAGTTTGAGGCAATCTGGGATTCAGTCTTCAAAAAACCCAGATGTATTCATCAAGGCATATGATGACGAACATATCGCGTGTGAAATTGATGCGAAATGTTCAGAATCCGTCAACTTTATAAATTGGAAGAAAGTAAAAGATGGAGAAAAGCTGAGATGGAAAGAGGTAGAAGAAACAGTACCAAAAACGAAATTCAAAGAAACATTTATGTCAGAATTATCAACATTTAGACAGCACGTAAAACGTGTACAAATACAGTATGCAGAGATGAAACGATTACGAATGAATCTTCAAGCAGGACATGTACTTGTATGGATGGATTTTGCGGAGAATTTTCTTTGTTCGTCAGTAGAGGAAATTCAGTCAGCATACTGAACAGCACGATGGTCACGCTACATACTATTGTAGTTTACTTTCCAGATGACCATAGCAAGAAATTGCAAAGCTTTGTTGCACTTTCAGATCTGATGCACCATAACTCGACAGCAGTGTATGCAGTTCTAAGAAAATTATTACCTATTCTGAAGAAATAGTACCCGCAAATCGCAACTGTACATTATCTAACAGATTCACCAACAAGTCAGTATAGAAAGAAATTTATTTTCCAGATCCTACAATACCATTTTCTTGAGTTTGGATTGGAAGCAAGATGGAATTATTTGGAATCTGGTCATGGCAAGCAAAGGGCCATGTGACGGGTTGGGTGGCAGTGTGAAATGATCAGCAGATATGGCTGTAAAGCAAGGAAAATGTAGCATTCAAGGAGCCCAAGATTTTTATGCATGGGGTCTGTCAAATGAGGAAAACGGAAGCAAGGTGAAATACTTCCTTTACTCACAGGATGAATATGATGCAGCAGCAAAAGCTATGGAGAAGAGGCTCACGCCAGTGGTAATTCATGGTACACTGAAGCTACATGCAGTGGTACCTGTATCAAACACATCGCTGTGCGTTTGAGAGCTCTCTTGCAATTGTCAGTCGTGAATTAGAGACCCAACCTCTACACCTTGTGAGGGATGGACAGTTCATCAGTTAAAGACAAAACAGACAAAAGCATCAATCCAGGACTCAAAAGAAAAAGACAAACAATCAAATACGTCAGTTGTCGAAGAGACCATAACACATACAGCTGATGAACAGTCAAATGCGTCGGTTGTCGAAGAAGCTATAACACATACAGTTGATCAATGGGTTGCTGCTGTTTACGATGGAAGATGGTACATTGGAGTAATAACTGAAACTGACGAAAATGACTCCACGTGTTTAATAGAATTCATGACAAGATGTGGGAAGTACGAAAACCTTTTTAAATGGCCTCCAATTACAGACCAGATATGGGTAGCCAATGATAAAATCCTGCTACAGCTGGAACCACCCAGTGCACTCAGGAAAACTAAGAGATGTTTTAAACTTGAAATGCAGGAGATTGAGAGGATTGATCGTTTATTTAGCTTGTAGACAGACCTAAAAAGAAAATGATGATTTGTTTATTATCTACAATGACAATGTTAACTATTTTATTAGGTCCTTTGTTAAATCTGTTTATTACATTTGTTTTAAAATGTTTGCAATTACTATTTATTGGAATACACGTATGTACTGTTTTGACAAGTTACTGGTTACACAAATAAACGGAATAATACATTTCGACGATAACATACGTAACAGCCCATTATACACAATGGATATTGTTTGTTTTGAAATAAAATGTAGAACAATATATAATTTGTGTCTGCATTACTATAATACCGGTTTCATGTTGTAGGTTTTTATTTATTATATAATTTTACTGACGTCCGTAATAAAATGAACTTTTCTTTAACGTCTGTAACGAAATGTGTTTCACTTAAAATGGATTGTATAAATATTTTGGTAAAGACAAATTCATGTTATAACAATCCACATGACACATCACACACTGAAATCAGCGAACAAATATGCTTTGTTGTTTGAAAGGACCCATTATTTCTTATTTTCAAAACGAAAGAGAAGTAAAATATTACAGTTTATACAAAAGAAAACATAATGTATCCTATCTCGTTTCTATTAAAACATGGATAAATATACCATACAGAGTTTATGGTCTCTTAAAAGTATGGCATCCAGTAAAGGGAAATCCAACTTCAATATGTTCATAACTTTATTTGAATAAAAATGGCATTGTTATGCACTTTTTATTAACGTCCGTAACGTGATAAGGTATATGTCATAGTCAAAACAAGGTATTTCGTAAACTATGACTATTAGGTGTGTAATTTTCAAGAATTGGGTTCTACATTGATAGTCCTTACTGAAAATAGTGCTTTCTTACCTATCCCATTGAGTTAATTTTTTCACAGTTAGTCAGTTTTAATTGTAACACTTTTCCTGGAATGGCTGTATAATCAATATAAAAATTATTCCAACTGATTGCCAACACTAATTTATGGTAATTAACAATTCTGGGGGAGGGGTAAAGACTAGGCATCCATCTGCTGAAAGGTTGCAGCAACTGAGAGGAACAAGTTTAATATTTACATGTAGGTGGTTTTCAAGTGAATTGGTTTTGTAGTTGACTTAATTTTACAGAAATGTGCATATACTAATTTCAAATATAGCATTTATTGCAAAAACCGGTGCAGTCTAAAACCCTGCATAATAATAGCCAGTGCTGCACTAGTGGTATAAGCCATAATTTATGTATATGTGCAGTGTTGTTGGTATCAAAAAAACAAAAGAGCCCTTGCTGCAATACATTTCTTCTCATGTTCTACATTCCCCCTGATTACTGGTAGGAGTAGCCTATGTGGTAGGAGCAGCAGGTTTCTTCTCTAACATTCTAAACCAAGTGTCACAATTACTATATGTGTGTAGTGACCATATACACTCCTCCTTAGTGAGCCATTAAAAACCACTCTGGGTGGGAGCCGGTACAGAGATGTGAATCCAGCACCTACCAGCCTCGGGTCCAGCCCAGTGGTACAGTGCTCACTTGATGAACAGTCAGTTTGTGATAGATCCCTGTCGGTTTGTCCCATTGGGCTATTTCTCATTCCAGCCAGTGCACTACGACTGGTATACGTCAAAGGCTATAATAATTATATGTGCTATCCTGTCTGAGGGATGGTGCATATAAAATATCCCTTGCTACTAATGAAAAAATGTAGTGTGTTTCCTTTCTAAGACTATTTCGTCAAAATTACCAAATGTTTGAGATCCAGTAGCAGATTATTAATAAATCAAAGTGCCCTAGTGGTGTTGTTAAACAAAACAAACTTTTTAATGACTTAACCAGTTACCACTGCATCACCAATGTTGGTATCTGTGATACAAATATAGTCTAGATGGGCAAAGACCATTAATTATTTACAGAAAATTGTGAATTAAAATAAAATATTTATGACCAGCCTGACATTATATTACCTTGATAAGTATTAAACACATCACTGAGTAAGTTGTAAGCCAAGTCAATGATGTATTTGGCCCCTGGGTATGCAAATGTTATGTATGTTTTCTTACAATATCAACGACTCAACTAGAATGACTAGAAAGGAAAGCAATTTATCATCCATTAAAGGCTTTTGTAGGAGATATCGCTGGCACTATAATTTGTGATATCTCCTGTGATATTCTCCGCAGGAGATATTGCTTCTTTTTGTTAGTCACTGTTTATGTTTTAGCACTAAACCTATCATTAGTGATGTCACACCACTATCGTTCTGCTAGTTAACGAGTCCACCGCTGCCAAATATAGTGACATTCAACCCACATTACTGACATTCTTTGTAATTGTCACAAATGAAAAGAATTATAATGGATGATAAAAAGAATACCCAATCATGTCTTGACAAGCCTTGGATTTCATACTTTTATCAACTCGTGCTGATAAATTATGATGTCACAAGACACTCAAAGGAGTATCCTCTGTTTATCAGCACTTGTTGATAAAAGTATAAAAATTCTTGGCAAGCCTGCGATTTCATACTTTTATCAACTCGAGCTGATAAATTATGATATCACAAGACACTCGGGGAGTATCCTTTATAAATTATGACTATAAAGAGTTTCAGGTAACTGTAACACACGAGGTCTACAGACAAGAAACCTGCTGCTGCCAAAGACTTTAGAAACAAGGGGGTCCTTGTAAAACCATTTTTCCACAGACATGATAGAACATAACTTGACTTCTAATACCAGTTATAGACCAGTGGTTAGGACATGACCCCCTTCCACCTTGCCCAAAATATCCAAACCAACCAAAGCAACGTTTTTCGTTGTAGGAGCAGCCAGTCATGTAGGATAGAAAAGGTAGACTTGAGGTGGGGGAAATTTAGACCGGGACGAGGCTTGGGTGTACTTTTTCAATCCCACATGACCATAATTGATGGGAGTCTTTTTCTCACATCCATTCAGTAAATAAACTATTATTTTACATACAATTATGGCTGAAAAATTACTTTATTTGGCCATTTTGTCATAAATAAACTACATTTATCGTGGCGTGGCGTGGCGTGTTTATTTCATGTGTTAAATAAAATGTAACACTTCAAATTACCAAGGTAGCCTTTATAATGAAGGTTTAATAACAAAATATCAATCTTAAAACTGTTGTCTCAGATCGCCAATTCAAATTAATATGACGCCATGTATTACCAATGACATAATACTCCCCATGTTAAACACAATGACATTATAGCATATGAAAGTTAGAAATTTCTTTTATAGCTTTCTGCCATGGAATAGCTCTTTCCTATATAACTAAGAGTGAGATAAAAACATGCATACTGAATGAAACACATTATCACAGAGTTTTTGGGAGATGCTGTGTGCTGTAGTCACCATTTCCAGGGAAGGAAGGAAGAAAATGTTTTATTTAACGACACACTCAACACATTTTATTTATGGATATATGGCGTCAGGCATAAGGTTAAGGACCACACAGATATAGAGAGAAAACCCGCTGTCGCCACTTCATGAGTTACTCTTTTTAATTAGCAGCAAGGGATCTTTTATATGCACCATCCCACAGACAGAATAACACATACCACAGCCTTTGATATACCAGTTGTGATGCACTGGCTGGAGCGAGAAATAGCCCAATGAGCCCACCAGACCGACCGTGCATCAAGCAAGTGATTGACGCCATATAACTGTCAATAAAATGTGTTGAGTGCATCTTTAAAAAACCCCAGTTCCTTCCTTCCTTTCCCACTAGGTTACGTCCCACCCAACCATTTCCAGGGAGACAACTCAACGAGATTGTTACCACCCCTGTACCACAATGAGGATCAGTGATTGCAGTCCCTCTCCTTCCTCCCCTCCACCCCAAATGATGTGCCTACAGCTTACTGTACATGTATCTATAATTTATATAAATACTAGCAAAATAATCACATGTTTTATCTTTACATTTACATGTTTATAGGATTTTATAAGCATGGAACAGTGCAATAGGAAAATACACACATAAAGGTTGAATTTTGATGTATGATAAAAGCAAATGTATGGATAACATGATTATTATTGGCAAGGATATTTAATGCTAATCTAAAATAAAATTTATGTATGTACATGTATGCATAATATAATTATGTTATTCAATAATGTCTATAGATAATAAAAATAGAAGTAACAATTATATTTTAAAATATAACAAAACATTCGGGTGTTTTCTACACAAATTACAATGGAAAAATATTTAAGCTGGATTAATTTAAGGTATTCTTTTTTTTTATAAAGAAAACAAAACCAGGCAGTGTATATATTTAACCAAATAATTGTAAAATTAAATTATTTTTACAAAAACACCCTCCAATGAATACATACATGTACATTACAATATACTAAACAGACTGTCCTAAATTTGATTTCAATGTTAAGATGTTTCTGACCAACAAAGCCTTTTTTTCACCACTAAAATTAGTTATTAAATATATATTCTTGGTTAGAATACCAGTGTCTGCATATTCAATGTCTTTTTGACTGTATTATGTTTATAGATCCAAATTTCTTTTTAATTCCTTTTTTTTCAATTGTATGCAATAATTGGGAGATAAAATCTAGTTTCAGCTACTACAAATGTTAGGACAACCAAAAACATACTGCATATACAGACAATAATATTTTAAACAAGAAAATGTATGTAATATGTAATTTTAGTTGTTAAAAATGTTATTAGTTGGAAACGTTACAATAGCAGAAAATTCAGAACAGTCTCTTAGTGTACATGTATAATAAAATTTATTACAAAATTTATTACAAAATTCACAAAAACAAAATTTAATTTTGATTCTTTCTTTTTATTGATGGATAATCAATTAAAGCATTAACATTTTCATTAACATGAATAAAAACACCCTCAAATATATATACCAAATAGAGTTTCTGCCAGAGGGTACTCAAGTAAAATTACGTACCTGAAAATCTTGGAAATTAATGGATACGGTACACTTAAAAAAAAATTAATTTATAATTGATCGTACGAAAACTGCTGTTTAACATTTGTAGAAAGCACATGAAATGCTGTGTCCAATTTCAAAACCATAACCACCTAATAGGGGCATTATGGTCTGTTTTGTTTTTATTACGTGCAGTCAAATTATTTTCTGGCAGAAAGCCTGAAAAATCCCTTTAAAATTTGTTGCAAATCTTGTATATCCTGTCATATACACTTTTAATTTAAAAAACATTGATATACATGTATGAATATACATTTTAAAAACGAAACTAAACTAAAGTTTAAACAAATTAAAATAGTGGACAAACAGTCAAGTAGAATACTCTTACAATAAAATTAAACATGAAATTGTTTGATTAAAAAAGATTTATATTTCTAGGAATAGTTTATACAAGATTTACATCAAAAATAATGATGAAGAGATGCACAAACTCAAACAAAACAAAAACAGAAAAGAAAAAAGCTTTTGTATAATACAGCAATGAATTCCTTCCAAATATATACTAAACAAAAATTAAAAATCAACTAGCAAGATGTTATTAGCAACATAATAAAATAATAACACTTCATTACCAACAGACAAATATGTCTAGAAAATAATGTAATTGTTTCAGTACAATTAACAATAATAATTTTTTTGTTTCAATCCTATTTAACATTTTTCATGCAACTATCTGCTGATTCAGTAATAAAATATATTTCTCTTTTATTTTTGTAAATATCCCAGTAAATAAAAAGCAATGAAATAAAAATCTATAATTAACACACTCTACAGACTTCCCATTGTTTAGAACTTGTGCATCTCTTAACTGACGCTACAGACCTAGTTAATAATGCATCCCGATCTCTACAACAACTCTTTACCTGGGAAGTGTCTCCTGTGCTGAATGGTCCAGTGAGCCGGCGAGTGGAATCGGTGGTAGTCACCGGGCGCCAGGTAGATAACACAGTGGAACAGTCGGTTGCCGGGCTGGATCCCCAGTCTGTTGTAGTAGTCGTCCTCCGTCTCTATGCCGTCTGTTGACATGTTCGTACTGCCAATGCTGGGACCAAAGAACCCCTGTAGCGAGTACGTCATGCCTTTAACCTGTTCCAAGACCCCGTTGTGCACGTAGCCATAGTGCAGTATCTTGCCATCAGCGGGGCTCGTCTGTAAATGAGAAACCAACAAAACAGATCAATTGTAACTTAACAACAATTCTGTACACATCCATCGTTAAGTGTTTTGCTATATATGCAAGACTTGGCTATGAAGTGAAAACACACACACACACGATATTTAAAAGATTAAAAAAAATTCTATTTTCATTTAGAATATTATTTTTACATTAAAGCCAGTAAACAAAATATTAATAGTTGTTAACCTAAAATAGTTGAGTTGTTTAAAATGAAATATAAAAATAACAAATGTACCAATTAAAGATCAGAATAGTGAATACTTCAGTTGCATTATTTGATTTATTCTAGAATTAAACAAAGTTGTTAAAGGTTAACTATGCCACACCTGTGGAGTAATTGCTAGCTGTGTTGTTATAATATGATTTGAATAAAAGAGCACTGTTGAAGATGTGTCATCTTTGTGTGGGAGTTCACTGGTAGAACAGGAATGCGATACCCATTGAAAAATTTAAAAGCTGAACTGACCTACAGAAAGATAAAAATACTTAAATTACCATTAAACATATACCTTATGTACAGGAACTTGAAACAAATGTGTATTTATACATGTATGCATCGATTACATGTATGTAACAATTGACTGACTGTGTTATGGAACACTGGTCTTTATACTGAATAAAACTGTCTGTGTGTGAGTGAGTGTGTGTGTGTGTGTGTGGCAAAACATTCTTTAAATAAAGTCAATATGCTTTTCCTGGAAACCTATTCATGGGTATTAATACCGGGATCACTGAGCTGGAAATGTAAAAAGAAATTAATAAAGCCATCATGTCATCAAGATCTAGTTTAACTTGACCTAGGCCATGCTTAAAAACATATTGTTAGCTGTATCGTATAACCCTACAGACTACCTACAAATTAACCCAGCCCGTTTCTTTTTTCAGTCAAACTTCTTGTTTTCCCCATTACAATAATGAACAGTAGCAGATCATAACCTTTAAGGGGAAATGCGATTATATTAACTGTTCTGTGTAAAAGAAGAGATCAGTCATCACATTTGTGACCCCTCCCCATCCTTCAGAAATCCTGCATCCACGCCTGATGAATCATATATACACATTATTAATGCAGTGGTGGGTGGTGGGTGTGTGTCCCAGTACTGGATACAATAAAGAGTGATTTTAATGGATTAGTGTGGAGGTGTAAGGCCACTACACTGACTTATCTTTCCACTATCAAGTATGGTAACATCATTCTGTCCTGGCATTAAGACAGCCCAGACAGGTGAGATGTGTGCACAGGACAGCACAACTCATCATTAAACTGATACATAAGCACAAAAATAAATTAAAACAAGGATAAGCATAACAATAAATATGTTCTTCACTGTTGATAACGAATGAATGAATGAATAAATGAATGAATGAATGAATGAATGAATGTTTAACAACACCCCAGCACAATAATACATCGGCTATTGGGTATCAACATTTTTATTTCACTGTAATGTCTTTATGGAGGGTTTTACTGTACATGTATACTGCAGGGGTGGGAATTGGTGAACTGTAAAAAAAGAGAAAATCTCGAGGGGTCCTTGAAATTCTTCAAATCCTAGGTTAAAATCTGTGCCATCTGACACATTTTGGAGGCAAAAATAATAAAAATGCAAGGAAACGCAATGTTCCATGTGAGGAAAACCGCGGATCCGAGGAGAATTCCCACCCTTGATACTGAAAAAAAAACCTATCCCAAAAATAAATTATGATTGTGTCTCAGACAATTTACCACCCAATCAGGTTATCGGTACATTTCATATTTTTGCTAACAAGAAGACGACTTCCATGACTTACGAGTATGTGGTCATCGTCGACAATGCGGACGTTAGGTTTGAGTGTGCGTCTGAAGAACTCGCCCAGATTCTTGTAGTCTCTCAGATTTTCGACCTGCGCCTCGGCCAGGTTGACATTGAACATCCAGATGTACAGTCCCAGGATCGGCCGCCGCAGGAACACCGGCAGACACAGCTCGTTGAACTGACCCCACCACCGAGACATGGTCTTGAGGGGCATTTTGCGGTACAGGGTAACCTAAAAATTTTTAAAATGGATGATGTCAGATTTACTGTTAGATTAACATTAAAGATCAGAAACAAATCTTGTTATTAAAATGAATGTTAAAGATTAAAAATAAATGGGTGTTTTTTTTCAATTAGCAGCAAAAGATCTTTTATATATATACTTTCCCACAGAAATGACAGCACATACCACAACATTTGATATGTGATGGGACACAGGTTGAGATGGGGAAAAACATTAAAACTGTAAATAAAAAAGGGAGTATGGGGGGGGGAGACTTCTCCCCTATCTCCCCTCTAGTTAGTCAGGAACACTGCTAATACAATTTACATTAATACAACTTCCATCACAGGCAATTGTAAATATAAGGGCAGGGCTCGAATTTAACAGTGACCAGTGCCCTAGTCATGTGCTCCAATGTCATGAATCTTATAGCTAAACTTGCTGTGTCTTTTTTTGCATGTTTATAATTGGTCATCATACACAAATGCGACTCCTGAAAGTTGTTTTATTACCAAAACAGAAACTGTTCACACTTATTTATTTTGAATGGGTGCTGTTGTGTTATATTAATACACTTGTTGAAGTTTTGGCCGTAATATAAAAAACCCCATCTCAATCAATCGAGGCCAAATTACCATGCCCTCTTATTTTCCAAATTTGAGGTCTGTATAAGGGGGAGACAAGGTAATGGGATAGGGAAGAGAGAGAGAGAGAGAGAGAGAGAGAGAGAGAGAGAGAGAGAGAGAGAGAGAGAGAGAGAGAGAGAGAGAGAGAGAGAGAGATACAATTAATGTTTGTTTTGTTTCTTGACACCATTTGGTAATTATGACATAGTCTTAGAGAAAAAACCCTTTAATATCTCAATCAAGGGGCATTGGTTGGAATTAAACAAAACCCTTTAATATCTCAGTCAAGGGGCATTGGTTGGAATTTAAAAAACCCACCCTAAACATTCTAAATTAAAAAACAAAGTTTTTATTATTTTCTAGTGTGAGGGGCGGGGGAGGGAGTGGCCCCAACAGTTCACCTACCTCACCTACTCCCCCCTCTAGCTACAGCCAGCTACACTATTAATATAATTAATAAATTGAGATACAACTCCCATTACAGGTATACGGGAGTGGGCATGGGAAAAGAGACAGACAGTGAGCGAGTGAGAAAGAAAAATAGAAAAAGAGTTTGCTTAATTTACCAATGCCACTTGTGCACACCGATTTATTAATCATCGGCTATTGAACGTCAAACATTTGGTAATTTTAAAATAGCAATAAAAGTAACCCACTACATGTTTCCATTAGCAGCTAGGGATATTTTATATGCACTTCGCAACAGATATGTCAGCACACACACACACACATATATATATATACTGAACAAAAAAAGAAACTTCCGATTTGTACATATAGAATTCATTGTGTAATGAAATTATATAGGTAGTATTAGCCTTGAGCTGTATTATCAGGATTCATGAATTTTATCGATTATTTTTGCACTGTTAATCGTCGACAACGTGAAATTCAATTTGCACATGCATGCATGGTTCGACATGTTCCGTGTAGTATTCGGTCAATTTTTTTTACTTGTCTTGCTGACATTGTTGTCAAGTGAATGAAAACGCTTCAAAATTTGTAAAAAAATTAACGTTTTTTACATTGTAGCATTTTTAGTATGCCAAGAATACCCAATAATTTAAGCGAACGGGCGATTGGCATGCTTGATGCTGGCATGTCGACAGAAGACGTTGCAAGGCATGTTGGGAGTTCTAGTCGAGCGATACGAAATCTTCGTGTAAGATTTCGAACGACGGAAGCACCAACGACTTGCCACCTCGTGGACGTCCGCATGTTACAACATGTAGTCAAGACCGCTATATCATGAACACGCATGTGCGCAATCGATTCCAAACTGCCACTGCTACTGCTGCTAACACACCTGGGCTTCACAATAACCGAATCAGTGGGCAAACTGTTCGTAATCGTCTGCGGGAGAACGGTTTACATGCACGACGTCCTTACGTCGGATGCGTTTTAACGCAACATCATCGTCTAAATCGTCTTAATTGGGCACGTGTACACACTCGTTGGATACGGCGATGCTGGAATACCGTTCTTTTTTCGGATGAATCCCGATTTTCTTTACAACATGATGATGGCAGAGTGCACGTCTACCGTTGGAGAAATGAACGCTATGCTGACTGTTGTGTTCTTGAACGAGATCGTTTCGGGGGTGGGGGTTCTGTCATGGTCTGGGCAGCCATTGCCCATGGTTATCGTTCACCACTAGTCGTCACTGATGGCAATTTAAATGCTCAACGTTACCGCGATGACATTCTCGCTCATCACGTCATTTCTCTGTTCCATAACAACGCCAACATCTCGATTTTTCAGCATGATAATGCCACCTCTCATACAGCTAGAGACACTGTAAATTTTCTTAGGACAAATAACATTGATTTCATTGATGACTGGCCCACTAAAAGTCCTGATCTCAACCCCATCGAGCATGCCTGGGATAGTCTGGACAGATGATTAAGGCGTCGTCCCAACCCACCCGCTAACGTCAACGAACTTCGTCAAGCGTCATTCAGGAATGGAACAATGTTCCACAGGCAGAAACCAACACTTTAGTCAATTCTATACGCCTGCGATGCACTGCAGTGGTCAATTCAAGAGGTGGTCATACCCGTTATTAAGTGGGTGTTTTTATTTTTAACCCCTACCACAATTGGTTAAAATTTCTCCCAGTTTCTGTTAATCTATGGCCAAGATTTTTGCACCAAACGATGCATCATGGAACACTCTTTAAACACATATGTAACAATTATTCCCCTGGTTTGTTTTCATCAAGTTATGTTCAAGCAAAGTTAGCGGAAGTTTCTTATTTTGTTCAGTATATATATATATAGAGAGAGAGAGAGAGAGAGAGAGAGAGAGAGAATGAGAAATAACCCCATATAGATTAACTCTTACATGCAGCTACATGTATTGCATATCAACAACAGATCAATGTTGTAGTGTGTAGACCAACAACAGCAACAGTTTCCAGCCAAACACGCTGATGCTATGAGCTGCTCCACCCAATGCTGCCTGCCAAGAACACGGGTTAATGGCATAGTGTGAGCATGTGAGCGGAACCAGCCAGTAAATTAATAATTGCCAAATATAGACTGTTGTTCTTTGTGTCTGTAGCAATAATAATATGATAGAAAAAGATTAAAATATGCTTAATTTGCTTTTGTGTGTCCACTAAAGAAAAAAACACGATCCCTTTATAAGCTGTTAAAAAATTAGGAATGTCAAAATAATTTTGAAAAAGGCATTGATGTCAATTTTTAAGCAGTAAAAACATTTTTGGTTAAATATATTTTTAAAATACATGAACCCTACACAATAATAATGATGATATCGACACAGTTTCGAAAAAGTTTTTATTGAATTTGATTGACTTAATTACATTCTAAACACAGATGATATAAAACATAAATACAAAAAAACCCCAAAACATATTTAACACTCTGACAGTGTTCTACATGTATAGTATTATAATTTATAAATTATTAGGTGATCCATAATAAACCATATATAATACATATGTTATATATGAGGCTGCTTGGTGGCCTGGACAGTTAATGGAATAGACAAGCATTTGGTATAATCAAATACAGGGGAAGAAGAAGAATGTTTGCTTAATACATGTACCACCTTAGCACATGACAAGATGACACATTTTATGTCATTTCTATAACAGAGTTTAAGCTGGAAAAAATATTGATGGCCGTGTGATTAATTGTGTCCTTTTAAAACAAGCTGCAACAGAATAAAAGATGGGCTGGGGGCTGGGGGCTGGGGGCTGGGGGCTGGGGCTGGAGGCTGGGATGGTACTGGTTGGAATTGTGCAGTAAGATTTGTATTGTCATTTTCGATATCTGGTCTTCCCAACAAAAAAGTTAAAAACATGTTTTTTTTTTCAAAAGTACTAGATCACATAAATGTATTAATCACTGACTTCTGGATGAAAAAGCTTTGAACTATTCTTACAGGGACATTCCTGAGTTTGCTGCATTGTAAGATGTTTCCAAATAATAAAATATTTCTATGATTAAACTTACATATTTAATATATTTTCTTGTTTAGAATATCATTGTCTGTATATTCAATGCGTTTCTGGTCGTCTTAATATGTGTAACAAGCCCAAACTGGATTTTTTCTTCAAATAATTTCGTATGTACGAAAAAATATTTTTTAGGAAATAAAATGAAAAGTAACCTAGTACAAATATTAGAACGATCAGAAACACATTTAATATATAGCCACTAATATTCTAAACAAGATAATATATTTAACATGTAAGTTTCATTGTAGAAACATTTTATTAGTCGATAACATCTTAAAATTGCAGCAAACTAAGGAATGTCCCTTTAAAGATTCTCATCTAAATAGTACAGGTATCACATTAAAACAAATTCCTTAGAAATATTAAAGGTTGACTTCAACAAAACTCTATGTTATCATATATACAATATGTAACTCAGAATGCAATTCTACTGCACTGTTATATATAAAACCATAATTTAAAATCTGTGATAAAAAATTATTGTCAATTTTAATAACAAAAAAGTTTTTAAAAATGTTATATATTTAACGACACCACTAGAGCACATTAATTTATTAATCACTGGCTTCTGGATGATAAAATGTGTCATGTGAAAAAGCTCTAAAATATTTTAAAATAATATCACATTTAAAAACAATTCTTTAGAAATATTAAAGGTTGACTTCAACAAAAACCCTATGTACAATATGTAACTCAGAATGTGATTCTACTGCACTGTTATATATAACACCATAATTTAAAATCTGTGATAAACAATTTTTTTAAATCTTTACTATACATATACATATATACATGTATACATGTACTATCATCGAAACATATAAATGTTTGCTTCGAAATGCAGCAAAAACAATATTTAGAAGTTAGTGGAAAAAGTTCAGACTACTGTACATTTTGTCCATATACATGAATGCATAAATTTTGATTTACACACATACATTCACTGACCCACTCATGCATGCACACACATATCAATGCAAAATATACATGCACGCTCTGCTAAACACTTGTTGATGAGACATAAATTTCCTTACCATCCTATTGTGCCGTTTTGATGAGTGATGCTTTTTAAGTCCATGGTGAAGATGCTTGTAGCCATAGCAATATGTTCTTAACTGAAGGGTATACTTTTTCCTTTTATTATTCAGTGACTTGTGAATTGTTGGAATCTTGCCCCAATTTAAAACATTATAATATTTTTTATTGAAAATGCCAAAAGTGAAAGAATGAACTCCAAATTTCCAAAGGTAAAATGGAGTTAACTTAAAGGCAATTCTGTGTGTTTTTAAGAGACCGCCTGCTAGCATTACGATAACCACGACTGAAAACATAGCAATGTCGTCCATTTGGTTATACAAGTATTCCATCATCAGCATTCGGAATTCAAATACTAACATCATTTTTAATTTGCTTTCTTTAACTTACAAATGAAAATCAATCTTTCAATCACATAAAATGGCTTTTTAGATTTCAAAGCAGGAAAAATCTGACAAAATCTAATTCTAAATTTGGTAGTCAGTTTTTAAAAAATAAACATGAAGTATGAGAGACAATGCTAATGACCATGAACAAGCAATATACAATTCAATCACAAATAATCTCCCTTTAATCAACCATTTACATGCTGAGAGTGCCTGCTCACAGTAACACCTTCTGCTGGGCCGTGTCTCTAAATACACCTGTTTTTATCACATGACACCACCGTATCAAAGATCATACACTGCGTTCTGTCTTCGAAGATTAAACTGTTCAAACTCTGTCATCGGTACAGACATGTACAAGCAGCATATAATCACATGTACAGCACATACACACAACCAATGTTGTTTGTAACAAACACCAATTAGACCTGCAGTATCTAAATCAATTAATACCCAGACGAACGCCGCCACCCGTCCTCTTCTGCCATGCTTTCAGTTACAATGTTCTGGCTGCACTGCAATACAAGGTGAAAGAAATCCGGCAGTTGCTATGTACTTGATGGATTCGATGTGCTTGGTATATTCACACTCGACAAGGTCCAGTGGCTACACATAACAGAAGCAGATTGCAGTATTTAGTTCAACTGCTAGTATACTACTCAAAAGAATTTAAGGGTCAGACGATATTTTCGACATTATTTTCTGAATGTCAATTATATTAGCTAGACCATAATGTCACGCATGGTATTGTTCCATTTTGACGAAAGTGGGTCTAAGCAACCCATAAATGAATTAAAATCCACTGTCATTGACACTGTCGACTAGTTCTAATGGCGAACACATGATTACATTTGCACGTAAATTAGGGCAAAAGCGAAAGGTCTGCTAAGTGCCCATAACTTGCTTTTTCACAAAGCGCTTCATTTGCACGCTTTGCATGTGTATTCCATGTTCCCAATGCTGAATTTCCGTATAATTGGAGCTTGCGTTCGTGTACGGTGCACACTCCAAATTCGACAATGGTACGACGTCAACTGACTATCGAAGATCGAGGAAGGGCTATTGCTTGGCTTCAGGATGGTAATACGCAAAGAAATGTTGCTCTGAGACTTAGTGTCAGTCAGAGTGTCGTTGGCCGACTGTGGCAACGGTACCAAGCAACGAATTCTGTTCGAAATCGTCCACGTTCGGGAAGACCCCGAATAGAGAGGACCGCTGCATCACCAATATGGCTCTATGTCAACGCACAACCACTGCACGCTGATTACGTGACAATCTGCGGACTGCGACTGGAACTCGAGTGTCTGATCAAACCATACACAATCGTCTGAGAGCCAATAATCTACGCTGCCGTCGCTAGGCTGTTCGACCACCACTCCTACCACGTCACAGAACGGCCAGACGTCACTGGTGCACACTTCATCTGCGGTGGCAACGTGTTCAGTGGGGTCGAGTGATGTTCACTGAGTCCAGGTTTAGTCTCCAGTTCAACGACGGTTGGGTTCGTGTCTACAGACGTCCTGGGGAGCGCTTTGCTGACGTTAACATTAGACAACGTCACCGGTTCGGTGGTGGCAGCGTCATGGTGTGGGGTGTCATCTCTATCCACCACAGGACCCCCCTCTATGTGGTGGATGGCAATCTGAATGGAATCTGCTATCTGAATGAGATTATCCGGCCGTTGGTTCTCCCAGGCCTTCAGCAGATTGGCGGCGGAGCAGTTCTGCAGGATGACAATGCCAGACCCCACCGCGCCAGGGTGGTAACGGACTTTCTCAGACAACAAGGTATCGCCAGGATGGATTGGCTAGCATATTCGCCTGACTTGGCCCCAATAGAGAACGCCTGGGACGAATTAGGCAGGAGAGTTCGGGATAACCATGCCCCTCCGGCCAACCTTCATGATCTGGGTCAACTTCTTATGGCAGAGTGGCAGGCCATTCCCCAAGAGTTCTTCAGATGTCTGATCAACAGCATGAGGCAACGATGTGTCGAGTGTATTCGCGCCAGGGGTGGATTCAAACACTATTAAACGAATGTTCTAATGTGTAAAATCCATGTTTGACAACCTTCAACTTTGACAGCATGTCATGTGACTTTCTTGTATACAGTGACGTTTATTTGTGTTTTTTTGTAAATATGGAACAATAAATTAAATTTTTGGTGTAGTTTACATCATCAATCTAATACACTCTGAAACTTATTTGGTTATGAATTTTTGACCCTTAAATTCTTTTGAGTAGTATACAACTGCCCTTTAGATCTATTGTGTGGGAGTCTCTCTCATTTTCTGTTAGTGACAGATCAGCAATATTGACTTTTTCAACATGAAAGAGAAACATTATTATTCCAAATAGAAACTGCTATGAAGCACCAGAACAAATGCATTACTAACAGTAACCAAGCATCATTAGGCAATATAAGAAGAGAGGAAGGCAAGGGATGTTTGTTTTTAGACACTCAAGCTTTTGATATACCTATAATTATGGCACACTGATTCAACTAATAATAATAACAAAAACAACCCCAACAAACAAACAAAACAAACAAAAAAACCCACTGTCCTAAATCCAATTCCTAACTAACTTTTAAATTAAGTGATGTTGGTTCATGTATATGTGTGTGTATGTGTGTGTGTGTATGTATGTATGTATGTATGTATGTATGTATGTATGTATGTATGTATGTATGTATGTATGTATGTATGTATGTATATATATATATATATATATACACACACACACACACACAGGGTTAATTTATGCAGAACTACAGACATTACAATTAAAGATTGTCTGTTATTTCTTGTTAATACACATTTGCGAATGATTATTTTTTTTAAGTTTAAACCCAGATGAACAGACAATCCTTGTAATTAAATGTAAAACACACTTACTAATAATAATGCTAAAAGTTCATATTTTATTTTAAATTATGTTTTGGTTCTAAAACAATAACCCTCAATAACACAAAATACCAATATATAGTGATATGACATTTCCTGACGATGTATTTTTTAATGTTCACTGAGATATGAATAAACTTGCATTGCTACAGCTGGATGAATGAGATGAATGTAATGGGAATTTCATTATTTATGAAGTAAATTTAAATAATATTGAAGTCCACCTAAACTGTGCATAGGTTGATACAAAATTATATCTTACATTGGAAGTGTAAACCGTTTGATTAGTGATGAATCATGTTACTTTTTTTAATGAATGCAATTTGACTGATAAACAAGAAAGAAAAAACAATATTTAACAATGTGTTAGCATATTCAGACCTCTGAGGATAGAAAATTTGCATAACCCATGTAAATGACGTCCTAAAAGTAAATGTAACATGTGAACAAAAGATACATGTAGGTTATACAAAATTAGACTTGGGTGAGTAATGTGCAAATGAAACGATCTTTCTCGCAATTTTCAGTTAAAACCCCCCAGAAGTTTGTTTTGTTTAACACCACTAGACCACATTGATGATATTAATCATCGGCTACTGGATGGAAAGAAGGAAATGTTTTATTTAACAATGCATTCAATACATTTTATTCACAGTTATATGGTGTCGGACATATGGTTAAGGATCATACAGATATTGAGGGAGGAAACCTGCTGTTGACACTTCATGGGCTACTCTTTTCGATTGGCATCAAGGGATCTTTCATATGCACCATCCCATAGACAGGATAGCACATACCACAGCCTTTAATGTACTGGCTATTGGATGTAAAACATTTGGTAATTTTGACATATAGTCTCAGAGAGGAAACCAGCTACAATTTTCCATTAGTAGCAAGGGATCTCTTATATGCACCATCCCACAGAAGGCAGGATAGCACATACCATGGCTGGAATGAGAAATAGCCCAATGGGTCCACTGACGGAGATTAATCCTAGAATGACCGCACATCAGGCAGATGCTTTACCACTGGGCTACGTCCTGCCCCTTGGGTGAGTGATGTGCAAATAAAACGATTGTTCTCTCAATTTTGAGAAACCTGCGATTTACATGTTTAATTTTCAACATACTGTTACTAGTCTGTAAGACTGAAACACGGATCCAAATGCAACCACATGGGCTACTCCTGATAAATAGCAGCAAGCGATCTTTTATAAGACAATATTTGTGTTTGTTTTGTTTAACGACACCACTAGTGCACATTGATTTGTTAATCATTGGCTATTGCATGTCATATGGTAATTTTGACAGTCTTTAGCAAAGAAACCTGCTACATTTTTCCATTAGTAGCAAGGGATCTTTTATATGCATCATCCCACAGATCCCCTGCGCGTGCTGTAACCTCACCGTGGTGCAGGGGTGTAACATTCTCTTTGAGAATGGCCAATACAGCACAAATTGAAATTTAGAGTAAAATTCGGTGTCCGTAAAATTCTGTGATATTTGTATTTGTATTTTTGCACAGTTCTTTACACTGTTTTTGTTTGAACCTTGAATTTTTATGTTGATGTTGATCATCACTTTATTTATTTGCATTACCATAGTTTGACACCCAATAGCCAATGTATTTTTCGTGCTGGGGTGTCGTTAAACATTCATTCATTCATCCCACAGACAGGATAGCACATACCACAGCCTTTGATATACGAGCTGTGGTGTTAATAAGATAAGATAACATAAGATAAACTTTATTGCTTAAAAACATTACACATATATGAAACTGGAACTGCGCTTTCCCACATCCAGAACAACACATACCACAGCCTTTGATATACCACTCACAGTACACTGGTTTGAATGAGGAGAATGAATTAATATTTAATGACACCCAGCAGAAAAATAAACATCGGCTATTGGGTGTATAATGAGGAAAAAACAACAACTCAATTTACCTATGCGACCACCAAAGGGGATCCATGTTATGCCCCAAATTGCAAGTCACCAAGGGGTCTACCACTGAGCTATATATCCCGTATCAAGTCAAAATATCATAATTTATGCACAAGCTAGATTATTTACAAATACACAACAACTTCCACATCACCACCAGAACATCAGTGTTTACCAACACACTGTTATGCACAGGCCAAATACTGTCATGGTGTTCTACTTATATTGCTGCCATAAACATGATAGCCACTGGTCAAGGCTATATGACCACTTGCACCTATACCTCGGATGACCAACAGGAGTGGTCATCCGGACATGTCACAACAACTGCTGTACAGTTACAGTGAAACCAGATAAGTCAGGACAAACTGCGAACATTTTGTGCTTTATACAATGTTGTGGCTGTGATTTGCAAAATCTGTTAAAACACCATTATAATTTTGCAAGTTATTGTAGTAATTTATATACTGAGGGCATAATGCATGAACAATCTTAACATATCTTATAAATAATGCATACTGATTATCAACATCAACCTTGTAGCAAGTAGCATGTCTGTTAGTCATAAATGTTTTTTTGCATTGTTACTTCTCTCAACAGCATGTTAATTGGCTGAAGAGTAGAATGGAAGCCAGCACAAATGAGCTACATGCACATCTGCGTGTTCAAGTCATTATATAAAAATTCTGGAACACTCTACTGTATAAATTAGTTTTACATTTCAATGTATAAATCTATGTATTTTATGAATCAAGGATCTGAAATAAAATGTATTATTATTATTATTTATATTATTATTAAATTATTATATTATAATTTGTGTCAAAAAGGTGCCAATGAATATTAAAACTCATATAGTAAAACATATTAAGTTTTATATCCATACCAACTCCCAAAACATGTTTTTGCAAAAAATCTTAGTGTAAATAAAAATATTTCTTAACAAACTTCAATCAAATTCAATAGGTTAAATCTCCGTTTTTGACACAGGTAAAACATGTGCAATTCTACCTATAGTGTAACAATTGGGCTTACAATACATGCAGTTTTGATAGTAATTTGTTTCAAAAAAAGTTCATAATAATGTTTTCATATTATTTTTAACATTATTCATTATATGGTTAGCTAGGGTGATAGGGTCATTGGATCAACCCTTGCAATTCGAGTTGGCATTCAGCACTGCTGATGTAAAAGCTGAGGTAAAATTCATTAGCATCAGCATTTGTTTTGTTGATGCAACTTAACAGAAGAGATTCTAATATAGATGAGGCAAAGTCAATTTTAGCTGAAGCAAACTAATTTAGTGTCAAGATTTGTTTTTGCTGAGGCAATTTTTTGAAATGAAAAGGCTGTAAGCAGATCATCTTCACTTCAATGGACCCATAGAGAAATCTACTTGAGTGGCAGTTGGATATCACTTATGTTACAAGTTGTATCTAACGAGTGAAAGCGAGTTGAATACTCTCTAAACGAGTTGTAAGATAAACAGTATCCCACAAACCTGTGCATTAGGAGTAGTATATATGGCAACTACAGATGTTTTTTTTCTCAAGAGTTGAAACAACTGTGTGTTAGAAACCAAACAGTTGTACATGTAGTTTAAAACGTGCTGAGGAGTTATTAAACATTCCTTTTCTTTATAGTGTTTTAACACACTTAAACTACTATAAACCAGTATAAATATAGTTACTAGAGGCTGAATGCAAATAACACAAAATGTATATATATGCATTTCCCACAAGTTCACAATGTCTGTAGCAAGTGTATTAGTTTTCAGAAAATGTATAAATGTTTTTTTTTACATTTAGAGCAGCTGCAGCCCCAACTATGCAGTCAGCACTAGAATTCTGTACTCCAGACCCTGCTGTAGTTAACCAGTGTGGATGGACAAAGAATGTGAGTCATGACACTCTAATCTTTCCAGAACATGAACAAATCCAAACTCAAACCAAGGCAGACTGGACTGATTATCTTAGCAGCCACTCTATAAGGAAACCTGAGTAAAAAAACCCCATAAAATGGCAGACTAGACTTAATTGATGGCCTTGACAGGTTACCAGACTTCGTGAAGGAAAAGTATGAGATAAATTTAAACCAATCCTTAACAGGCTAAGCTTCTTTTTTTTGTTATAGATATTAAATATCTCCTACTCCTCTCCTGTACTGGACTGGATCTCACAAATTTAATATTTTTCACAGTAATTCTTGTAATATAATTTTTTTTTGCAACAATGATAATATCAAACCAGATTTCATTAAAAGAAAAAGAAAAAAATCATATTTTCAAAATAAAAACAAAGTTACTCATCCCGATGTAAAAATAAATATTAAAATCCTGTTGGAAAATCTGTATATGAAGAGATTCATAACTCAGTTAAACAGATGAGTCAGTGTCTTTAATAATGTCTTTGTTCACCATTAGCTCAAAATAACACTGCTAGATGTCACCGTATAGAGTTAATGTAAATGGTGAACTAAACTTGCTGGTAATTAAGTCATTCACTGTCCCAGTAGGGTTTCATGAGTACTCAGACACGGGTTGAGTCTAGCAAGACTCGCGTCCATTCACAGGACTCGAGTATCCGTACTAGGAAGAGCACTCTCATTTAATTATATTTTTTACATCATTTTTGCCTTTTACCATATGCTTGCCGCTGGTTACAGTATAGGGCTGTGAGACATGGAGGGAAAACAAGTCGAATGTGTGGAATGCAATATAATAGCATGATTTGGCATCCATGTTCATTAAGATGCACAGTGCTATTTTACTCTATTCCTTAGTCTCATCATCATCTAGTGAAAGTGTCAGGTAATCGGGTCCGGATTGAGTTTGACCCTCGAATACTTGAGTCCAATATTTTGGACTTGTGGAGGCCCTATGTCTCAGCACTGTTTGCAATGCAGGCAGAGTGTGGGGTTGTTGATTATGACTCACCCTTCTGATTTGATGCTCCAAATGTATTGAAACATGTGTTTTTCTGTTGAATTTGACGGAAACTAGACATTTAACACTTTTTAATATGTGATCTGTTTTACAAGTTTTTTTTAAATGGCTAACATTCAGTATGAAGCAGCCACTTCCATACTTCAATTTAATTGTGCACATGCTTTTTGTGCAAAACAAAGTTTCCAGCCAAACCTGACTGATTGCAACTTTTATTGGGTTATCTTATTCAAAGAATTTGATAGCATAAAATATATTTTTTTTAAACAAAAAGAAAAAAGAAAGGTCTATAACTCCTTTGGAACATATGGCATTTTAAATGTGTAAAGCTTCTTTTGGCATTCAGTATATGTTAGTTTTTTTTAGACCAGAACATCCACCCTATCAATATACAGTCTGCTGCATCTATATTCAATCAAGATTCAGCCTCATCTGTCCTGAACCCAACCACTGACATCTTGCCTGTGATGAAGTCTAGGACAGACTGAATTCACTGAATTCATTAGCCTACATAAAAAGCTTTTAAAGCCTGGATTGGCCTGGATTGGCCAAACAGGTTTTCTTCAATGCACCTATATCTAATTCTTTGGAGACATTTTGTTGTTGCCTGCATGACAATGTATTGGCTGCATGTAACCCCATATACCAGTATGATATTTAGAGACTTGAAAAGTCAGCTCAACAGTGATATGATGATAACCACGTTCCATGTTTTATTACATCATCATTATATTTCAGTGTCTTCTACAAGTAGTGGGTCAGACTCATGACTTCAAAATACAAATTATTTAATGACAGTTAATGATTATAATATTTAAACACGTACATTTCTACAATATGCAAAATTGTTCCAAACTGAATATTTGTGAATACCCAGTCTGTAAAGTCATTTTGATTAATAAATTCATGAACTTTTAAATACACATTTTACCAGTCTGAAAAGTTAATTTGATTCTTTTACCAATGTGGGGTCTCAAAGACTCGAGTATCTGTACAAGGGTAGAATAATAATGATCAACTTTAATACAATGGACAATGTAGGACAATAATTTCAGCTGTAAAATAATCAGCAATATAAGTTACACAATAATTATATGATCATGTGCTATAGTTTCTCTTTTTAAACTGGTTGTCATATTATTTGCAAAAGAATCAAATGAGATTGGTTGACACAATACTCATTACTAGGGATTACCCTGCCCATGCATAGACAACTTAGCCAGTTGCTAATTTTTACACTGAGCTAGTTGCCACACTGTTTCATATTTAGTTAATAAAGTTTTCTTATGATAATTTCAAAAGAAATATTCTACACATCTGAAAATTGACGAAAACAAAATACTTTCTGGTGTGTACGTGTAATGAAAGGATGAATCAGTAGAGACCTTTAATCGACTCATAACAACTGAATTGACATTCCCTGTAACTGAAATTAATTACAGAGTTCATTTGGTGTCTTATAATTACAGTGTTTTGGAAGTAAAAAGTATTTGACATCCAATAGCCAGTGGTGTCATTAAAAAAAAACCTACCTTTACTTTTACTATGCATTCAGGTCCTTGATAAATATGAATCAGTAGTAATTAACAGTTATTTAAATTAACCCATAAGAAATGAATATGTAAATATGTACTAATCTTACACCAAGGACATTTTATACTTAAATTTGTTATAACAAAGTTGCAAAATGGCAACTTCCTGTAAAATAATTTATTAACTTTTACTTTGAAAGGTAAACATTATATCTTTTAACAATAAGTCTATAAATTTTTTTTTTTTTAAATTAATAACAGTTATGTTACTTTAGAAAAGTGATTACTTAGCATATAAATCTGTACTAACATTTCGATAAAGATGTTTATTGATAAAAGTTATGATGAATTCTCAAGATTATTACTTCACAGTTTTAAACAGTTTCTGGTAATGAACAGATCTTATATAAAAATTTTTTTTTTTTAAATGCAAATATATGATCACAGATTTGTTGCTGCTTTAAAAATACTTTTTAAAGTGAACCTTTTAAAAGACTGAAAACAAAGGTAAATGTTCTGGAGCCTATTTCACAAAACATTGTAAGGTTATGTCTGCGACTAGCAGTTATACAGGTCATACATTTACAAGAAATTTACATCATTACAGAAGATGTAGTATTTTAATGACAAAAGAAAATGAAATATGTGTACTTTTAATTATATTTATTGTACTATAATAGTAATAAAAATTGTAGTTTAGTTGTAGATTTACATTTACGTACATAACCAGGCTTATGATGTTTTGTGAAATTGGGCCCTGCATTTTAGTTCAAATCCAGTTTAGTTTGTGAAAAACCTTTTATTGATAAAAACAACAACAAAACAAACAGACAAAAGCTGAAATCACATAAAAAGGTGAAAAATCACACCTACATGTATCTACATTACACCAGAGATGTGTATTATTATTTAAATTGTTATTTCAATCTCATTTGTTGCTCAATTTCAGACATATTTATACAATGTAATTGTTGCATTCAGTTAAACTACAAATACTGGTATTATCTGGATTATAGTGAAGGTGACAGCTACAAAGCCATCTTATTCACAGGAGGCAGAGGAAATTTCCTAGGTTTCTGAATATCAATATGTAAATGAGTACTCTTTCACTGAAGACGCTTTCTAGTAAAGGTCATGTACCTATGTAAAAATGCATACTAAGCATATTATCACCTATCAGGTGAGGCCCAGCACTGTAGTTCGGTGTAAATGGGGGTACAGTGCTTGAAGGTCACAGCCGTGGCCACAAGGCTTTACACAGCAAGGAAGGGAAATTTCCCTCGTCCCACACATACATGTACACACACAAAACAGATTTAAGATTGGTATCAAGAAAACACTCAGCCTTGAAAATCACATTTAAGTTATCTTTTGACCATTGGAATTAACTGAACAGCACCTTCAGATAACTGGAATCAATTGTTCATTATGAGATTTTATGAGAGAAAATAAAAGGGCCTACTTGTTAAATTAAAAGAAAACAAATACTTAAAATATAAAACTTATGTAAAAATACTAAGGTATGATATATAATGATATATAAATTAGATGTTGTAATATTTAAAATATTGTAAAAATATTAAATGCAAATTACATGTATTACTTAAATATAAAAGTAATTTAAAAGGTTTAAGATACAATATGTATACATACTATAATTTAAACGTAATGTAAAAGTACTATGGTGTGATGTATAAATTAGATATTGTAATATTTAAATATTGTAAAAATATTAAATGCAAATTATATGTATTACTTAAATATAAAAGTAATTTAAAAAGTTTAAAATACAGTATGACTGTATGTATACATACTAAAATTTTAAAGTAATGTAAAAATACTATGGTATGGTGTATAAATTACAAATGTAGATATTGTATTATTTAAAGTATTGTAAAATACTAAATGCAAATTACATACTTGTAATGTAATTTACATAGTGAAATACAGGATGTCCATGGAATTAAATGTCTTGCCTACCATAAACTGATTTGGTGCTGTTCATAATTGCATCCATAGATGTTAATCCAAGTTAATAACACAATAAAATTAACTGAAATTTTAATTAATTTATAAAAGAAATAATTTGTGATTCAAAATTCATCATTAATCTAATTTTTATTTTTTGTTGTAAAAATAAGGAAAAAGATAAAAAATTAATTTAATAAATATAAAATCTTGCCAACATGCATTGATAAAAAGACAAGTTTCACTCATCTAGAACTTACAGCTTCTACAAAATGAAGCTAAACTCGAAAACGTAATATTTAACCAAATGCAAAAGTTGATGCTGCTACCGCCATAGGAAAAACAATACCTACACCTCACCTTTTGACTTAATTGGTCAAATTACCAAATGTTTGACATGCAATAGCCGATTATTAATAAATCAATGTGCTCTGGTGGTGTCGTTAAACAAAACAAACTTTAACTTTTTTGATCAAAGTATAACAATAAAACTAAATGATGTACAAATATACTACTCAAAAGAATTTAAGGGTCAAAAATTTATAACCAAATAAGTTTCAGAGTGTATTAGATTGATGATGTAAACTACACCAATTTTTTTATTTATTGTTCCATATTTACAAAAAACCACAAATAAACGTCACTGTATATAAGAAAGTCACATGACATGCTGTCAAAGTTGAAGGTTGTCAAACATGGATTTTACACATTAGAACATTTGCTTAATAGTGTGTGAATCCACCCCTGGCGCAAATACACTCGACACATCGTTGCCTCATACTGTTGATCAGACGTCTGAAGAACTCTTGGGGAATGGCCTGCTACTCTGCCATAAGAAGTTGACCCAGATCATGAAGGTTGACCGGAGGGGCATGGTTATCCTGAACTCTCCTGCCTAATTCGTCCCAGGCGTTCTCTATTGGGGCCAAGTCAGGCGAATATGCTGGCCAATCCATCCTGGCGATACCTTGTTGTCTGAGAAAGTCCGTTACCACCCTGGCGCAGTGGGGTCTGGCATTGTCATCCTGCAGAACTGCCCCGCCGCCAATCTGCTGAAGGCCTGGGAGAACCAACGGCCGGATAATCTCATTCAGATCGCGGATTCCATTCAGATTGCCATCCACCACATAGAGGGGGGTCCTGTGGTGGATAGAGATGCCGCCCCACACCATGACGCTGCCACCACCGAACCGGTGACGTTGTCTAACGTTAACGTCAGCAAAGCGCTCTCCAGGACGTCTGTAGACACGAATCCGACCGTCGTTGAACTGGAGACTAAACCTGGACTCATCAGTGAACATCACTCGACCCCACTGAACATGTTGCCACCGCAGATGAAGCATGCACCAGTGACGTCTGGCCGTTCTGTGACGTGGTAGGAGTGGTGGTCGAACAGCCTGGCGACGGCAGCGTAGATTATTGGCTCTCAGACGATTGTGTATGGTTTGATCAGACACTCGAGTTCCAGTCGCAGTCCGCAGATTGTCACGTAATCGGCGTGCAGTGGTTGTGCGTTGACGTAGAGCCATATTGGTGATGTAGTGGTCCTCTCTATTTGTAGTGCTTCGGGGTCTTCCCGAACGTGGACGATTTCGAACAGAATTCGTTGCTTGGTACCGTTGCCACAGTCGGCCAACGACACTCTGACTGACACCAAGTCTCAGAGCAACATTTCTTTGCGTATTGCCATCCTGAAGCCAAGCAATAGCCCTTCCTCGATCTTCGATAGTCAGTTGAAGTCGTACCATTGTCGAATTTGGAGTGTGCACCGTACACGAACGCAAGATCCAATTATACGGAAATTCAGCATTGGGAACATGGAATACACGTGCAAAGCGTGCAAATGAAGAGCTTTGTGAAAAAGCAAGTATGGGCACTTAGCAGACCTTTCACTTTCGCCCTCGCCCTAATTTACGTGCAAATGTAAGCATGTTTTCGCCATTAGAACTAGTCGACAGTGTCAATGACAGTGGATTTTAATTCATTTATGGGTTGCTTAGACCCACTTTCGTCAAAATGGAACAATACCATGCGTGACATTATGGTCTAGCTAATATAATTGACATTCAGAAAATAATGTCGAAAATATCATCTGACCCTTAAATTCTTTTGAGTAGTATACTAAGGCTTCAAAATTTCACAGAAATTACTGTTTCCATCAATGTGTCATCAAAATGATGGAAGTGAAAATCTGTCACCCAGTATATGTAACATGATCCACCATTACCAGGATTCTGAAATTGTTTTCCAGTGGGTTCCGATGATCACAGAATACAGAACTGAAAAAGTATTTCCCACGAAATTTGAAATCCTGAGGCTTGGGTACGGCAGGGCTCAACCTGTCCACTGCCAAATTAGCCAATTGCTAAAAAAAAAATTATTTATGGCTACAACATGTAATCCTTGGCTAATAAAATATCCACATTTTAATATTTTCAATGAAATAATTTACATATCTGAAAATTGGGGCGAAACGACTTGATACGAATAAGATTTAGAAAAACCAACCCTGGGTGAATGGGTCTAAGGGCGAAACAACACAGGGTTCGAAATGGTTTTAAGGCGAAACTACACGGATTTGAAAAATAATATATACATCGTACTTACTGCTGGCTTACTGGGATGTATATTATTACAGAACATTGCAATGTATGACTATTTATCATCCCGCAAAAACCAGGTAGATTGTGTTTCTCTAGTTCTAAGGCTCATTTCTGACGTTACGCGTTAAGTATTACTTAACCACCAGCTCGCCAGAGGGCGTATTCACTGGAATAGAACAAAATGGCTGTGCCCGTTATATCTAATAGCTGTCACATTTAACTGTTTTATTAATTAAATATAATAATATACTTGTTGATATTAAGCAATAATGTGCATAATATATCTTTGAGTATGCATACCAGTCCAAAAGCCTTGCTTAAGCATTCCTTTAAGAGTGTATACTACCAAATCAAATCCCATAGATGACAATAGTAACATATGTGGCTAAAATTCCTACCTACAATGTATCAATTGACATAAACACCACGGATATAAATACTACCACCCCTCACCCGTAAAGTGAATCAGAAAAAATTGGAGGTCCAGCTCATTTCTACGACTATCTTAGTTCCACACGAAATCTCAGTACTTTTTTTTATAGGTACCCCATACATGTTTCAAGCACAAGGCTACTTGACACAGTGGTACTAAATGAAATAAAATTGCATTCCCCCCCCCCCGATGAAATCGTTTTTTTTGTCTTTTTACAACCAACACACTCTCATTTATCACCAATCACAGGATTTGTAGTGTTCACTTCTCTATGAAAAGTTGGGTGCACCTCCAACTTTGACCCAGTCAGAAGTTATTTGGTTTAGTACTACCTTAAAGCACAGAAAGCTGTACTAATTAGTTTATTTATTGCCTCCAGCATGTTTTCTTGCCCCTACCAATGAACAAAGGCTGGTCCACGAAGATTAAGGACATTTGATTGGGATTCAGAATGTCAACTTCCATCTTCATCACACACGTGGAGTGATGAATAGGCTGCATCACAGAATAGGCATACAAAAGAAGTGTGAAAGAATTCAGTTACAAAGCCATAAGAAAAGCCAAATGCAGAGGTCAGAAATTAATCGTTATGTTTCATACAGAATAAAAACAAAGAAACCTCCTCATTAAAACTTTGGGGGTTTTGGATTTATTTTTATGAAAGTTAAGTAGAAAAAACAATAAAGCAAAAAAAAAAACCCCACCCACCTACATGTATATGTAGATATTCAATAGGCATCAAAGATAACTTTATAGAATCTATCTGGTTTATTCTGGTGAACACAATAGGTGCACAGTCCAAATAATTCAAATCGTTCCCATGGTAAGTGGAACAGTTGGTGTTATTGTGTGGTGAGACAAGAAACCCATTACCTTGTCACATCACTCTATGACTCTGCTGCTCCTGAACATGTTCAAAAATATAGTTGTACTCAAAAGAAAAAGTTTTCTGTTCCTGTCCAAACCAGTGATGAACGAATGTTTTATTTAAGGACACATTCAACACGTTATTTATGGTTACATGGTACCGACTACAGATGAGAGAAGAAACTCACTGTCACCACACAATGGGCTACTCTTTCCGATTAGCAGGAAGGGATCTTTTATATATAACATCCTACAGACAGGATAGTACATGTATATACCATGGCCTTTGTTATACCTGTTGTGGAGCACTGGTTGGAACAAGAAATAGAACAATGGACGCACTGATGTTTGATTAATGCTAGACCGATAGCCATCAAGCAAGTGCTTTACCACTGGGCTTTATCCTGCCCCCAGAACAGTGAAGGCATAAATGAGTGGAACATATAAAATCGACCTGGTCTAATGCTTATAAAACTTTTAGAATCTTGACTCGAGAATCTAATAGTCTCTGAGACACTAATGTCATGACAACACCATACAAACTGTATGCATGTGACTTCATTAGAGATTGAGTCTAGACTCTAAAAAGTTTTATAAGCATGGGCCCAGATGACTAAGATACAAAAATGCTGCCACTACAAGAAATGGCCACAGAGTTTGATTATAAACTTTGTGATATGGGCTGCCTACAACACATACAGGTACATAGTGATAGGTTACATAAAGCCAGTATCATGTAACATGATCCACTAGAGCTATTACCAGGATTCTGAAATTGTTTTCCAATGGGTTCCGATGATCACAGGATACAAGTTCTACCCCTGTACATTCTTGCAGTGTTCGCTACTGTGGTAGTTCAGTTACGCAAGTGCAGAACCCGGATATAGCGATCTTGTGCTGCAGTTGTTATGCGAGGTCTTCCACTTCTGGGCTGGTCTTCAGCTAATTGAAACTGCTGGTACCTGTCCCAGAGATGTGAAATGGTGCTCTGATGGAGGTTCATGTGGTGTGCGACTGCTGACTGCAATTGACTTAACTGGAGGCGGCCTATTGCAATGTTTCGATTCGGCAGGCTTAGTCTTGGCATGTTGTACCTCGTCTACATCGAAATGGAAATGAGGCATCATTGCGAGCATTGCAGCTTTAATACCCATCACTACCCCAATCTTTTCCCCAAGTTTCACGTGCATTCGCCAAAATCTGACTATTTCACGCTGATTTCCTAGAATTGTTGCACAACGTGCATTAAATTAGTTTTAGGGTGCATTTGGGCATACTGTCCCATTCCAGGAACCATAACAAACATGGTCATTCAGCAACATTATACAAAAAAAACTATATTTTGTAAAATCAAACACTTCTCTTCTTTCCCTATCACCTATGCATTTCTTTTTTGACAGACTATATATTTGTTATCAAACACTGCTTGATGTGTTGGATGCTTTGGCAATGATTTAGTCTTGCTGGCATACTGCAAAGAAAGGTTTGCATGTCTAGCACCCAACAAAGGTTCGTGGGCATCAACGTACAAGCTCTCTACAGATGTTCTAAAAGCACCAAAAGCCTTTGGCCCTGATTGTGTATAGGATCTAGCATCTGCAAGTAAGACTTGCATACTGGCCCATACACAATGCATCCATAGTCAAGTTTTGACTTTACGAGAGATCTATACAGACGGAGCATAACCTTTCGGTCTGCTCCACATTCTGTATTACCAATAACTTTTAAAATATTGAGAGCTTTTAAGCCCTTCTTTTTAACATATTTAAGATAGGGCACAAAAGAGAGCTTCCTGTCAAATATAACTCCCAGAAATTTGGTCTCATCCACAACTGGAATAGGATTTTTGTCCAGAAACAACTGTGGAGCTGAGTGGAGCCCTCTTTTCTGGTGCTAAGTGAAATATGGTGTTACTGTATAATGTCTTTAAAATAATGGCATGTAGCATTTTAAAAGAAAGGACACATACCATGAACTTCACACAAAAAAAGAAGAATAAATGTTTGTTTTATTAATGTTAGGGGCAGATATAGAAATTTAAAAAGGGGGAAGGGGTGCCAAAATGTTTAGTGTGCTAACTACTAGATGTTATGACACATCTGGTCAATTCCACCACAAAGTTTTCAAATTTTCCGTCAAAAAATTACACACTCGACACATTTTTTATTTGAGGTTATATGGCGTCAGACATATGGTTACGGACCACACAGATATTGAGGGAGGAAACTTGCTGTCTCCATTTCATGGGCTACTCTTTTCGATTAGCAGAAAGGGATCTTTTATATGCACCATCCCATAGACAGGACAGCACATGCCACGGCCTTTGATGTACAAGTTGTGGCGCACTGGCTGGAGCGACAAATAGCCCAATGAACCCACTGACTTGAATTGATCCCAACCCGACCGCACATCAAGCGAGCGCTTTACCACTGGGCTACGTCTCACCCCTCTCAATAGCATGTGGAGCACACAGCTCTAAAGCACAAGTAACTCTGCGGAGAGATGTGTACCATTTTGTCACTGTAAAATAGGCAGGAGGTTTTTCAGACTACTAATTGGGGGCCATCCATAGTGTATTTATGGACTGTTTTACCACCCCTCCCCCATGTACACTTTTTGTACATTTAATCATTACTCCCTCCCCCACCTGCATGTACCGGTGTACAAAGATCTTCCATGCTGAAAAGTACATTGAATACAATTAGGAGCATGGACTGAATCCATTTTACAATAAACAAATAAATTTTTGCATATGTACCCCCTCCCCATGTACATTCTTCATATGTAATGCACGACACCCCCTTCCTACAAGACAAAATAGATTAAAGTGTCTCAGTAAAAACACATTTTTATTAGATGTATGGAAGGAAATAGTGTTTACATTAATATATCTGACAGTTAATTAAAAAACAAACATGACCCATTTTTAAATAGTAATTTGTTTTTTTCTGAAATGCCTTGATGAAAAACACTTGATAGATGTAACAGTGATTTTTAGCCTATGACACACAAAAAGGGGTTATCGAAGGATTGAATTGAACACACTTCAGTGGACCCAAGGCCCCCATCCCCCCCCCCCCCCCCCAAAGAGTTAATAACAAATAGTTTTCGACCCAACAGCCTGTCACAATACAGCAAATACCAGGATGTCATAAACGTGGTTGTACTGTTTATGCAAAATAGTATAGCCTTGAAACATTTCCACACCATTTGTTGGAGCAACGTCAATGGAATTTTTTATAGAACACTCACCTGGTGTAATAAATCAATGTGCTCTAGTGGTGATGTTAAACAAAACAAACTATAACTTGCTAGGTCTCAGTGTTACTCCAATTCAAAACATGTGTTCATTTAGTTGGTAATGGAAATTGTAGCACATGGCTATTCCTGCATGCTGTATTAAGAGTTAACAACACTTTCTGCACTCTGTGGGTGCTAGTCTGCTTTAAAGGAGAGTAAACTAAAACAGGAGCCTTAGTTTTTGGAAAGATGCATACCCAGACCACCAACACATACTGACACTTTAACAAATGAAAAACGTGTAACTTTAGTGTTAATAAAAAAACGTGATTATTCCTGCTAACTGGGGGCAGCCATTTTCTTTTCTTTTCGAGGTGACCGGGACAGCTAGCTTGGGGCAAAGTGACGTCAGCTCCTGACCATCTCCTGTATGTACAGTGTAAACAAACGCAGTAATTTTCGACAAGGCGCTTCTCTTTGATCAACCTGACTTGTAAAACAACATAAATGATGTGATAATATAATAAACTATTTAAATATATTTCAAGTTACATTAATGGAACAAAATGGGGTTATAGTATTTTTCTGTTAAATAATCCAAAGGAAAAATGTACACTATTAGGCCTATTGATATGCTACGTTGGAGCAAAAATGAGAACCCATGATACCCAAGTGATAATTTTCTTTTCTTTGGGAATACGTAATTGGTCAGTTAATTTGGTTTTAGATGGAAAAATCTACTTAATCAATAGTTTTACCATGTCAATTACCATTTTAGGGGTGACAGGTATTATTACAAAATACCAGTATGTATTTTTGTGTCTAGACAGTGTCAATTAATTGGCTCATCTGATTACCAATCAAATACACACCTGCCAATCAGGAATCACAGGTAGAAGCAACTAACAGCATAGACCTATTAACTAAGAAAACACTGTGTGTATCATTTCAGTATGTAGGTTAATGCATGTTCAATAAAATGATTTATCATTTCGACTTGTTGTGCAGCCACTTTGACAATGGTGTTTTATTTTGTATTAAAAAATAAGGTAACAGGTCGTTTTGCCCGTTACTAGATCGCCTGTGTCGTTTCGACCTGGGTCCATTCGTACTGTTAACTGAGTCAGTTTACCCCCATGTAGGGTCGTTTCGACCTTTTTTTAATTTGGTTAATTTGAGCAGATCTAATTGATTTTTCTTTTCTTTTCAGGTTGAAACATCTGCTGAAAATAAAAGATTTCCTCTTTGTTTTTATTTGTTCCATCATTTTAAATATACTAGTATATTACACTGCTCTCACAATGTACACATAAAATAGGCAAGTAGGCCTAGTCTGATTTTGCCCAGTTCCAGGTGACTGAAGGTAAACAGCTGGATTGCCAGACAGAAAGCAAACACATATAAAGATTTATTTAGCTTATTTATTAACTGGGGGAAAACCCCCAAAAAATGAATTCGGGCCTGAGTGTAGCCTAATGAATTTTTTTGTTTTGTTTTGCAGGGTTTTTTTGGTTTAATTTTTAAAGGTTTTATAGTATTTCTATCTCGTTTAAATAACTAATGTGGATATATTCATGTTATTTAATAATTATAAACCCTGCTGTTAATTTGAGGAATATACCATAAATGCACGTTCAGAAATACAGGACCATATGGCTTATTTTCAAAAGCTTTACAAGTCTACAGATTTAGCAGACATCGGTAAATGTTATTAAATAACTTCCAGTGGGGTCAAAGTTTGCGGTTTTTGATAGACAACACCACATGCAAGCCGGAACCTACATGTAGCTATTCGAGGTCGTGTTTTTGTCAAAATGACCGGTCTCGGTGGCGTGGTGGTTAGGCCATCAGTCTACAGGCTGGTAGGTACTGGGTTCGGATCCCAGTCGAGGCATGGGTTTTTTAATCCAGATACCGACTCCAAACCCTGAGTGAGTGCTCCGCAAGACTCAATGGGTAGGTGTAAACCACTTGCACCGACCAGTGATCCATAACTGGTTCAACAAAGACCATGGTTTGTGCTATCCTGCCTGTGGGAAGTGCAAATAAAAGATCCCTTGCTGCTAATCTGAAAGAGTAGCCCATGAAGTGGCGACAGCGGGTTTCCTCTCAAAATCTGTGTGGTCCGTAACCATATAACCGTAAATATAATGTGTTGAGTGCGTCGTTAAATAAAACATTTCTTTCTTTCTTTCTTTCTTTCTTTCTTTCTGTGTCAAAATGATAAAACACGTTTAGAGTTGCGGCCCTTAGCTTGGTGGTCGCTACCCTGTAGGAAGGACTATAGATGGATTAGTGGATAACTATTTGATTAGTTTTACAGTTCAAACCGGGTGAGAGTTCATCAGTCCACTGTAGTTGTGATCCATGAACAAACAAAAAAAAGTACACTAATAAATATATAATCGGGGCGAATCGACTCACTTTTGGGATGAAACGACTTGGTACGGATAAGATTTAGAACAAACCAACCCTGGGTGAACAGGTCTAAGGGCGAAACAACACTGGGTTTGAAATGGTTTTAAGGCGAAACGACCCGGATTTGAAAAATAATATATACATTGTACTTACTGCTGGCTTACTGGGATGTATATTATTACAGAACATTGCAATGTATGACTATTCATCATCCCGCAAAAAACAGGTAGATTGTGTTTCTCTAGTTCTAAGGCTCATTTCTGACGTTACGCGTTAAGTATTACGTAACCACCAGCTCACCAGAGGGCATATTCACTGGAATGGAACAAAATGGCTGTGCCCATTATATCTAATAGCTGTCACATTTAACTGTTTTATTAATTAAATATAATATACTTGTTGATATTAAGCAATAATGTGCATAATATATCTTTGAGTATGCATACCAGTCCAAAAGCCTTGCTTAAGCATTCCTTTAAGAGTGTATACTACCAAATCAAATCCCATAGATGACAATAGTAACATATGTGGCTAAAACTCCTACCTGCAACGTATCAATCGACATAAACACCACAGATATAAATACTACCACCCCTCACCCTTAAAGTGAATTGGAAAAAATTGGAGGTCAAGCTCATTTCTACGACTACCTTAGTTCCACACGAAATCTGAGTACTTTTTTTTTTTTTTTTTTTTTTATAGGTACCCCATACATGTTTCAAGCACAAGGCTACTTGACACAGTGGTACTAGATGAAATAAAATTGCTTTTTTTTTTTCCCAGATGATTTTTTTTTTTTTTTTTTTTACAACCAACACACTCGCATTTATCACCAATCACAGGACCGGCCTCGGTGGCGTCGTGGCAGGCCATCGGTCTACAGGCTGGTAGGTACTGGGTTCGGATCCCAGTCGAGGCATGGGATTTTTAATCCAGATACCGACTCCAAACCCTGAGTGAGTGCTCCGCAAGGCTCAATAGGTAGGTGTAAACCACTTGCACCGACCAGTGATCCATAACTGGTTCAACAAAGGCCATGGTTTGTGCTATCCTGCCTGTGGGAAGCGCAAATAAAAGATCCCTTGCTGCCAATCGGAAGAGTAGCCCATGTAGTGGCGACAGCGGGTTTCCTCTCAAAATCTGTGTGGTCCTTAACCATATGTCTGACGCCATATAACCGTAAATAAAATGTGTTGAGTGCGTCGTTAAATAAAACACTTCTTTCAATCACAGGACTTGTAGTGTTCACTTCTCTATGAAAAGTTGGGTGCACCTCCAACTTTGACCCAGTCAGAAATTATTTGATTTAGTACTACCTTAAAGCACAGAAAGCTGTACTAATTAGTTTATTTATTGCCTCCAGCATGTTTTCTTGCCCCTACCAATGAACAAAGGCTGGTCCAGGAAGATTAAGGACATTTGATTGGGATTCAGAATGTCAACTTCTGTCTTCATCACACACGTGGAGCGATGAATAGGTTGCATCACAGAATAGGCATACAAAAGAAGTGTGCAAGAATGCAGTTACAAAGCCATATGAAAAGCCAAATGCAGAGGTCAGAAATGAATCATTATGTTTTCATACAAAATAAAAACAAAGAAACCATGACCGACATACTGTTTGCTCAATAATGTTTATAATTTTCTCGGCTTTATTGACAAAATGATCACCTCCTCATTAAAACTTTGGGGGTTTTGGATTTATTTTTATGAAAGTTAAGTAGAAAAAACAAAGCAAAAAAACAAACCCCACCCACCTACATGTATATGTAGATATTCAATAGGCATCAAAGATAACTTTATAGAATCTATCTGGTTTATTCTGGTGAACACAATAGATGCACAGTCCAAATAATTCAAATCGTCCCCATGGTAAGTGGAACAGTTGGTGTTATTGTGTGGTGAGACAAGAAACCCATTACCTTGTCACATCACTCTATGACTCTGCTGCTCCTGAACATGTTCAAAAATATGATTCTACTCAAAAGAGAAAGTTTCCTGTTCCTGTCCCAAAGCAGTGATGGACGAATGTTTTATTTAAGGACACATTCAACACGTTATTTATGGTTACATGGTACCGACTACAGATGAGAGAAGAAACTCACTGTCACCACGCAATGGGATACTCTTTCCAATTAGCAGGAAGGGATCTTTTATATATAACATCCTACAGACAGGATAGTACATGTATATACCATGGCCTTTGTTATACCAGTTGTGGAGCACTGGTTGGAACAAGAAATAGAACAATGGACCCACTGGTGTTTGATTAATGCTAGACCGATAGCCATCAAGCAAGTGCTTTACCACTGGGCTTTATCCTGCCCCCAGAACAGTGAAGGCATAAATGAGTGGAACATATAAAATCGACCTGGCCTAATGCTTATAAAACTTTTAGAATCTAGACTCGAGAATCTAACAGAGTCTCTGAGACACTAATGTCATGACAACACCATACAAACTGTATGCATGTGACATCATTAGCATGGGCCCAGATGACTAGGATACAAAAATGCTGCCACTACAACAAATGGCCACAGAGTTTGATTATAAACTTTGTGATATGAGCTGCCTACAACACATACAGGTACATAGTGATAGGTTACATAAAGCCAGTATCATGTAACATGATCCATTAGAGCTATTACCAGGATTCTGAAATTGTTTTCCAATGGGTTCATAGGGTACAGAACTGAAAAAGTATTTCCCATGAAATTTGAAATTCTGAGGCTTGGGTATGTCCACTGCCAAATTAGCCAATTGCTAAAAAAAATTTTTATTTATGGCTACAACATGTAGTCCTTGGCTAATAAAATATCCACATTTTAATATTTGAAAATTGGCTAAACCAAAATTTGTTCGTGTGTGAGCCCTGGTACAGTAGATGCATATGCAGCTCAAATAGATCCCGTGGGAATGTTATGTAAATGCAGGGCTTCTAGAATTTTTATAAAATCCACTAGCCATGGGATCAGTGATTTTTAAAATTTACTAGCCTAATTAAAAATTCACTAGCCCTACTTTACTTTAAGTTAATACAATTTTACTCAATAATAGTAATAATCAGATATGTCACCTAAAGAGGGAGATGGGGTGGGGACAGAATATTCATATTTACAAAATAGACTTAACTGCAACAGTTGACTTGTTTTGTTTTCATTAGCCATCAGGCATGGCAATAGTAGTTATTTACTAGCCCAACATTAAATATCACTAGCCATGGGAGTGGGGCTACCATAATCTAGAAACCCTGGTAAATGTTTGGAACCAATGATATTTATACAGTAATCAATAATGTATACAGATTCATTAAAATATACTCTGTCAAAAAAGAAACGCATAGGTGATAGGGTAAGAAGAAAAGTGTTTGATTTTACAAAATATCATTTTTTTCTATAATGTTGCTGAATGACCATGTTTGTTAATGTTCCTGGAATGGGACAGCATGCCCAAATGTACCCTAAAACAAACTTAACGCACATTGTGCAACAATTGCAGGAAATCAGCGTGAAATGGTCAGATTTTGTCAAATGCATGTGAAACTTGGGGAAAAGATTGGGGTAGTGATGGGTATTTAAAGCTGCAATGCTCGCAATGATGCCTCATTTCCATTTCGATGTAGACGAGTTACAAGATGCCAAGACTAAACCTGCCAAATCGAAACATTGCAATAGGCCACCTCCAGTTAGGTGAATTGCAGTCAGCAGTCACATGCCACATGAACGTCCATCAGAGCATCATTTCACCTCTCTGGGACAGGTACCAGCAGTTTCAATCAGCTGAAGACCAGCCCAGAAGTGGAAGACCTCGCATAACAACTGCAGCACAAGATTGCTATATCCGGGTTCTGCACTTGCGTAACCGAACTGCCACAGCAACAAACACTGCTGGATGCATACCTGGTTTGAGAAGGGTGTCTGCACAAACCATTCGGAACCAACTTCGAGAAGCTGGTTTACGGGCTAGGAGACCGTATGTTGGCCCCGTCCTGCGACATCAACATCAACATTTACGTGTTCGTTGGTGCAAGAATATACAGGGGTGGAACTTGGGAAACTGGCTGTGGACCCGGAGCCTCAGACGCTTCCGCAACTGTCACATGCACTGCAGGAAGAATGGGTTAGGATTCCACGTGCCAGGATTCAGAGACTCTATGCCAAGGAGATGACGCACAGTTGCGGAAGCGTCTGAGGCTCCGGGTCACGCTGGCGTACACGTCTGTCCAGTTCGTCCAATAGATGTTCAGTGGGGTTGAGATCTGGCGAGCTTGATGGCCATGACAGCACATTAATGTTATCATTCTGTAGGAAATTCATTGTTACACGTGCCGTATGTGGCCTGGCATTGTCCTGCTGTAAGAGTTCTCTCTATCGATCCAAAATGGGAAGCATGTGATGGCGAAGAATTTCATCCCGGTAGTGTACAGCTGTCAGGTTGCCTTGTACGAACACAAGTTCACTTCTGCCGGTGTATGAGATGGCTCCCCACATCATGACACTCCCTCCACCAAATCTGTCAACTTGGGTGATGCAGTTGTTGGCAAAATGTTCATTGCGGCGTCTGTAAACACGTTGTCGTCCATCACGTCGCTGTAGATGGAAATGTGACTCGTTGCTGAACCATACTCGCCACCAGTTTCCCAAGTTCTACCCCTGTACATTCGTGCACCAGCGAACACATAAATGTCGATGCTGACGCCGCAGGACGGGGCCAACATACGGTCTCCTAGCCCGTAAACCAGCTTCTCAAAGTCAGTTCCGAATGATTTGTGCAGACACCCTTCTCAAACCAGGTATGCGTCCAGCAGTGTTCGTTGCTGTGGCAGTTCGGTGACGCAAGTGCAGAACCCGGATGTAGAGATCTTGTGCTGCAGTTGTTATGCAAGGTCTTCAACTTCTGGGCTAGTCTTCAGCTGATTGAAACTGCTGGTACCTGTCCCAGAGATGTGAAATGGTGCTCTGATGGATGTTCATGTGGTGTGCGACTGCTGACTGCGATTGACTTAACTGGAGGCGGCCTATTGCAATGTTTCATTTCGGCAGGCTTAGTCTTGGCATGTTGTACCTCGTCTACATCGAAATGGAAATGAGGCATCATTGCGAGCATTGCAGCTTTAAATACCCATCACTACCCCAATCTTTTCCCCAAGTTTCACGTGCATTCGCCAAAATCTGACTATTTCACGCTGATTTCCTAGAATTGTCGCACAACGTGCACTAAATTTGTTTTAAGGTGCATTTAGGCATGCTGTCCCATTCCAGGAACATTAACAAACATGGTCATTCAGTAACATTGTACAAAAGAACGGTATTTAGTAAAATCAAACACTTTTCTTCTTTCCCTATCACCTATGCGTTTCTTTTTTGACAGAGTATATATTTGTTATCAAACACTGCTTGATGTGTTGGATGCTTTGGCAATGATTTAGTCTTGCTGGCATACTGCAACGAAAGGTTTGCATGTCTAGCACCCAACAAAGGTTCGTGGGCATCAACGTACAAGCTGTCTACAGATGTTCTAAAAGCACCAAAAGCCTTTGGCCCTGATTGTGTATAGGATCTAGCATCTGCAAGTAAGACTTGCATACTGGCCCATACACAATGCATCCATAGTCAAGTTTTGACTTCACGAGAGATTTATATAGACGAAGCATAACCTTTCGGTCTGCTCCACATTCTGTATTACCAATAACTTTTAAAATATTGAGAGCTTTTAAGCCCTTCTTTTTAACATATTTAAGAGAGGGCACAAAAGAGAGCTTCCTGTCAAATATAACTCCCAGAAATTTGGTCTCATCCACAACTGGAATAGGATTTTTGTCCAGAAACAACTGTGGAGCTGAGTGGAGCCCTCTTTTCTGGTGCTAAGTGAAATATGGTGTTACTGTATAATGTCTTTAAAATAATGGCATGTAGAATTTTAAAAGAAAGGACACATACCATGAACTTCACAAAAAAGAAAAGAATAAATGTTTGTTTTATTAATGTTAGGGGCAGATATAGAAATTTAAAAAGGGGGAGGGGGTGCCAAAATTTTTAGTGTGCTAACTACTAGATGTTATGACACATCTGGTCAATTCCACCACAAAGATTTCAAATTTTCCGTCAAAAAATTACACACTCGACACATTTTTTATTTATGGTTATATGGCGTCAGACATATGGTTACGGACCACACAGATATTGAGGGAGGAAACCCGCTGTCTCCATTTCATGGGCTACTCTTTTCGATTAGCAGAAAGGGATCTTTTATATGCACCATCCCATAGACAGGACAGCACATGCCACGGCCTTTGATGTACAAGTCGTGGCGCACTGGCTGGAGCGACAAATAGCCCAATGAACCCACTGACTTGAATTGATCCCAACCCGACCGCACATCACAAGCGAGCGCTTTACCACTGGGCTACGTCTCACCCCTCTCAATAGCATGTGGAGCACACAGCTCTAAAGCACAAGTAACTCTGCGGAGAGATGTGTACCATTTTGTCACTGTAAAATAGGCAGGAGGTTTTTCAGACTACTAATTGGGGGCCATCCATAGTGTATTTATGGACTGTTTTACCGCCCCTCCCCCATGTACACTTTTTGTACATTTAATCATTACTCCCTCCCCCACCTGCATGTACCGGTGTACAAAGATCTTCCATGCTGAAAAGTACATTGAATACAATTAGGAGCATGGACTGAATCCATTTTACAATAAACAAATTAATTTTTGCATATGTACCCCCTCCCCATGTACATTCTTCATATGTAATGCACGACACCCACTTCCTACAAGACAAAATAGATTAAAGTGTCTCAGTAAAAACACATTTTTATTAGATGTATGGAAGGAAATAGTGTTTACATTAATATATCTGACAGTTAATTAAAAAAAAACATGACACATTTTTAAATAGTAATTTGTTTTTTTCTGAAACGCCTTGATGAAAAACACTTGATAGATGTAACAGAGTGATTTTTAGCCTATGACACACAAAAAGGGGTTATTCCCCCCCCCCCCCCCCCCCCAAAAAAAAGAGTTAATAACAAATAGTTTTCGACCCAACAGCCTGTCACAATACAGCAAATACCAGGATGTCATAAACGTGGTTGTACTGTTTATGCAAAATAGTATAGCCGTGAAACATTTCCACACCATTTGTTGCAGCAACATCAATGGAATTTTTTATAGAACACTCACCTGGTGTTTGAGTCGAAGGACTGAACCCTTTCAGTGGACCCACGACTGGTACATCAATGTGAGGGCAGGACAGTGGTAAAGTGATGCACGGTCGGTGTGGGATCGATCCCCGTCGGTGGGCCCATTGGGCTATTTCTCATTCCAGCCAGTGCACCATGACTGGTACATCAAAGGCCGTGGTATGTGCTATCTTGTCTATGAGATGGTGCATATAAAAGATCCCTTGCTACTAATGGAAAAATGTAGCGGGTTTCGTCTCTAAGACTATATGTCAAATTACCAAATGTTTGACATCCAATAGCTGATGATTAATAAATCAATGTGCTCTAGTGGTGTCATTAAACAAAACAAACTTTTGTGTGTGTGTGTGGGGGGGGGGGGTACATCCATGAAAAAATGCAGCAGGTTTCCTCTTTGGATTATATGACCAAATAGTTGACATCCAACAGCCAATGATTAATAATCAGTGAGCTCTAGTGGTGTCATTAAACAAAACAAACTATAACTCGCTAGCTCTCAGTGTTACTCCAATGCAAGGCATGTGTCCAATGCAAGGCATGCTGTTCTTGCATACTGTATTAGAATTAACAGCACGTTCCGTGCTCTGTGAATGCTAGTCTGGTTAAAACACAGAAAGCTGTACTAATTAGTTTATTTATTGTCTCACAAGTGGTCCAGCATGTTTTCTTACCCCTACCAATGAACAAAGGCTGGTCCAGGATGATTAAGGACATTTGATTGGGATTCAGAATGTCAACTTCAGTCTTCATCACACACGTGGAGCGATGAATAGGCTGCATCACAGAATAGGCATACAAAAGAAGTGTGCAAGAATGTAGTTACAAAGCCATATGAAAAGCCAAATGCAGAGGTCAGAAATGAATCATTATGTTTTCATACAGAATAAAAACAAAGAAACCATGACCGACATACTGTTTGCTCAATAATGTTTATAATTTTCTCGACTTTATTGACAAAATGATAACCTCCTCATTAAAATTTTGGGGGTTTTGGATTTATTTTCATGAAAGTTAAGTAGAAAAAACAATAAAGCAAAAAACCCCACCCACCTACATGTAGATATTCAATAGGCATCAAAGATAACCTTACAAAATCTATCTGATTTATCCCAGTGAACACAATAGGTGGACAGTCCAAATAATTCAAATCGTTCCCATGGGAAGTGGAACAGTTGGTGTTATTGTGTGGTGAGACAAGAAACCTATTGTCACATCACTCTAGGTCTCTTCTCCTCCTAAACATGTTCAAAAATATGATTCTACTCAAAAGAGAAAGTTTCCTGTTCCTGTCCCAAAGCAGTGATGCACAAATGTTTTATTTAAGGACACACTCAACAATTTTATTTATGGTTATATGGTGCCGGACATATGGCTAAAGTCTACAGATGAGAGAGGAAACCCACTGTCACCATGCAACAGGCTACTCTTTCTGATTAGTTGGATGGGATCTTTTATGTATAACATCCTACAGGGTGTATACTACCAAATCAAATCCCACAGACGACAATAGTAACATATGTGGCTAAAACTCCTACCTGCAGCGTATCAATCAACATAAACACCACGGATATAAATACTACCACCACTCACACTTAAAGTGAATCAGAAAAAATTGGGGGTCAAGCTGCTTGTTTCTGAGATAACGGGTAGCGTCTATGCCTACCCTAGTTCCACACAAAATTCGAGTACTTTTTTTTACAGGTACCCCATACGTTTTCAAGCACAAGGCTACTTGACACATTGGTACGTACTAGATGAAATAAAATTGCAATTTTTTTTTACCCAGATGAAACTATTATTTTTTACAACCAACACACTCACATTTACAACCAATCACAGGACTTGTGGTGTTCAGTTCTCTATCAAACGTTGGGTGCACCTCGAACTTTGACCCAGCCGGAAGTTATTTGGTTTAGTACTACCTACAGACAGGATAGTACATGTATATACCATGACCTTTGTTATACCTGTTGTGGAGCACTGGTTGGAACAAGAAATAGAACAATGGTCCGTCCCACTGGTGTTTGATTAATGCTAGACCGATAGCCATCAAGCAAGTGCTTTACCACTGGACTTTATCCTGCCCCCAGAACAGTGAAGGCATAAATGAGTGAAACCTATAAAATCGACCTGGCCTAATGCTTATAAAACTTTTAGAATCTTGACTCGAGAATCTAACAGAGTCTCTGAGACACTAATGTCATGACAACACCATACAAACTGTATGCATGTGACATCATTAGAGATTGAGTCTAGACTCTAAAAGTTTTATAAGCATGGGCCCAGATGACTAGGATACAAAAATGCTGCCACTACAACAAATGGCCACAGAGTTTGATTATAAACTTTGTGATATGGGCTGCCTACAACACATACAGGTACATAGTGATAGGTTACATAAAGCCTCACACTTCCACCCTCAAGAGAACATTCCCTTTCCACAGATTTCTGGAGAAACTGTGTCTGAAGGAAGGAAGGAAATGTTTTATGTAACGATGCGTTCAACACATTTTATTTACGGTTATGTGGCATCGGTTATATGGATAAGGACCACACAGATATTGAGGGAGGAAACCCTCTGTCACCACTTCATGTCTGGAATTTGAAGGTGATGATACACAAGATGTTAGGTCTCCACTTGGTAATAGCTCAAATATAGAAACTGTTCTTGATGAGAAAAGGCTGAAAGTGGATGCTCACAATGATGTAGAAAAGGCTCCAAATGCTAATGATAATAACCGATGTGTTGTCTGTAACGAAACATACCTGAAGGTAAAGAAACTATGCCCTGAGGCAAATAAAAAAAACTTACCAAAACAACCGGGTTTTTTTGGTGCACCCTTTGTAAGGAGTTCATATGAACTGGACTGCCAGACCAAAACTTGCTGGTTTGATTGGCATCATAGGTGAGAGTATTGCAGATAAATAACAAGTAAGTCCGTATTTAGCTCAAATAACCTTTATTTTTTTATTAAAAATACAACAAAAAATATTATTTGAAGCAGAAAAGTAAACAAATTTTAGATTTTTTTGGTTAATCTCCTTCCCAGGAGTTCAGAGTTCAAAGGGTTAATATGGAGCAAATAAATGACAGAAATCGATTTGTGATGAACAGAGCAGATAATTGCCCATTCAGAAATTGGTTTATGCAAGCCAGGGCACTTGCTTGTGTCAAACCACAAAAAGTTTGTTTTGTTTAATGACACCACCAGAGCAGATTGATTAATTAATCATTGGCTATTGGATGTCAAACATTTGGTAATTCTGACACCTAGTCTTCAGAGGAAACCCGTGGGCGGGACGTAGCCCAATGGTAAAGCGCTCGCTCGATGCACAGTCGGTCTGGGACCAATCCCCGTCGGTGGGCCCATTGGGCTATTTCTCATTCCAGCCAGTGCACCATGACTGGTATATCAAAGGCCATGGTATGTACTACCCTGTCTGTGGGATGGTGCATACAAATGATCAGCGGGTGTCCTCTCTCAATATCTGTGTGGTCCTTAACCATATGTCTGATGCCATATAACCGTAAATAAAATGTGTTGAGTGCGTCGTTAAATAAAACATTCCTTTCTTTCTTTCCCAGAGGAAACCCGCTACATTTTTCCTAATGCAGCAAGGGATCTTTTATATGCATTTTTCTACAGACAAGAAAGCACATACCATGGCCTTTGACCAGTTGTGGTGCACTGGTTGGAATGAGAAAAAAAACTATAATTAGTTGAATAAATATACAGAGGTGGTTCGATCCTGCGATGCAAGTACTCAACTGACTGAGCTAAATCCTGCCTGTTGTCAAACCACAAAGACTGCATATAAGGCACAGTGGCATTTAGGACAATGAGGAATGTATTGGCTGGTTTTTCTGCCATTTTCAAACGTTCATCTCAATGCATGTAAAAAAAAACCGACAAACATTGAAATTTTAATTTTAATTTCTAAATTTCAGGGTGTGAAATTGAACTGTGACCATGCAGCAAATTGAATGACCTAGTCATATGCTTGAATGCCCTGAGAAGTAAACAGAGTCTCATGGCCAAATCAGCCGTGCCTTATTCAGCATGTCAGTAACTGGTTATCATACTTTAATTTGACTCCTGAAAGTGTTTTTTATTACAAAAACACCAAACTGTTCATACTTATTTATGTATTTATTCATGTTGCCGTGCTTTCTGGCTATAATGCGCCCCAAATGGCCATGCCCAATCATTTGCCAAATATGAGGCCTGAAATTTCAAAAAAGAAAGAAAAGTAACATGCATTGAGGTGAATATTCATAGATGTAACTATAAACCGAGTTTCATTGATGCAGGACTTGAAGTTTATGAGAAGTGCCGCTAAATACAAACGTTGATGCTATCACTGCCAACGCCACCACTAACATAAAAGTAATGTACCAATATCTCAACTTTTTGACTTTGTAAAGGCGAGACAAAAAGCAAAATAAAGAGTCACGGTCGCAGGCACCTGTTGAGCTACACATGCTTACATCTGTCTTCACTGCTACCCGTCCACTCACTCGTACATGGCCACATAAGATCTGTAGAAGCCACTTCCATTTTCCATGTGTATGGTCAAACACATGGATATTTAGTCAATACTGTTCATCTTGCACAAGTTCACTGATGCTTACATTGGCAAGTGAACCACAATATCAATTTATAGGTTATCAATTCATAATACACAGAATTCTGTTAAGTACATGTAGCGAGTTTAAATTTAAAAAAAACTTCTTTATTTCTCATTGTCATTCTGATTTCATTTCATGGAACATTTTCAAACAATACTGAGAGGTACAAGTTCATCAAGTTGAGAACAGGAGACAGTGAAACGTCTCTGCTATGATACATTACTGATGATATAATTACACCCCACCCTTCAGTTTGAAATCAATTCCCAACACTTTATGGTTCAACAACAACATGCTTGTTTTTGGTCTTTAATCAGAATTGCCACGCCAGCAGATGTACTGACGTGATGCCAAATGTAGGATTTGACAGCACATCAATACACTGACACCATCACCACATACTGAATGAAAAATAGTTTTGAATTTTGTTGCTTAGTCACAACATAAAAAACTGAATATAACTCAACAAAAAATAAATCATGCCCAATCCACATCAGATCAGACCTATCCAATGATAAAATTAATTTTACCTTCCAATTCTTTGGTACCTGGCTGCTTAATTCAGGAACATGTATTTGGCAATATACATAATAGACTAGAGCTCCAATGCTAACAGGAAATGCCATCCAGTATAATCGTACAGGTCTCACATAAGTTTTGCTTTTGCTTTCTGAAAACATACCAAAAAATCTAGTGAAACATTATTAGTCTTAATAACATATATACTGATGGAAAGAAATACGGGAACACATGGTATATGAGACAAAAAGTAATTCACTACTGGAGTAGTTCAGTGTGTATAAAATACAGAGATATATTGTGACACTGCATGTCAGTACTGTGGGGTTGACGTCCAGTAACATGGTTAATTTCCTGATACTTGTGGACGAGAATTATGGTTGTAGTCAACATTTGATGTTATTACTCGCATGCTCCTTTATTTCTTTCCATCAGTATATTGAGAAAACACTGTGAAATGCACCATGCCAATAAAATTATGCCCACCGATTCAAACCAAGGTATTGTACATGTATAAGAACAAATGCATAAATATTATGTGATCACTAGAAAGGAAAGGAATGCTTAAAGGAAGGGACAATTAAGGCATTTTGCCTGGTATGCATATTCAACGATATATAATGAACATTATTGCTTAATATCAACAAGTATAATGGTATAGTTAATTAATAAAATGGTTAAATGTGACAGCTATTATATACAATGGGGGCAGCCATTTTGTACTATCTCAGTGAGTACACCCTCTGGCGAGCTGGTGGTTGCGTAATACTTAACGCGTAATGTCAGGAATGAGCCTTAGAACTAGAGAAACACAATCTACCTGGTTTTTGCGGGATAATAAATAGTCATACATTGCAATGTTCTGTAATAATACACATCCCAGTAAGCCAGCAATAAGTATATCCAGCACTATAAGAATTATTTTTCAATACAAAATAAATAAAATATCATTGTCAAAGTGGCTACACAACAGGTCAAAATAATTAACAATGTTTTATCCATGCATTAACCTACATACTGAAATGATACACGGAGTGTTTTCTTAGTTAATTGGTCTATGCTGTTAGTTGCTTCTACCTGTGATTCCTGATTGGCAGGTGTGTATTTGATTTTGGTAACCAGACAAGCCAATTAATTGACGCTGTCTAGACACAAAAATATATACTGGTATTGTGTAATATTACCTGTCGCCCCTAAAATGGTAATGGCCATGGTAAAACTATTGATTAAGTAGACTTTTCCATCTAAAACGACAGAACTGACCAATTACGTAGTCCCAAAGAAAAGAATATTATCACTTAGGTATCTTGGGTTGTTGTTTTTGCTCCAACGTAGCATATCAATAGGCCTAATAGTGTACATTTTTCCTTTGGATTATTTAACAGAGAAAAATACAATAACCCCATTTTGTTCCGTTAACACAACTTGAAATATATTTAGTTAAATAGTTTATTATATTATTACGTCATTTATGTTGTTTTACAAGTCAGGTTGATCAAAGAGAAGCGCCTTGTTGAAAATTATTGCTTTTGTTTACACTGTACATACAAGAGATGGTCAGGAGCTGACATCACTTCACCCCAAGCTATACCACAGGACGTCACAAAAACGAAACAAAATGGCTGCCCCCAGTTAGAAAGAATAATCATGTTTTTTTATTAACTCTAAAATTATGCGTTTTTCATTTGCTAAAGTGTCAGTATGTGTTGGTGGTCCGGGTATTCATCTTTCCAACACATAGGCTCTTGTTTGAGTTGACCCTACCTTTAATGACACTGTAGCACATTTCCTAAGGATTGCATGGTTATTAGATCATTTACATTATCAACATCTTGCCTACCTTAAACTTATTTGATGTCACTGACAGTTGCATCTATATGTGTTCATCTCAATGTATGTTAAAAAAAATAAAAATAAAACTTTAATTTGTTTTTTTTAAAGTTTAAAGGGACATTCCTGAGTTTTCTGCATTGTAAGATGTTTCCGACTAATACAATATTTCTACGATTAAACTTGCATATTAAATATATTTTCTTGTTTAGAGTATCAGTGTCTGTATATTCAATGTGTTTCTGGTCGTCTTAATATTTGTAAGAAGCCTAAACTGAATTTGTCTTTAAATAATTTCGTACGTACGAAAAAACTATATTTTAGGAAATAAAATGAAATTTAACCTAGTACCAATATTAGAACGATCAGAAACACGTTTAATATACAGCCACTAATATTTTATGCAGAAAAATACATCTGATATGTAATTACAATCGTTCAAAAGTCTCTGTTAGTCGATAACATCTTAAAAACTGCAGCAAACTCAGGAATGTCCCTTTAAATAGACATTTTAAGTAATTTATTTCTTCACATGCATTGTGATGAACATCCATAGATATGATTATAAACCATGTTTCATTTATTCAGGACTTATTGTTTGTGAGAAATGGTGCTAAATACATAGTTTGACGCTGTTGCCAGAAAAGTACATTCAATACCTATAGATCCTTCCCATAATTGGGTGCTTTACATGCAGTGAGAATTGGAACTACAGACTTGTGACATTGGGGGTAGGGGTGGGGGAAAGGACCTGTGAACAGAAACCCTATGCGAACAGAGATGCTTGTCCTGTTACACAGGAAATAGAACATTCTCTCTCTCTGACTGGTATCACTTTCACTTGCTATAATCTCAACTGGTGACTGTACCCAAACTTTGGGTTTAATGTCCTAAACAGATGGGTCTCTAGAGGGCCATCCATGCCACCTGGCAAGGAAGGAACAATATGTAATTAACATTGGTATGTAACACTTAGATCAGATTTCCATACATATATAGAAAAAGTAAAAACAATCTTACTGTGTTGCATAAAACATCTTCTTTGTGGAATTGCTGGTACTGGTAACATAAGTTGTGTAGAGTTGAGAATACAGTTGATTACCATTGAACATGCCATGTTTGCTTGAACCTCAAATCAGTTGATCTGAAAAAAGAACATAATATGAAATTAATTGGACTTGAAATTAATTGGGCACGACAGCACCTACATATTTAACCGAAACATTATCGAAAGGGGATGAAGTTGGATTTCTTTTTAAAGGGTATCCAAATTATACACGGACAACATATATTTACTTTAAAAAGAAAACTCTTTTTTTTTGTGGCTGCACGGTGTGCACATGGATATTATTCAACAAAGAACATTCAGTTTTGATTTTGGTCGTGCAGTTAAATTTTATGCTATAACTGGAGTGCTATTTGGATTTGAGAATGGCGAGTAAGATTTTCCCTCAACTAGCCCTGCTGAAGACCATGACTTTCATGTCGTTAAGTTTCAACCCTGGGTTACCCCTAGATGGATTATTAAATAAGGAGTAGAGATGGGCGGTATATCCTATATACTGTTCGGTATCGGTATTATGTCAATACCGATTTACCATACTGAGCAAATTTCACAATACCGAAATTTCGGTTTTGAAAAATGTTTTCCACCATTTAGTAAAGCACTAAAAATATATCTGACGAATGCAAAAAAAGGGTTGGATATAAATCAGAAAAAGAGACTTCGTGTATGGAATTTTATTTTATTTAGATGAAATTAGCGGGTAAGCCTTAACTCAGACATGCATTTAAAGCTGAGTATATACTGAAAATACTGCTCGTTATTGGTATTGTGTCAATACCGAATACCGTACTGATACAATCCACCCCAAAAATACTCAAATTTCAATACCGCCCAGCTCTAATAAGGAGATGACCAAAAATCTCATTTACTGTTGGGTGAAGTCACCGAACTTCATACATCTAACTAGATGAGAACAAAATGTAGACAGTCAGGTGATATTTAATATTCACTTGTTACATTAATACCTTCTCATGTAATAATTGTAAAAGATAAAGAAAAACATGGTAATCTTGCCCGAATTGTAGGCTATAGCTATAATTAACAAAACAACAACCCAAAACAAAAACAGCAAATAATAAAAGGATGTTATTAAAACAATATTACCAAAAACATAACCAATAAACATGCACTGAGTGATAATAAATTTATAAATTTTATTAGTAATATAAACATTTTAAACTGCACAATCCCGTCTTGTTACATAATGTATGGCGATTTCACCCAGCGTCAACCGGCAGAAGGTAAACAACGGTCCAAAGACAGAAAATATAGACATGCAGGTCTTATTTAGTAGATTTATTAACTGTTACTTTAATATCATCCCAGGAAATAAGTAAGTGGAAAAGACTGAACATGGAAGAAAAAAGTGTCAGCGACCTTGCCTGTGCTTGGCAGGATAAACTGAAATAAAAAACAACAAAAACACACACTGAATAATAATAAGCTTATAAAATAATGCATGTTAGTAAAGTAAACATTTTATACAGCCACAATCTTGTCTAGTTACGTGTATCAGGGCTCACCTGGATCAAAAATACCTGTAGCCAAAATATTAGCCAAACGGAATTTTTATTAGCCATATTGAAAATGCTTTAGCCAAATTTGTTTTACGCAGTACTGTATAGAGTATTTATATATGAATATGAAAATGTATCTTTTTCAGCTAATTGTGTACAAACTGGAATAAATAGGAATAACAAAACCTCAATGGGGGTAGGGGCTGTTAATATATTACTTTGAGAGTTTTCAGCGGGGATGGGGTTAAACAATATCTTCAGAGTTTGAAGCCAGTACCCCCATACACCCACCCCCACTTCTATGGCCTATGACATTAAATTAACAAACATACAGAGATATGGGGGTGGGCGATGTTTATGAATGGTGTTGTTTTTTCTTTCTTGTTTTTTCCTCAAATAAAAATTTGAGAGCTTTTTTTATATATAGAACTCATTATTTCTTTAAATAGCAATCTTTATGTTAGTTTAAATAAGTTAGGTTTTCTTTAAGTGACCCATCAATTCCCCACCCCAAACGATTTCATAATTTGTGCCATGTTGTTGCTGTTGATTTCAGCGTCGTGTTAAATGCTTGTTGTGATTTCTGCTTATAAAATACCTCGGCTAAGAATGCCGACTTCACCACAGTATACTCCATTTATAAAAAAAAAAAAACCCCAACAACAAATCCTTTAATAAAATTAATATTTACAGTCTTTTTAAAATCCAGCTAACTTATTAAATGTCACCTCACAGTCTCGCTATTACGCTAATTGAATGTTTGAGGTGTCGGATAGATTATGTAACGGTTTGTTCACACCAGAAGACAGAAAATGGCTTAGCCAAAATTTTAGCCACTAGCAAATTTTATTAGCCATTTTTTGTAAAAATTAGCCAATGGCTAATTTGGCTACCGACAGCGCGAGCCCTACATGTGGCTGTGAGTCAAGACTCAATGTGAATGTCACTATCAGTTTGAGACTGAAGGCAGTTGAGTGTTAACGGTTCAGACCACAAATTGACTACTTTAATGAAGACATCCATAGAAACTGTTTAACAGTCCTAGCTATATTTTTAACAACCTAATGGGGGATAAAATCAACAACATAACATTAAACCTACCATTATCCCAAAAATGCAAACCCAAACACTTGATACGATGATGTAAGGGACATAACTCTATTATTACCTCTCCCTCTATTCTTTCTTGTTTATATCCCACCTTTTTTCTTTTCTGTGAACGAGCTGGTCAAAATTAATACAATCCGAAATGTACCCAATTGAGATAAAATCGTACGGCTCCACTTTTTGGTCAAAAAGTACCTTCATGCCAAAACGTACCCATGCCAAAACATACCCATGTTAAACGTACCTAAAAATACACATAGTTTGGTCAAATCCTACAGGTCCACTTTTTAGTCTAAACGTACGTACGTACATGCCAAAACGTACCTACCAAAACGTATACATATTTTGGTCAAAACGTACACTAAAATACCCCCAAATAATTTATAATTCAACAGGTTTTGAACTCCCCCCACCCCCACAAAACAAACCCGTACCTAAACAAAACACGTGTGCCTACACAAAACGTACATAAACCAATATATATACTCTTCAAAAGAAGAAACGCAAAACCACATTGTCGTAACATTTGGAGAATTGATTTAATTATTGAATGGTGAGTCCGATAATTACCAAATGTTGCAGGATTGTTCACAATTCACTCTAGTCCATTGTGAGTAAGTGATAGGACACACCACCAAGGTCAAGGTCATCTGGAGTCAATACCGGGTGTGGCCTCCGCGTGTGTTGACAACTGCCTGGCACCGCCTGCCCATTGAAGCAACCAGAGTACGGATGACGTTCCGGGGGATGGTGGCCCACTCGGCCTGCAAGGCTGCTGCCAGCTCGGGCAGGGTCTGGGGCTGTGGTTGTCGCTGTCGGAGGCGTCGGTCCAACTCGTCCCATAGATGCTCAATTGGGTTCAAATCCGGTGATATCGATGGCCAAGGAAGGACATTAATGTTGTTGTTCTGTAGGAAAGCCGTTGTGAGACGTGCTGTGTGAGGCCTGGCGTTGTCATGTTGGAACACTGCGTTGGCGTTGGCCATAACTGGAACGATGTGTGGCCGGAGGATCTGGTCAATGTAGCCCTGTGCACGTGGACCAGGTCAGTTCTGCCAGTGTGTGAGATGGCTGCCCACACCATGACACTACCCCCGCCGAATCTGTCCACTTCCTGCACGCAGTTTGCCGCATAACGTTCACCACGACGCCTATACACGCGACATCTTCCATCATGACGTCGGAGCAGAAATCGGGACTCGTCACTGAACCACACCTGTCTCCATCGCAGTTGAGGCCATTGTCGATGAATCTGGCACCACTGCAGTCGGAGTCGACGGTGTTGTGGTGTTAAGATGACACCTCGAACTGGACGTCTGGCATGTTGCTGGTAACGGTCCCACAGTCTGGAGATGGTGCTTGGGGACACATGGAATGCCCTGGCAACGGCCGTTTTGGATTCGCCTGCGTCTAGTCGGCCGATGGCATTGTTTCTCTGCGGTTCACTGAGACGTGGCATGTCCTGGATTGTCAACTGTCGGCCAGATACAGAGGCCAGGCAAGCGAACACCCTGCACTTTTATACTGTCGGTGTTCATGTTGCACGTGCAGACAGCGCACGTGCAGTGGTGACATGGTTTGCAGGTGGCTGCGTTTTTGCGAATATTCACATTTTGGAACTTTATTGTACAGTAGCTGCGTTTTATCGAATGTAACCGTGGGAATGTGTTTGGGACATGCAATGACCTTATATTCACAAAGCATGAACCGGTAGGAAACATAAAATCGGAGTTATAACCCATTTGTACCCTTTTGCGTTTCTTTTTTTGAAGAGTATATATGTACCTTACCAAAACGTACCCATTTTTGGCCAAAACGTAAAATCATTTAATCTATGAAATACCTGAATATAATATATTATTAAAAAAGAGAAGAAGTTGTTATTCCAAACGTTATGTATTATTATATAGATAATCTATAATCCCATTGATGTACATTACATAATTAACAATAGTGTCCGACGTAAGAGCATATATAATAATACATAACTTAACGTGCTGTTTTGAACTGTTGCTCGTCATGAATTCACATTATACTTACTTGTTATTTTCTTGTTATAAACATGGTGCATTTAAACCTGGTACAAAATACATAACTAAATATTTTGCTCAATGTTATATTAATCAAACATTTATAAATTAACATGGGTGGGTCATTATCAGATAAAATCCGAAATTCAAGCTTTTACTTTCAAAAATAAAAGGTCATTAGGCCCCTATATTTGTTTAAATTAATGGACGACTTGATAGAATAAACACCAGGGAATCATATGTCAGTGTTAGCAGCACACTTTTCTTCAAACAAAAAAATAATAATTTCCCAGTCGAAACTAGGTCACCGGCTCATTTTGTCAGTACCGTAACATGGTTGTAAATTAATCCAAAATTAATAATAAAACATACATGTTATCAACGGTGATCCCAAACTAAATTCGAAACGTTTTCTAGAAGTGGAGATGTTTGTTTAAATTTACAGTAACACATAAAAAAAAGAAAAAAAGAAAAAAAGAAGTGCAAAATAAATACTTCTAAAACAGAAATCTGAGGTAGTTTAATTCAATGCAGTAGAAAATGGTCACCGGTGATTAAAGTGTTTCTTTTGAATCGAGATGTTGCCATTTTGTGTTAGTTAACATCACTAAATCTCCTATAACTTTCTACTCGCTAACCCGATAATTGTTTTATTAGGTGCATTAGAAAGCTGTCAATAAAACGCATCTGTGTAAACATAAACATAAAATTAAGTAATGTCATTTAAGGTGTCTACAAGGCAGACAAAATAGGTTTAAAAAAAACTCAACTATGGTTTATATAAAAACCCGTAAAGTAAGGAACTAATCCTTTTACCCAACGAAGCGTAAGGGAAAGGGTTACACATACATATAAAACATTCCATTGTGAATTATAAACAAAAATGGTTATAGCACATAATGTGTCGCAAACAAGCAGAATTATGGTAAAAGAAAAGTAACAAAAACCGTGATAAAGTCTGCCCCAGACGCGGACGTCGTGGAAGCCAGTTCAAGAAGACACGAATAAAGATGAAAAGTCAAACACCGTGACAACGACAAATACTATCGAAGTCAGTTATTCAAATGTTCAGTTTAGAAGCATCAAGTCACTTAATGTTCAAATGGAAATATCTACAAAACTTTAGTGAAATATTTTCGAAAAACAAAGTTGGGTACATAAAAAACAACATTAGAACAGAAAGAATACTGCGGACGTATTTTGAAGTTTCGTAAGTTTTCAAGCCACATCAACACACGTTACACAGCTCTAACATCTAATCCAGACCGTCATCCAATGTGTCCAACCATCCCGATTCACAAAACAGATTTCAAAGAGTGTTGATTTATTTCACTAATATAGGCCTACATGTATACCAATAACATAAACTATATATGTAAAACAATTGTGTATGGTGTAATTTGAAAAAAACACTGAAATAACACAAAAACACAATCGGTAATACATTATGTTTCTGCTATGAATACGCAATGCTTGTGAGCGTATTTAGGTCATGAATTCTGTGTTGTATGTTTACGCTAAAACGCAGCTGTGTATTCGTAGCGTATTAGGACGAAATACGTAAGCATATTTGTGGCGTATTCGTACAGTAGGCCTAGTCACTTGAATACGTCAAAAATACGCAAGCGGATTCGCGTCTTTTCAAAACCTACCCTCGAAATTTTTATATTATTCATGCGTCTTTCGTAATTATGCATTATTGCAGCACAAAGATAAAAATACCGCCAATAGCAAACTTTATAATGTATACATGTGGGGGAAATATGGACCTAGCCCAAGAACTCGAGAGCTAGACGGGAATATGTCCAAACGTCCATCTAGTTCTCGAACGTACTAGGGCTAATGTGGACCTAATAATAAGTATTATGGCATATAAACATTTTGTTCCCAATGGGAGACATTGATTGTCTTCACCCCTAAACACGAGGCTAGTTTAACGCAAATATTAAAATAAAATAAAGGGTATTTTAATAAAGTATATAGTAGGCCTATACATTAAAAATACTTCTTGGTATAAACCTAGCTTGATTTGTTTCTTCTTTTTTTGTTTTTGTATTTTGCCATAAATAAAAGTGACTGCAATACTGTCTTGCTTTTTAGAAGTGGAGCTTGCGGTTTTAGAATTAATAAAGTTCTTACGTCATCTGTACTTAATACCATTGGCGGATCGAGGTGGGGGTGCGTTGTTAAATGCATCACCCACAATATACAACACTAAATTGCCCTAAAAGAAAAGAGCGTCTCTGAGCATTTTTATTTCAAAATTTGCGGAGAGTATGCCCCAAAATCCCCTGGATATCTCGCCCCCTTTTGGAACTCTGCTCATTTTCCTCCAACAAACTAAAATTGCACTTTTTAGAATTATGTCACTCATTTTTTTTTTTTTACGTAGGCCTACAATTTTGAATCTGTTGATATTTTATCAATATTTGACATATGGGCCTGAAGTGGCAAATATCCAAGTAGTAGTGAAATATCAAAATTACCTCTTCACCAGAATTCAATATAGAGCTTTAAAAAAGAAAAGAAAAAAGAAGAGAGATACGGATCAAGGGGGAAGGGGTTACAGGGGTCCCGCGACCCCCTTTAAAAATATTACGGATGATAGACCTGATTATTGACCTAACAAAATATTATCTGAAAGTATATACATTTAATTTGTCGCTAAAAGTACTTTATTTAACCATCTACACAATCATCATAACTCACTTATTACTGATATTTTGTAAAACTAATTGAATTATGTCAACGGTCCATAATTCGGAGAAAAATAACGGCTATTTGGAGAGCAGAGGTGTGACGTATTATTTTGAGACACGTGACGGGCATCCAATGTGTTGAGTGCGTCGTTAAATAAAACATTTCTTTCTTTCTAAAACTGTATGTCAAAATTACCATATGTTTGACATCCAATAGCCGATGAATAATAAATCAATGTGCTCTAGTGGGGTCGTTAAACAAAACAAACATTAACTTTCTGTCTTGGGATAAAGGTTTTTATTATCCAATCAAATACCAATTTCCTTAGCCATAATTCCATTTGCACTGCCTTTCCTAGTTGCTTGAAAGCCTTTTTCTGGTGCATTGCATACAAAAAGCATTCTGCCGATTTGGTAGTCACCAGTTTTCATTGTTGGTTGATATTTGTAAACTTGTTGATAGTCGTCATGGTCAGCGAACATATTTTTTGTTTCTCTCCAAACTATGCTTCTGTGTTCAGTGACCAAAATGGCCATAGAAAATGTAAGACAGAAAAATAAGACATGCATTTGTCCATAAACGTAGAAAACTATGTGTGTGTGAGAGAGAGAGAGAGAGAGAGAGAGAGAGAGAGAGAGAGAGAGAGAGAGAGAGAGAGAGAGAGAGAGAGGGGAAGAGAAATAGAGAGAGAGAGAGAGAGAGAGAGAGAGAGAGAAATAGAGAGAGAGATACAGAGAGAGAGAGAGAGAGAGAGAGATACAGAGAGAGAGAGAGAGAGAGAGACAGAATGAGTGAGTGCGTGTGTGCGAGTGTGTACGTACATACATACATGTATACATAGACACACGGTACACAGTCGCATGCATGCGCGTACACACATATACTCGTGGTATCCGTATCAGCTGTTGACTGCTAGTTCCTTATTGATATACCTATTTAGCTTGCATGACCAGGGATTCAAGTTAAACAAAATTGCCAGTTCTGGTCAAATTGTCAAATAGTCCTCAAGCGTTAGCATTTGTCCTGTGCAAATCTGCGCTCAATTTAAAGTAATGAAGAAAGAGAAATACACAATACATTAAAACAAAATATCTTTTATACAGGATCCTAAAGAGAGCAAGCTTGTAAGACCAATGATAAACAAAACAGGCGGATTGTAAATGAAAAGGCTATTTATTCAAAACGACAGAGTTAGTTACATGACATGTAAATATGTAACATAGAATATACAAAACGTATGTTTATCCTCCAATCTTTGTGATGAGTAAAGAATGGTCTTAGGCGGGGTTCAGAACAAACGTATGTTTATACTCCAATCTTTGTGATGAGTAAAGAATGGTCTTAGGCGGGGTTCAGAACAAACGCCTACCCACAACTAAATTATATATACATATTATTACTTTCAGACATGATATAACATGGTTAAAACTGTAATGCATACACATAGTTACATTCATACATAGATTAACATGTTTTAAAACAAGGCATAAATTACTATCACTGTACATGTACATCACACACTTACATCGTATAAACTGCCAATAAGTTAACGGTTGTGAAGTGAGGGAAGGTGGTGGGTCAAAAATAAGAATGGTTTGATAAATAACCACGTACCTCATGTAGCTTGGCTTTTCTACAGAATGGTACCAGCGGGATTAATGCGCCTTAGGGACGTTTCACTTTACAACCCCCATGTCCCCTTGCGCAATAACCAAAAACATTCTTTTGTGGAAATAGTTCCCTTCTAGCCAAATTAATTAAATTGTAACAAAATCGTATCTATATAAAAGGCATTAAAACAAGTTTTAATTTACATTTATACAGGATCCTAAAGAAAGTAAGCTTGTAAGACCAATAATAAACAAAACAGGAGGATTGTAAATGAAAAGGCCGTTTATTCAAAACGACAAGAATTAGTTACATGACATGTAAATATGTAACACAGAGTATACAAAACGTATGTTTATACTCCAATCTTTGTGATGAGTAAAGAATGGTCTTAGGTGGGGTTCAGAACAAACGCCACTCATGGTTTACAGCTTGAACATTCTGGAAAGTTGGACAGCATGCCCCCACCCGCAGCTCTCATTACTAAGGTCCCATCATGGCTCAAAAAGATGATGAAAGGTTCTATTGAAAAGTAATACTTCGTCCGAATGTCCCCGAATAAGACATATCATATGTTACTTAACATAATATACCTGTATATTCATAGAACAATATAAATTGAATACAATTGCTACGTTACCAACTTTTTCAATCCAAAGCCTAAAAGCTGGTACATCTAATACAAAACAATAAACCAATTAAGGAGTTTAAATACAAACACTATATTATAGTCAATACTTCTTCGACCCAATGTCCAAGAAGTTGACCTATTCTGCACAATAATAATAAAACAAGTATAGTGTTGATAAAACAATTCTGCACAAAATGCAATACTTCCCAAGAAGTGCCCAAGAAGAAACAACTTATTTAACATATTACGTCCATTTGGACATATATGAACAGTTTTTATTATACATCATTGTTCCTTTAACGTATTGCTCCAAAACTGTTACATATCATGCAAAACATACACATATTTACACTAGGTATGCAAGTGATATATGACCAGCACTTCTTCGACCCAATGCCCAAGAAGGTGACCATACATCAGACACAAAATAATATACCCATATATCTGCATGTAATCTTATATATCAATAAAATATGCTTGTTGTCTTACATTTAATTAATGGTTTAACAAACTAGTGCAAATAAACAATAAAATGAAATATGTAATAAATTAATCTGAAAATATAACAGGAGCATTGTAAGACCATAAAATCCTTATACATGTACATGAAATGTATAACATACTTCAAAAACATTTATTGCATGTGTAATATAATAATAGTGTTGATACATATATTTTAACAAGACTAAATTATATATAATATATATTATAAAATTCAACAAGCCCGAGATATTTCATATATATATTAAGGCCTACGAATATAACGTATACTAAAACATGCCTATGTAGGTGCATGTGTAGGGATTTATGCAGGGGGTGGTGGGTGTCTAGACTGGAGTGGGGCAACACTGCAGACGCGACACCAAGCACAGGGTGGGGATGGGGATGTCTTTTCAAATATTGATCTACTTCATATATGGCGGAAGCTAGAGCACTTTGGTGAGGCAAAGCACCATATTTTATAAGCTGTTCGGGAGAATGTTCCCTCGGAACAGTTTGTTCTGAAATGTAATTTTCTGCATTTTACTTTTAAAATTCATCATGGCAAATGCTGGCCACGCATTTAACATGCATTTTTAAAGATTTTTTCTTTATACATGTATATACGCCAGTCGTAGACCAATCTACTGAATAAAATAACATAATTACAATGACAATGACAGATATCAAGTATATTAATGACACAAATCTGTTATTTTTACTAGTTTAACTCCCTTGGTAATGAACACGTTTACATCATTTCTAGAGGGATTCGGTGCATGCTCTAGCAGACGCCCCCAAAACACATGTTCTGATTCCTAAAATACAAAGTCTTGCATTCTACAAGTAAAAGTCATCTTGACAAATGTAGGTATATGCAAAATAAAATCTGAACAGGCACCTACTACTGGAATATTTATATTATCGCGATGTATATAATTCATCATTTTAGTAAATCTTGTACATAGAAATGATTATACTGAACAGGGGTAACTGATATAATAATATTAACAGTCACAATATACAAAATACCTTATATCACAGACTGAATTGTGTGAATAAATTTGAATAAAAATGCAGTGCAGCACAGAAATGAATTCTCTCAGACCATCATATGGTCATACACTTAGTTATGTCTGTAGACCCCCACCCCTCCCGAAAAACAAACCCAAAGACAAATGGACCAAAATAACAACAGCAAAAGCACTAGACATAATCACGTCATATGGGCAGAAGCCGCTTGGTTACTTCTTATATACAATAAATAGTATAATACTACAATAAATAATAAACAATATGATTCATGTTATTCCAAATTTTACACTTTTCAGAATGGAAAGGCCAAAGAGAAAACAACCAGCAACTAATACCACTTAAACAACTAATACTACCACTAACCGACTGTTGTTGACTGTATATCTAACAACCTAAACTTTAAGTTTAAATTAAGTTTAAGTTTAAACTTACATAGTTTTTACTGCTTTTATCTTAGTAAACATTCAATACATCCGCTCGGATGAACACATCATTTAAACATTTGTTAAAGTATTATAGCTGGCATTGTAAACATACACAAGAACAAAAAAACAACTAAAAAAACCCCAATTGTTTTTTAAAAATAAGATAAGAAAAGCAAGACAATGATCAAAAGAAGAACAAAAGAAAATTAAAAATACAAAAATAAACAATTATGCACGTGCAAGTAATATAGTCCAAATGTATCAAAATATTTGATTATGCGCAAAAATAAACCATATTATTTATCTGAGAGCTCATTAAAATGAATACTAATCATATGATGACATAAAATACCAAAATATAACTCACAAATGACACAAGTTCATAGAAAAGTCAATACTGCAGCATACACAATAATGTCCAAGTGGAATTCCTTTAAAATGTTCACAAAATTCAAGATCACAAATGTCAAGGATACTCATGTTAGGACGTCATTCTGCAGAGGGATGAAAGTCAATCCTGCACTGTCAACACTCCATCCAAACCATCAGTTCCTACGTCAGCTCCAAATGTAACAGAAAAATCAACCTCCACACACTCTCAGTACGAGAGTCCAGTGCTCTACCAACTGAGCTAATAGGGAAATTCCCACTAGCTACTGACAGTAGGATCACTTTATACCAACACTACTACATACTCCCTCCTCAAGTGAAGCTACGTCCGGCGCTGTGGGCCACGTGCAGTTGAACTGTTACGGGTCCTGACTGGGTTATAATTGTATTCTTGTGTTCAGAACACACCCAGTCCCTACGTCGACTCCAAACGTAACAGAAAAATCAACCTCCACTGAGGGGATTCGAACCACAGACTCTCAGTTTGAGAATCCAGTGCTCTACCAACTGAGCTAATAGGGAAATTCTCACTAGCTACTGCCAGTAGGAGCACTTTATACCAACACTGCTACAAAATCACCAGTATCATCTTGTTCATCGTCTTCCTCGTCTAAGTCGTTAGGATCATCATGTTCATCATCCTCTTCCAGTATGGTTAAACCAACCTCCAAAACTGAAAAACATGAACCAGTAGGAAGATGTATCTTATGATAGGATCTGGTTAATACAAAACCACTGCCATTTTCTTTGGCTGAAACTGAACCAGTTTGGCTACAATAGCATATCCACAATATACTACTATTGGCTAAACATCAGTTGCAATTTCGCAATAACTTCTTACAATGATGACAGCAGATGTCCTCAAGTTGTACAAATCATATACTACCTAGTAGCTTTTAAAGTTCAATTAAAGTAACAGGGTTATCATTTTACATGTCCTTGAATATTATCATAAAGTTGTGAATTTCAACAATAGATAAATATTTATAATAATTCTTCTGAAATACTAAGACATGAACCTCAGCAAATAATACACAATTCTGTCAGAAGATAATAGACACGTATAGTAAATGCCTTACATTGAATCTATATCGATACAGACGCGTCCTTGGTATCAGAAACGGTGATAGAGAACTCTATTTGTTATACACATTATACATGTATAAATAAACATTTAAAATAGTATCCAACCGTTCACTACAAACTGTTTTGTTAGCTTTAATATCTGTCTTTTTAAAAATCTAATAACTGATGAAATAATGAAACCGTGAAAGTCACTAATACATATAGAAATCATTATAACATAAATGGTATTCTAAAATATTTCAGACATTTCTGTTTATATTATAAAAAACAATAAGTAGTGCTGGGAATCTGTTATAATTTTATCATCCATAAGCAGTTATAATTCGTTTGCACCAACCATTGATTTATGATTATACAATAAGTTAGAATTATGCGCACTTTGAATTGTTATGTCCAAACACCTAATCTCATGTTCACTCGGATAGACTCTACATTTCGCTAATTTTACCTTTAATACCTGTTCAGTATCTATTTTCGTGATAAACAGATGAAAACAAATCCAAACCCCAGGACAATTTATATCAATTCCAGCATCTTAACTGAAGGAACAAATAATCATTTTGAGCAACAAACAGTTATAATCGATCATCATCATATCGATAGAGGTCAACCAATCAAGTTTTGATTATAATCAGTCACTGGAACATCACCAGTAGTGAGGATTCTAGAATATTGTTTAAAAAATAAACTGAATGTTTAGTTCAATTACTTACCATCATCTCCAAATATTGCTGGAAAACTGTCCAAGTGAGAGTAACCATCTGGTTTACTGTTAGACGGTCCTCCTTTCAGTTCCCAAACCACAGGCCTTGACTCATTACACATGAAGCCAACAACACGGTAGCCATCTTTGGTAAGCTCCACTTGATTCAGCTGAAAATAATACACGTACAAACTCTACTTCATTTCAGTTTTACTAAAATATATTCACATGAGAATATTAATACAGTAATTGTTTTCACGATTTTGCAGACCTTTACGTTTATTTCAATGGTATCCTAATACATAATTGCTACCCAGCTGTTGAAATCTAAACGTTAACAAAAGCCAGTGGAACTAGGATTCTAAGAAAAGAACCTAAAAAACCCTATTATCTGACCGAAGAACCAGCTTTGGGAATATGGTATGCCAAGCTCAATTTTGATAACCAAATCACCCCATGGAAGGTGATTTAGGTATTTCATAATAATTTAGTTAGCAAGTTAAGAACATATTTTAGTCAAAAGCTTTGTCCATCTGACATTAGTCCTTACTTGTTGAACACTACATATATAAACACAAGACTGTAATCACCATGATTCGGAGGTTATTACCGTTCATACACTATTTCTCAACGAATTATAATAGTTATAACATACACACATATTTTCTTAACCTTACATTAGATTCTAGTGAATATATAGCCAGTCGTTTCATATCCATGTCCAGAAGCTGTAAGGTGTTGTCTTTAGCCCATGGCCAATACGTCAGAATATATGGCCCCCCAGCAACAACCCTAACCATGGCACCACCAGTGTGTTCATCAAACATTTGGTTTAAAACACCTACAAATAAGAACCATAAAACTGTAGTATATTATATTATACATGAATTACATTCTCTCTCCTAGCAAAAATGGCCGTTATGGGCAATTGGCTGTTATATAAATGGAATACAAAACTGTAGTAGATGGTATATATTTGTTGCTTCAGATTTTAAATGTTTATACACAAAATTAAATAATCGTTACAGAATGTCTTAGACTGGGGATAATACTCATTGGAGTATCGAATATTGTGCCGGCTGGAATACAGCTATCAATAAGACGAGAAACAGTGTTAGTAGGATATAGTCAGTGCCCCAAATAGATGCAAGTGAATCAAGGTGATTGCAAATATCTGCCTCTGACAGAGAGAGAGAGAGAGAGAGAGAGAGAGAGAGAGAGAGAGAGAGAGAGAGAGAGAGAGAGAGAGAGAGAGAGAGAGAGAGAGAGAGAGAGAGAGAGAGAGAGAGAGAGAGAGAGAGAGAGAGAGAGTGTGTGTGTGTGAAAATGTATCAAAAGAAACGAAACGATAACATACAGTAATTAAAACTCAATTCTACAATGTATTTCCATGAAATACAAGACAAGCTTCAACATTAGGAAATAATACATGCACTACAGTCAAGATAATATACAACAAAGGTTTCTTTGTAAATGAAATGCAAAAGTAAAAGTAAAAATGCATGGCCATAGCTAGTGATGTGTCACTTTCCATTTCAATGTTTCGAATACCAAGTCCTCTTCCTATGTAAAACACACTCTACTGTAATTTCGACCCTGAAACGTTATTCTACTAACTATTTCTATGAAATGGAAAGTATGTGCACATTCCAACCAGTAAATTAAGGCTCCAGTCTTCATTTTCTACATTCTATCACATAAAAGATAAATATTGAGGGGTCTGAAGCAGAAATGCCTATGTTCAAAATATTGTTTTCAACTCCACCCCATTCACGCACAAAAACTCGGGAGTTTTAAAATTTGAAAAATCACAAAAAGAAAGCAATGTTTTCTATCTTCACATTATATAGCTTTGCATCACTCCAATACCCCTAAACCTCATTAAAAAATAAAACAAAAACAAACGAAGTTGTGGACATAAGATGCACCTGTTGAGGTTTGAGAGAAAAGGACTGGGATATGGAAGTAAACAGTGAGAGAAGTTGAAAGATAGGAGTTGCCAGATCGGGAAGAAATGAGATGGAATTCAAAGAAGAGAAAGAAAAGGGGGCAGTTTGAATAAAAAAAACAAAAACAACCAGTGGTAATAAAAAACAACAACCAGAAAACAAATTGACATAACCAGTTCTGTTTGTCAGCCCTTAATATTTAAATGTGCTCACCAGTTTTTAGATCATACAAGCGGATCGTAACTCTATCTAACTTGGCCAGGACAGTGGTGCCATTCAACAACTCTAATGACTCCACCCCCGTAGTTGCATAATTATCCTCATCTTCAGCATCTACCATTACTGCTGCCTGCCTTTCTGAGAATGAAAAACAAACTGTTCATACCAACAGCAACAACATGTTTATAACATTGAAGGACTCTTGACAGCCTTCAATATTTATTTATGGTAAACACTTGGAAGCCATTTCACAATATGATGCATCGCTGACCAAAATAATGTCTGACCTAATACCCTATTTTGAACTTTTACATGCCTTTTTATCTTTAGTAAAAATCGGGCATATTTCAACTATAGACTGTGCTCATGACGGGTGCTCACCTTTTATGAAAACACCAGATATCATCGCTTTACAGTGATACATGAGTGCACACCATCACAGCTGTATATATTCCACTGAACTTTATCCTGTGTAAGTCTGGGTTTTGTAAGCTAGTCTTGGGAGTGGCAGTCCTCCTAAGGGCGATGCAGGAGGGATGAAACATCCTGTTATGGATCTCCTAGGAAAGTGGCAGTGCTCCTAAGATTGAGTACCTAATAGTGGATCATGGAAGCAATCACGACTTTCCATCATAAATATTTTCTAAATCGCAAAAATACAAAAATCTAAAAATAGTTCAACAAAAATTGATATTTGTGAATCTGAAGGACTAAACCGTCTTCCATAATCAAAACTGTATCTATGCACAATGCAGTGGAATAGGCATTTGATAAAATATTGGTTGATTCCATGAATCTTTATCTAGTGCCTCGAGGAGATCCTTTACTGGACAATACATCCGTCCCGCATTTCTCGTATTGTACCTACGGACCTGATTTACAAACTTTAAGGTATTACAATAGACTGTCAAACCTACATTAAAGCTCTTGACAATATAAATTGAAAACAATCTCGACAGACGACGCTGTCTTGGAAATTATAGGTGTTTATTGCTGCAAAAATAGTAAGAATGTACGACTTCTTGGTCACATGACTGACTGAAGGTAATTCGGATGTCCATTGCAATTGTAGAAACTGTTTGGGTTAGCAGGACAGTTGTAAACAAGTGCTACTTCCCTCCCCCTTTTTTGTTGTCTGGACTGTTGTTAATCTCTGTTTAATGAAATAATTAACAGCGATTGGTCAAGAAATTAACAGCATTTGGGGCGATTTGATCTGCTTCCCTCACAGACTAGTTTACTAAGTCAAAACTAACAGAACAGACGTCACTGCAATAAATATAGATGTTATTAAATTATATGCATTCTACATGTATATATACCGGCCTCGGTGGCGTCGTGGTTAGGCCATCGGTCTACAGGCTGGTAGGTACTGGGTTCGGATCCCAGTCGAGGCATGGGATTTGTAATCCAGATACCGACTCCAAACCCTGAGTGAGTGCTCAATGGGTAGGTGTAAACCACTTGCACCGACCAGTGATCCATAACTGGTTCAACAAAGGCCATAGTTTGTGCTATCCTGCCTGTGGGAAGCGCAAATAAAAGATCCCTTGCTGCTAATCAGAAAGAGTAGCCCATGTAATGGCGACAGCGGGTTTCCTCTCCAAATCTGTGTGGTCCTTAACCATATGTCTGACGCCATATAACCGAAAATAAAATGTGTTGAGTGTGTCGTTAAATAAAAAAAAAAATTCTTTTTTTTCTACATGTATATATTAACCCATAAAAAAGGATATCAATATAAAAACACTAAAGCTATTAGACAGACCTAATAATCTCTATTCATTAATGTTATTTATACACAGTAAGTGTAATATAATTGGTTCAAATAAAACTCGTTATATAAAAATTAAGGTTGTTATTTTCTGAAAATAAGTTAAGAAAATTATCATCTGCATCACATAAATATTTTATTTAATGTGATACATCTAAAACAAATTATGAAGTGTCAACTTACTTTTCGGGATGTCCCAAGAAACTAAGGAAATTGCATCACTGTATTGTTTGCCTGCTTGGAAGATCAAATATTTCCCATCATCCGTAATTAAAGCATGACGTATGTACAGGTCTTTTCTACTGTCAGCTCTTATTTTTTTTATCATGTACATTAAAGTGTATGTTTTCAGATTAAACAATACAATGGGACCTTCATCTAGTCCAACTGCAGCGAGAGTCCCTGGCTTATTAACCTACAATATGAAATAAAAAAAACAACAACAACCGCATGTTTTATTAACGGAAAATTGTCCTTCAGTCTTATTATAACAGACGCTATGGGATGGCATTTTTCAACTATAATCGAATATTTGTTAATAATTAATAATAATGGTGATGGATATCTATCTTGAATTTCAAGGCATTGTGAATTACTTTCCAAGATATCATCCGTCAACATAGTCTGTTGAAAGACAAAATAAGAGGTGTACCACGATAGTATCGGTAGTGGCAAAACTGATGGCTCTGGCGCACTTTGGCCCATTCACTTAACATGGGAAAGGTGTCACGCCCTTAGCGTCACCCCCCCCCCCCCAAGAGTGGATGGTGACGTCACAGGCCAGATGAATTTCGATTGGTTTACTAATGGCGATTTTTAAAACATGGAAATCCCATAGCCCGCCATAACCAGGAAGATCGATCGTATACAATATTAACTAATAGGTTAACCAACAATAAAGACAATTACACAAATATTAGGTACTTTGTTAATTCGACTCCAGTGTTTTATGTGTGTGTAAAATTTTCATAGCAAAGCAATTAGTGTATGTGTCGACAGCGAAGCACTTTAGGTGCGCGCTAAAAATGAGAGGTGTACCACGATATTATCAGTAGTGGTAAAACTGATGGCTCTGGCGCACTTTGGCCCATTCACTTAACATGGGAAAGATGTCACGCCCTTAGCGTCACCCCCCCCCCCCCACCCTCCCCCAAGAGTGGATGGTGACGTCACAGGCCAGATGAATTTCGATTGGTTTACTAATGGCGATTTTAAAAACAGCGCACTAAAAATAGAGCCCGGCTGGTTAACTGCAGTTGATAAACCAGGTCAAGCATGGGACCCAAACAATGAAAGCCGTGACTATAGCACTGTGCCGTGTTTACTTACCATATCCTTTATATATTGAAATATGTTTTTCTATAGGCAAATAGCATAGTATACATACAGTTACAATGATAGTCGAAACGTAGACGGTAGGCTAAAATAGTTGAATCCAGTAAATAATATATCAAAACAAGGCCGACAGCTCTCGATCGGCTGACCTTCTTTCATAACCTGACCTCAAGCTATGTTTAGAAAAACATATACTCTGTGTAGTGAATTGGCTCTACAACAAACCTTATTGCTGGATCAAGGATTTGAATTGGCTACTATTTGACCAGAAGACACATGCCAATAGGCATTTTTATTGTCCTTACTGTCTCAATGGATCCATAAAAGAGCGACTACTCAAAGGGTGTATACTACCAAATCAAATCCCATAGACGACAATAGTAACACATGTGGCTAAAACTCCTACCTACAATGTATCAATCGACATAGACGCCACGGATATAAATACTACCACCCCTCACCCTTAAAGTGAATCACAAAAAAGTGGGTGTCAAGCTGCTCATTTCTGAGATAACGGGTAGCGTCTATGACTACCCTAGTTCTGCACAAAATTTGAGTACTTTTTTTTACAGGTACCCCATACATGTTCCAAGCACAAGGCTACTTGACACAGTGGTACTAGATGAAATAAAATTGCATACTTTTTTTAGCCCAGATGAAAGTAATTTTTTTTACAACCAACACACATTTATAACCAATCACAGGACTTGTGGTGTTCACTTCTCTATTAAAAGTTGGGTGCACCTCGAACTTTGACCCAGCTGGAAGTTATTTGGTTTAGTACTACCTATACTGATAACATACATTTTTCAAAAAGTGTCCAGTTATGTGTTTTTATGACAACCAGGATCTCGTGTATTCTGACATAAAGTGACAACCTCACTGAAACTGTTGTTTCTACAGTGCAACCTAATATAATGTACACCTCATAAGGCATATATATTGTATACAGTTTTGTACAAATGCAATATGTCATATTAAACAACAAAATGTTTTAAAATAAAACTCCTGAAGATATTTACTGTCAGTTGGGTGTGTGTAATCAGGTATATATGTAGAGACAACAAAGATAGTCAGAGTACCCCTCTACTCCTTTAAAGTATTCCATTAAAACACATGCACTTGACCGACCCCTAGATTAGGAGACCTGAACAGGTACATCAAAGAAATATCAGTATTAAAAAAATACACTGTCTGAGGAAAGAAACACAAACATGACTGTACCTGTATGAAGTAATAACTTAATGTCCTGGACATTAGTGTTGGGAGGAAATCCTGTATGCAGGGTGTGGCCGTCTTCAAGTTACCAGGTGTGGGAATTTCAAATCCATTGGCCATGCTGATTTTCATAATGAACCATCAAAACCATTGGGAGCCACCCATATTCCTGACTATATTTTATTTGTAGCCTACTGTAGTTGGAGCTTTTAATATTTGTGATATCTGGAATTATCATCCAGCTTTCACACATTTATTTTTGATTAATTACTGAAAAAAACTATTTTTAAATGACATAATTACCCGAACATCTATTTTATTGCATTATTTTCTAATCCAGATCAATACAATATGTATATTGGATGTATTTCTACAATCAGTAATCAAGCATTTTATTTAGCTAGTAACATTGGGTAATACAGCTTTAACAATAAAAAATAAATTATCAACTTACTCCAAGGCAGATAATCAAATCTAAAAAAAATTGGTTCTGAATCCAGTATAAACCTAAAATGGTCTTCATGAGAGCAAACTAAGTGATTATTAAAAAAAATATTTGATCTGGAGATCTAAAGGTATGTTTAACAAGCTTATTGTTATGTATAACTAAGAACAAGGCACAATAGTGACAACAAATTTAATTATATCTTTGGTGAAGTTTTTCTTTAAATTTATTTTAAATTTTGCATAAAACTACAAATTTGTCTAAAATATAACTTAGCACCCTATAAATATGTCAAAATGACAATAAAAATCAAGTTCTTTACAAATTTGAGTTTTCAGAATTTCATACATGAAAAATTAACTGTTAATGGAAACTAAAGACATTAACCCACTATTGACACATGTTATTTTTAATATAAAAATAAATTGGTATTAAACTCTTAATTCAGGTTGCCTATATATAACACCATATTTAAGAGCAGTTGTATATGGCAAGTCAAATACCATGTAAAAAGAAATTATTGAAATATTTACAGTATGAATTATAGGCCAAAACCAACTTTTCCTCAGTGCTAACTTTGATTCAAACTGCATTCAGAGCCATGTACAGTGATTAGTGTCAAGGTCAAGGTCATTGTGAATTTGTGTGGTCCAGTGACGGCTAATTAATCAACCAGTATAGTTTAATTAAATAAAATTACAAAATCATAATATTTTTTATTATGCACTGAATATGTGCTATAGGGTGTATACTACCAAATCAAATCCCATAGACGACAATAGTAACATATGTGGCTAAAACTCCTACCTGCAACGTATCAATCGACATAGATGCCACGGATATAAATACTACCACCCCTCACCCTTAAAGTGAATCACAAAAAAGTGGGTGTCAAGCTGCTCATTTCTGAGATAACGGGTAGCGTCTATGACTACCCTAGTTCCGCACAAAATTTTAGTACTTTTTTTTACAGGTACCCCATACATGTTCCAAGCACAAGGCTACTTGACACAGTGGTACTAGATGAAATAAAATTGCATACTTTTTTAGCCCAGATGAAAGTAATTTGTTTTACAACCAACACACTCACATTTATAACCAATCACAGGACTTGTGGTGTTCACTTCTCTATTAAAAGTTGGGTGCACCTCGAACTTTGACCCAGCCGGAAGTTATTTGGTTTAGTACTACCTTTACATATGACAGGAAGGGATTGGCAAACCTTAAACAATGCAGCTCACTGCCACATCTGTAAGAAAGATTTGATAGAGGATCATGTGAAGGATCACTGTCACGTCACTGAAACCTTTCGAGGAGCAGCTCACAATGGATGCAACATCAACTATAAATTCACTGGGCGCATCCCTGTCGTTTTCCATAACTGGAGAGGCTTTGACAGTCATATCATTATGCAGGCCATAGACAGTTGAACTGCATACCAAACAACATTAAGTATATCGTTTTCCCTGAGATGTATGGATTTTATTGACTCATTCCAGTTTACCAACACATCTCTTGAAAAACTCATAACCAATCTGGCAAAGGAGGGAATTTAAAAATTCAATCACATGAGTCAGTATTTCAGTCGACAAATTTCCTTTATTACATTGAAAACAAGTATACTCATATGACTATTTCGATTCAGATTTCTTTTTAAAGAGACCCAACTTCCTCCACAAGAAGCTTTCTGCAGTTCACTGACTGGTGAGACTATCACAGATGAAGACTATGAACATGCCCAGATCATATGGAAAGACTTCAACATAAAAAATCTTGGAGAATATCACGATTTGTATGTCACCACCGATGTTCTAGCACTGGCTGATGTGTAAGAAAATGTTCGAGACATCTGTCTGAATTACTATGAGTTAGATCCTGCTCACTTCTACACGTCACCAAGTCTGGCTTCATGCCGCTCTGAAAATTACAGGTATACCCCTGGAACTACTGACTGACATTGATCAACATCTCTTCATTGAGAAAGGATTGAGAGGTGGTATCTCATTTACTGCTCATCGCTATGCCAAATCTAACAACACCCATCTTCCAGAGTTTAATCCTGAACACCCTGAAAGCCATATAATCTACTTAGATGCAAACAATATATATGGCTGGGCCATGTCACAATCACTACCTGTATGTGGATTTGACTGGCTTGATGCGAGACAGACATAGAACAGTTGGATATTGCCCAGGTGCCAGGTGATGCACCAGAAGGATACATCTTGGAAGTGGATCTTGAGTAACCCAATGAACTCCACGACTTGCACAATGATTATCCATTAGCCTCTGAGAAACTCAAGGTCATTGAAGAGATGCTATCCACATATGCCAAACATTTGTTAGATGAAACTGAACTTGAAGGGTACATCCACCTAAAAGCTCATACCTAATTTTCTGCCAAAAGACAAATATGTGGTCCACTACCACAACTTGAAATTCTATCTCTCCTTGGGAATGAAGCTGACCAATATTCACAGAATGATGGTCTTTAAACAATTGCCATGGCTGAAAGCTTACATAGAGTTTAACACAGAAAAAAGAAAGGCTGCCAAAAATGATTTTGAAAAATACTTTTTTAAACTGATGAATAATTCAGTCTTTGGAAAAACTATGGAAAACTTAAGGAAGAGAGTGGATGTCAAACTCGTCAATAACAAGAAGAGAGTATGCAAACTGGTGGCCAAATCCAACTTCCATGCTTTCCGAATCTTTAATGAAGACCTGGTGGCTGTCCACCTGTGAAAACATAGGCTGTATCTGAATAGACCAATCTACGTAGGGTTCAACATTCTAGACGTGTCCAAAATATTCCATTATAACTACATCAAAGTGAAATATGAATCAAAAGCCCAACTCCTCTTCACTAATACCGATTCATTGTGCTACAGCATCCAAACAAAAGACATTTACCAAGATATGATGGAAGAACGTCACCTATTGGACACCTCTGACTATGACACTAGCCATCCACTCTACAGTACCACAAACAAGAAGGTCCCAGGTAAAATGAAAGACGAAATGCATAGCATCCTTGAGATGGTGTTACCAGTCTCAGTTATGGTCACTGGAGAATTACCCAGAATGCTTTGCAATAAAAACTATAAACAGGAGAAGAATCATCAGTATGTATTCATTTGTGAACAGGTTGTCAAGCTGATAACATCATGGGGAAGAGCTCCTGTCCTGAATGTGGGAAGTTGTCTTCCAGAGAACATAATTTGACGAGACATAGACAGACTTTCCACTCTCTTACTCCTCCTCATTTCCCTCCTTCTCAAATCCCTCCTCCTCCTCCTCATTTCCCTTCTCCTCAAGTGTTACTGCATCCTTTTATGATGATCGTGTCAGGGCCAACATCATGTGGAAAGACATATTTGGTATACAAACTGCTAAGGGACGGTAAAATCTTCCCACTGCCTCAACACATCTACAAACGTTGGCAGCCTCTATATGACATTATCAAGACAACTGTAAGGGTCGAATTTGTCCAAGGCATACCCGATGACTTGGAAAAAGATCGTTATTTGGATCCCCAAATCAGAAATCTCACCGTGTTGGATGACCTGATGTCAACAACTGGTAAAGATTCTCGCATCACTGACCTGTTCACAGAAGGAAGTCACCATAGAAACCTCTCGGTGATTGCCATCAACCAGAACTTGTATCACAGCAAAGACCTGACTCAGAGAAGAAACTGTCATTACCTGGTGCTGTTCGACAACCCCATCGACAAGCAACAAGTAATGATGTTGCCCGACAGATGTATTCAAGACATTTATGCATCAGTACGAAGATGCAGTGAAAAAACCATATGGTCACCTCTTTATCGATCTGAAGTCTTTGACCCTTGCTGCAGAACGATTACGACTCAATGCTCTGGACAAAAGAAGTGAAATCCCTGACACTGGAGAAGAGGTGACAAATTATATAAAAGGGAAGAACAGTCAAGAGATGTCTCATTCTTATTCAGACCTTCAAAGTGAGCAGACGTGTGAAAAAGAGCTCCCCGAAATGCATGCTTGTGACGATTGTGGATTAGTGTTTCAAGATGTTCACGATCTGCAGAGACATGTGAAAACATGGTGTTTAGAAAATGGTGGGGAACCTCTTTCAAAAAGAGCTAAATATGAAGAAAGCCATGACGACGCCTATGATGAGTGGGGAAACAGCTGGACTGGGTTAACTGTGGCAGCTCACCTACAATTGTTATAAAGAGGAGATGGCTGATGACCATCAAACCTATTTAGACAAGGGAAGGTCTGAACAATGGGTCGAGCAATGGGTGGATCAAAAGATAGCCAAGTCATGGGAGCAGACTTATATGAATACATTAGCTAATGTACTACTATTTACTCAGTGCTTCTCAGATCCTCTCTGATGAAACCGATTCCAGCTAGAATCGAGAAGATGGAACACCATACAGAGTATACTGCACTCAAAGAGAGGATTAAACCACTATTGAAGTCAGTGGCTGAGAAAGGTATTTCCCACATTGACATACCAGATGAGGAATCAGATAGTGAGGAAGAAGAATCTGATGATGAAGATACCAACTAGACTATAAAACGTCTCCTTTGTAAATAAGTATCACAATCGTTGACACCACTCAAAGAGTTAGGAGAGTTAGGATCATGTGGAAAGACTACTTAAAAGAAATTTATTACGATCCAACCAACCCAGCTAGTTTTTCTGGACCAGATAAACTGTACAGATATGTCAGAAGAGCCTGGAAGTACGTCATCAGCAAAAACAATATCAGAAAATGGCTGCAAAGACAAGAAGCTTATAGTTTACAACGCCCAATCAGAAGAAAGTTTGCCAGAAACAGGATTGTAGTTACTGGAATTGATGAACAGTGGTCAGCTGACCTCATGGACATGGTGAAATTTGCCAATTATAACAGAGGTTATACCTTTGTGTTGGTGGTGATCGACGTGTTCTCCAAACACCTATGGTTGAGACCACTGAGAGATAAGAAAGGCCTGACAGTGTCTAGAGCTTTGGAAGATGTATTTCAAGATGGGAGACAACCGAAACGAATTCGCATGGATCGAGGTCAAGAGTTCAGAGCTCGAGAGGTTCAATGACTTATTAAACAAAGGAACATCCAGCATCTACTCACCAACAACGAAACCAAGGCGGCTGAAAGTTTTAAAAACCACCAAGACAAGGATATACTGGTACTTCACGTATAAACAGTCTTACAAGTACGTTGATCATCTGCAAACTTTTGCCAACAGCTTTAACTCCACCTATCACAGAACGATCGGTATGGCTCCAAACAAAGTCACTGATGAGAAAGAAACCAACATTTGGCGGAAAATGTATTGGCCCAAGGAGGATGTGAAAACAAAGAAGAAGTGCTTCCGATTCAAGGTTGGAGATAAAGTGAGACTCACTCATCTGAGAAATGTATTCAGTCGGGAATATGATGAGAGGTGGACAGGAGAAATCTTCTCCATCATCCAAACCCTATTACGTGGTGGAATACCTCTATATCGAGTGAAGTACTGCAATGGTGATGAAATCTTGAGAACCTTCTACCAGTCTGAATTGCAAAAGATTGATGTGAAAGAAGACGATTTCTGGAAAGTCGAGAAGATTCTAAAGACGAGAGGACGTGGTGCTAACAAAGAACACTATGTCAAGTGGTTAAACTGGCCCAAGAAATTTAATTCTTGGGTGAAGGCATCTGGGGTCATATGCACGAGGGGCGGATAAGTCCACTATCCGGAAATAGTGCCTATCTGCCGGATAAGTGGGGAAATTTGGTATGCATGACGGCAGGGTAGAACTCCCCGAATAGCCTAAACGCAAATAACGCTATTCACTACATTTTCTGCATATAAAGGCCTATCCGCCGGATAAGTCTGAAAGGAAAATGGATGCGCTGGTGTGTTGCGATTCAGAAATAGGCAAATATGTCGACAAAACTGGTTATTTCTTGATCGAACAAGGCAATTTGACACTTTTTATAAAGTGGAAAAATATGAAGAATTTAAATTTGAACAACAAGTTATTCTGAAGATCACAGATGAAATAGCGGGAAACATCGAAGTGTCCAGTCGGTTGGGCGTGTTAACGTCGCTGTCAAAAATCTACAAAAGCACAAGTTTGCAACACTTTCAATATGTCTACGGTAATTGATTGGTGAGGAACTTGTTTTTATGTAACAATTATTACATATTTATTTCAGTCTGTTTGTATTTTCCACATCGCCATGTATTGTCTTCAATGTTTAATGTAACCTATAGAAAACCCTCCCCCGTCAAAAACCCTCCCATTGGCATTGTACTTCCTATTTCTTTTCAACTTTAAACAACGTAAGCACGAACTATGATTACGTCATACATGTATGTTGTTCACGAAAACACGTCGACAACTTATCCAAAAATGGGAAGGTTATTTGGGGAAAATATACAAAAATGGAAATATAGAAATTAATCTGTATGTTTTTATTGGGGGTGGGTATACCTGGGAACATAGACAATGGCTTGTCAAACAACTAGCCTAAGGTAAGCAAATAAAAGTTTTGAATTTTCACTAAATTGTCAGCATAAATAATATTAAACGCACCGGATGATTGAAATGGCCATGCACAGTACTGTTGTGTAGGCTACCCTTTTAGCGGAACATATTTTCCGTAACTGAAACAAGTAGTTTAATTTAATTTTTATTGAAAACATGTGCAAGATATATAATAATTATATAAGCTATTTTCATTGATTTCACATATTTATGTATTTGTTCATTTTATGTTATAGGCATGCATCAGTCAAAAATTTGGTGAGGACTGACAACACTCTTCAGCAGGTGCCAAACCACAAAACGAACATGGCTGTAGCAAATGGTGACATTCTGTAGCAAATGGTGTCATTCTGTCAATGTGCAGGTAATGCAGACAGTGTGTGTGTGTGTATGTATGTGTGTTCGTGTGTAAAACCATGTGTGTGTATAGATAGCGGAGAGAGAGAGAGAGAGAGAGAGAGAGAGAGAGAGAGAGAGAGAGAGAGAGAGAGAGAGAGAGAGAGAGAGAGAGAGAGAGAGAGAGAGAGAGAGAGACAGGACAGACAGAGATAGAGAGAACTAGCTGAAGTAATTATTTTAAAGCATAAAATATGGCGTTGGTAAGATAATTAACCACTAAACATAAGATACAATTTTTCACCATTATTGAAGCATAGATTTGATAAAGTAAAACTATTTAGTTACATAACAAATCCTATCATTTTTTTTTAAAAAGTGCTCTATAAACATATATTGTGACATGCTGTCAAATTCTTTTCTTTCTTTTTTCACCTTGGTGAAGCAGATGATTTGTTCTTTTTCTTTAAAAGATACCCCCCCCCCCCCCCCCCCCAAACCACCCGTTATTACCCAGATCACCTTATCATAAATGTCATATTTGTAACATTTTGTTCCAGTTGTTGTTTACTCTGGCTGTGAACCCAAGTACATCTGAAGTGAAGATATATACAGCTGGACAAAGTTCAAGCAAGGTGTTGAATGTGTGCATTTTGGAACCTTCTAAGATTCATGAAGTTATTATGGTTTGTGTAATGTTGCATAACTGTGCTAGAAAGCTCCATCTGATTCAGACAAAATTCAATGACAGTGATCCAGGTTTGGTTTTGTTACAAGATGATAACTTTGATATGAAAGAGATTTCAACCCAAGTGGTTCATGATGTTGATAGCAGAGCTGTTATATACTAATACTTAAAGCGTATTAAAGAGTAAATGTGAACTTTCTGATTTACATGCTCTGTTAACACAAAATGATATTCATATTTTACATTTTTCATACATCTTCATTTTGAATTTAAATCAATATGCAACAGGAAAATAATGTTACAGTTAGATGATTATAATTGAGAACTTCAATGCAAAACAATTCATAAAATAAAGAAAAATACATGAAACTGTTTTAAAATCTGATTAAAACCACCACTAATTTTAAGTAATAATTTTGTTCATGTACAATATTGAGTAACCTTAATTACATGTTCCCTCTGACATGTCACCCAATTTAATTAACAATTTAAGATAGGTTTATCTTAAGTTATCTACACTTGGTTTATTTACTTCTACACTATACTTGCTTCAACTTTTTGACGTTTAGCAGGCGGGGAACTTTGATTGATTATGTTTATGTTTATGGTGGATCCATAAATCGGTGCAGCGAAAATGGAACCGACAAAATCACAGCGGTTTTCTTTGGACTCTGTTGTTGTTAAATTAACAACTTGTTTTGAGTGAGTGAAAGGGACGGTCATGTGAGGGGCACTGTAACTGGGGCCAGTGGAGGAGGATATTACGTTACTCAGTTGTCGATGTTTTATTGTGGATATATTGTTGTAGTTATTTATACTTTGCAAAATTTCGATTGCCAGATATTTGCATTATTGCAGTTGGTGTGACATTATTTTCTCTAAGTGTTTGCATCATCGTTTTTCTAGCCGAGTGGTTTGTTAGCCGCTTGCCTGTGAACCGAACTGAATTCGCCATTCGTCTAACCGGACCTCGTTTGAACCAGACCGGCCTCGGTGGCGTAGTGGTTAGGCTATCGGTCTACAGGCTGGTAGGTACTGGGTTCGGATCCCAGTCGAGGCATGGGATTTTTAATCCAGATACCGACTCCAAACCCTGAGTGAGTGCTCCGCAAGGCTCAATGGGTAGGTGCACACCACTTGCACCGACCAGTGATCCATAACTGGTTGAACAAAGGCCATGGTTTGTGCTATCCTGCCTGTGGGAAGTGCAAATAAAAGATCCCTTGCTGCTAATCGGAAAGAGTAGCCCATGTAGTGGCGACAGCCGGTTTCCTCTCAAAATCTGTGTGTTCCTTAACCATAAATCTGACGCCATATAACCGTAAATAAAATGTGTTGAGTGCGTCGTTAAATAAAACATTTCTTTCTTTCTTTCGTTTGAACCAGGGATGGTTGTTTGGAGGTGAAGCTTTTGCATTTGTGACTAAATAAAACCGGGTATCAGAAGAAAAAAATGAGTTGAACGTAAACGAGCATAGTGGATCACTGGGGATGGCCCATGCACGAGGTGCCACGTCACGGACATTCCGTGGGTCTACGTGTGGGTCATGCATGTTTTTGTTTGACATTCATTATATTCCATAAACTCTTTGCCATCTGAATCCACTTTAAGGGTGACATCGCCCCATTTTATTTATGATGTGGTGTGACACTTCGAAGTCCAAAATGGCTGGTGTTATTCCACCACAAAGCGTTCAAAATTGATACAGTGTTTTAATTTCGTCGGGTGGCAGACTTTTGGAACGGTAAGGTAGTTTGACTAAACCTTACATTTTCAGTACTTTTTGTTTCGTCGATAGCACTTCTCTTAGCTTGCAAAATTCCCTATCTTGCAGTAATGATTTTTCGTAATGAAGGCAAGTGAGGTACCTATCAATGCTAGACAGTTTGGAAGTCAGGGAAGATGGTTCATAATCTTCACCATTTGATTTTTTAATCGAAATAAAAAATTGACACAGAATATTACAAAGCTCATTTGAGGGTATCGACTCGATAGGCCTACTTTCACCGCTCTCGATCAAAAATTTGTTGAACATTTTAACATCATACTGGGTTTTACGCCGGTTTCAATTTGTTTGGATGTAACTGTCGATATCTAATGTATCATCGAACTGATCAGCCGAATTATCAGCTGGTTCATCGAAAAAATCACACTTAAACGGTTCTTCATAGACATTGTCAGGGATATCATGTCCTGTCTCAAATAGATGGAGATATGAAACAATCTCCGGCACAAGGCTCAACCGGTAATGAGATACTTGCCTCACGCCACCAAAGTCAGTTTTTATGTTAACAATGCGATAGGTTCCAGTTTGTTTCATAATTGAAATTACTCTGCCTTTAATCTTTACATAAATTTTTACTAAACTATTGACATTAATCGGTATGGCCATATTGTTGATTGCGAACCTGTAGCAGACATTATGATATTATGTTGTCACAGTAATAACAAATGCATTTGGTATGTATTTTCTTTTAAAGCATATATTAATCTTTCGTTTTGTGAAAATAAATATGTTTAATTATTGTTCTGTTCATTATTTTAACTTTTAATGAATGACATTGCTGAATCGGTGAATAACATTTGTAGTAAAAGTTGTGGGATGCTACTGACCTTGACATTACCTATGAATGAAAAATGAAAAAAAAAGTCCCGTTATGCTAATACTGTTACTGTCCAACCAATCAAAATGGACTCTGTTCCCTGTTGACAAATCAAAATGCAGTTTGTAAAAGGCACTTGGTGGTACCTACGAAATTTGTACGGCACCGCTATATCTTTAACAGGAGGGTAATAAATATAGAATACTATACGAGTTTTCGCAAGATATAATTTTTACGAAACGAGTGAACTTCCCAAACGTTTGTTGAATTTTAAAGTAAAGGTTTTTTTATTTAACAACGCCACTAGAGCACATTGATTTTTTATCTTATCATCGGCTATTGGACGTCAAACATATGGTCATTCTGACACTGTTTTTTTTTAGAGGAAACATGCTATCGCCACATAGGCTACTCTTTTACGACAGGCAGCAAGGGATCTTTTATTTGCGCTTCCCACAGGCAGGATAGTGAAAACTATGGCCTTTGTTGAACCAGTTATGGATCACTGGTCGGTGCAAGTGGTTTACACCTACCTATTGAGCCTTGCGGAGCACTCACTCAGGGTTTGGAGTCGGTATCTGGATTATATAACCCATGCCTCGACTGGGATGCGAACCCAGTACCTACCAGCCTGTAGACCGATGGCCTAACCACGACGCCACCGAGGCCGGTTTGTTGAATTTGAAGACAAGCTGACTTATCATGATATCATATCTATTAACACAATCTGTTAGATTTGAAGGCATGTATCATCTATCAACATAGTGTGTTGAATTTGAAGATACGGTGAGTGACTAACCATGATATCATCTATCAAGTGAAGACAGTCTGTTGAATGTGATTATAATGTGACTTACTGTCATATAATTTTTTAACATATTATTCTTTTGAATTAGATGATAAGTTGACTGACAATAGTGTCTATTAATATCATCTTTTGATTTTGAAGATACGGTGAATGACTTACCACAATGCCATTTATCAATGTAGACTGACGTGTTTCCATCACCTTTATCGCCTTTCCACTGTCAATACTGAGCACCTTTAGTTTTTGCCGACCTCTTGTAGAACATAAGATTTCTGAAAAAAGTTTCCTGTTTTGTTGACTACATTATGATGTTCAGTCAGTCCTGAATACTGACTTACATCTTAATTCGATTATATGCAGTTACAACAAATTATCTTAAATGTGGTAATAATGATAACTGAATAGTTATATAATAATAGATTTTTATTTCAGATCAGTGATCCATAGAACATATTTAAACATTACATACAAAAATGATCAAATAATATACAGTAGCTTGTGCCAGCGATTTACACATGTATACAGATTTGACGTAGACATTTGTACACTGCAGGTCATTTGAGGCTGTTTCGATTCTGCCCTTCAGCGAATATGCTGTTGAGCGAAGTAAAGCACCAAAGCATTTTACTCGGTGACTGACACACATCTTGCTGGCACTGTATGGTCGTCGTATGCATTATTATAACATATGTTAAGATCCTTCATGGTATCCAGTACAAATAATTGTGTTTTAACAGATTCTGAACATTTTGCATATCACCGCAACATGTTTGCACATACACAATGGGCTCTATATTGTCGTTTCATGTCTTTATCGTCTTTCATGTTTTTGCATATAATATGACCTAGATGTTTATAGTTGTCAACAAATTTCAGTACATAACCACACAAATATATCGAAGGCACATTGAATAACTTCAGAGTTTTTGGCTCAATACACATACAAACAGTTTTCATTGTATTATATATAGGGGTGACTATTACAGTCAGTTTTACTATTGCAATAGTATTGCGATAGTTAAAATGATATGATAGTATTGCAATAGTGATAGTACTATTGCAACAGTATTGCAATAGTATTATTAATTCTTAAATCACTTGATAACAGTAATATGAACAGTATTTCGCAAAACTATTTACCTCAGTCCTCCAATATGTATGTGTGTGTGTGTGTGTGTGTGTGTGTGTGTGTGTGTGTGTCTGCATGTATACTTGTACCACGCTTTGGTGTCGGCCCGTGGTCTAACTATGGGATTCACCACGGGCATGTCTAACCTAAATTTTAGCGATTGCTGAATGTATTTTTATGTATGTATGTATGAATATCTATATATTGTGTTCATGTATGTATGTATGTATGTATGCATGTATGTATATGTTTGTATGTATGTCTGTGTTTGTACTTAGGTATTTGTAATAATGTTACTAGGTAGTGAAATCATGCGTTGGTCGTAAACCATATTTCACTATGCATACTATCGAAACTATCGATAGTTGAGCAAACAATTGCGATAGTTATCGATAGCTGAATTCACTATCGATGCATTGCTATCGAGGCACTGAGTATCGCAATATATCGATAGTTCGATGTATTGTTACAGCACTAATTATATATAATATCATAATCTTCTGCAAATTTCTCGCAAATCGTTAACATTTTTCTTAATGCAGAAATAGATGGGCAAAGAAGTGACATATCAGCAAAACTAAAGTTATTTAGAAACACCACACCAAAATTACACCCAACTGCACATTTCGACAACTGTAGGTTAAGGTCATCAATATATATATATGCACTGAAGAGTGCAGGTTCGCACAAACATCGCGACCTGTACGAAACAGTATTGTATGTAAATAAACCATGGAAGTCAAAGTATAATATATCCAAGTTATTATTATATGTGTAACCGCTCTACTGTAACAGTATAGAGCACTCTAGTGGCACACCGATAACAAGCTTCATTTGAATTTATATATATATATATATATATATATATATATATATATATATATATATATATATATATATATATATATATATATATATATATATATATATATATATATATATATATATTAAATAAGTTGTTACATTAAACGTACAGGAAATATATGCACCCCATGCTTTGAGAAAGCGAACTACAAAAGGAGGCATGCCTTTTTTCAAAAGTGTCATATATAATGTCCAATCATTTACTCGGTCAAAGGCTTTTTCGCATCCAACAAGCAAACATACACAGGACTACCTTGTGATGCTTATTGCCATCGTTATTGCTCATGTGCATAGTCTAAAATGTATTTAAAATAGAAAAATACATTAGTTTAAAATAATTGTATACACAAAAATAATTCTACCATACCTTTGTTATGATTAATTAAACGGTAAATTCTACTTCGAGAAAGTTTCCCTTGAAAGGTCCTGATAAAGGTCATGGTCATTAGGTCAAGCAGCTTGAGTTTCTGATTTACTTGTATGATGGCGTAATGGTCTCCAAAAGGTTTGAAGCTGTCACATTCATTGCTCTGAAATAAAATACTGGTATAATACTTCAGATAATTACATCTTTTATTTAAGTAAAACATGCTCAGCAAATTACATATACAAGTATTATGTAAAATAATAAAGATTTAAAATAATAACATAGGTCGACGAGATATAACATAAAAATAAGGTACAAAGAATTTGGAACCAAGATATTTTGCATACGAGTTTGCATATAGCGAATACCTTGAATTAAGCACACTGTTTTGCAATACATAAACAATTTTGTGTATTTTTATTTGATGATTTATCATAAACTACTTCAGTGACATTCAAAATGTGTGAGCTAATATATGGTTGGTTGTTCAGATTTACTGCAACATTTTAGTGGGTTTCTGAATCTAAAAACTTACTTTTTGAAAATTATTAGACATCTTTAGCAACAGAAAAGATAATGCAGATATGTTGCAGTTTTTGGCGAAATTACATTCGAAATGGCTTGTTTGAAAAATGTTAGATAATTGCTTGGATATCGTCAAATCACTGATTGCAGCTTTATTTATTATCACCTTATTATTATTATTATTATTACTGTTGTTGTTGTATGGAAAATCATGAAAATCAGTATACAATTTACCAGTTTAGCCTCTCTGATCACTTCAGACTTGGCTAGGTCAAACACCTGCAAATAAAAGTCTCCAACACCTTTCCCATATTGTAGCAGATAGCGTGGGTTCTCCATCAATTCAATATGTCTGCAAAAATTTAAATGAATTTTAATAGAATTGATTTGTTTGATGTTGCACATAGTTGTGTTTATGAAAGGGAAAACTGATTTAGAAAATTACTAGATATATTATTATATTTAACTATCCTAACATATATGTCACATGTAGGACCAGCAACGTTCCTTATCTGAAACTCCACAAGTTGATATACCAGGGTTGAAAATTAACACGAAAACCGTGGTCGCCAGAAGGGCCAATTGGAGAACAATCTTACTGGCCCTTCTCAAATTCAAGTAGCCCTCCAATTATCACAATCAAATTTAACTGCACAGCCAAAAAAAAAAGAAAAAAAAAGAGAAGAAGTTCTTTGTTGAATATTAGCTATGTGCTCACCGTATATAGTCCGTTTGCGTCAAAAGGAAACCGATGAATTGACATGTAACTTCATTATGAATAAAGTTAAAATTCATATAAAAACATGGTATTACGTTTTAAATCCATACCAACTCAAATAACATTTTTTGAAAAAGAAGTCGAGTATAAATAAAAATGTTTCTTTACAAATTACCATTAAATTATACAGATCAAATATCATTTTTAAGAGAGGGGTTAAGACAACATGCTACCCAAGGTATGCAGCTTGACTTGTATTGTCTCTGAAGTAAACAATAATGCAGTACAAAGATACTAAAGCTAGAACTGTGCGTACATGGAGTTGCAGTCCTCTTTGTGGCGATGCAAGACATGAAATAAACTTTGTGGCGATACGAGAGGGGTGAAATCTCCAGTAATGGATCTACTCGGGAGTGGTTGTTCTCCTGTAGACGAGGCACTAGATAGAGATCCATGGAATCAACCACTATTTTTCAAAATGCCCATTCAACACTGCATTGTAGAGAGATACGGTTTTGTCTTTCAAATTACTTTGGATGTTCCATCAATTGCCTTAAAACCTGTATTAAAAAAGAAAATTTAACCTATGCAGTTTGATGGTAATTTGTAAAAAAACCCTAAATTAATCTGAACCCCCCCCCCCCCCCCCAAAAAAAAAGAAAAAAAGAAAAAAGAAGTAAATAAATAAAATAAACGTTATTTAAGATGGTATGGGTTTAAAAGTTAATAAATTAATGTTTTTATATGAATTTTATCTTTATTCTTAATCAAGTTACATGCCAATTCATTGATTCCCTTTTGGTGCAAAACGGACAATAGCCTAAAAAATAAGTTTCTGTCTCATTAATGCGCGCGTGTGTGTGTGTGTTTGTGCACGCACACGTGTATGTTTGATTTGGATATTGTAAATGCTACAGTAGTAGGCTACTAATAAATCTTAAAAAACCCCCAAAAACACTACCTAAATATGCGATGTACTTTGCTATCATATTACAAATCATAAAAACATACTTATTGTTTATTACAGTAATATTTGAACAGTTATGTCATCATGTAAGTCTTGGTGTCGATACTTTAGATCTGATATGTTCTTATTTCATGCAAATCACTTAAATTAAAAAAAAATACCGACGACAACAATCAATTAACGGACCTTTGCAATAAGCCCTGTAGTAATGGAAAATTCTATTGTTATTTTTGTATATGCACATGCGCTCACGTTGGTGCGAGTTAAAACTACAAGATAGATTTTGATTTTGTCCCAGAATAATATAAGCTAATTATTTTTACCATAACACTGTAACACTGAATAACAATTGTCAAAACCTAGGGCTACTAGATACTAGTAATTATGGGGTATCCAGTCCATTCCAATAAGCTGATGAATTTCCAGATTTTAAAAATACACGCAGTGTTTGCAATATGTTTTTAGCTCTATTTTTTAAAATAGTCTGGCGCTGTCAGAATATAGACCATTTTCTATGCCCTCTGCTGCTGTAGTCCGTGCCAGCATAGACGCGGTGTTTTGTCACATTCGATTCAGTTTCTGTTTTAACTGGTACCATACTCACCAGACCCTAAAATAAATGGTGCCTATCGGACTACCTTTGTAAAATTCTAAGTCGCCCTTAGGCAATAAAGGTCGCCACGGGCGACCGGGCGACTGCTGATTTTCAACCCTAATATACTAGTACAATTTAAAAAACGCAAATAGGCCTATTGGCAGGATCGAACCTATTAAACCAATTCAACATTTGACAGCCTAGAAGCGGATCTAAGGGGGTGGGCAGGGGGGGGGGGGGGGTGGGGGGGGGGGGGGGTCAGGGACCCGGCCCCACTAAATTCTGAGATAGCTATAATTTTATTATATATTAATTTTCTTACTTTTTTACGACCCCCCTCCAAACCTCCCCCAAAGTTCCCTTGATATTCCACCTCATGTCACTGGGGCCCCCCGTAAATGGATTTTCTGGATCCGCCACTGCCTTAACCACCCGGGCAATAAAGGCGAGGGGTGAATAAACTCCAACAAGTGGATTTATAACTCGACATTCGCATCCCCCCTTTATTTATTCACACTGCTTGAAGACAACTATCAGTTAAATGAAAGCGATATATATCAGCTCTGCACAGCAATATCTATATCAGCTCTGCACAGCAATATCTTTAACATTAGCTAAAGCTGTAATGAAGGTTTACGTGCTTCTTCATTTTGGTTTACACAAAGTGTAATCTTTCATATGTTCAGAATATTCTTACCAAATTTAGATATTTAGAAAACAACAGCTGTACCATTATGTTAAATACATAATTATATGTATGCCAGTTTACTTTTTCACATTAATCAAGAATGTTCATTAAATAATCATAGAATATGCATATTCAAAGGACATTTAAACGTTTGGAAGTTCTAGCAGTAGGGCCTCCACGAGTCCAATATATTGGACTCGACTACTCGAGGGTCAAACTCGACCCGGACCCGAGTACCCGACGCTTACACAAGATGATACGGAGACAAAGGAATATAACGTAAAATAGAATTATATAGCTTAATTCCAGCACTGAACATGAATGCCAAATCATGCCATTGTATTGCATTTAGAAACCCGTTGATACGTTCAGTATTGTGACGGACGAACGGACGGCCAGATTAAAAAAGAAACTAGCAAATAGTCATATAATTATCGTGTAACTTGTATCATTGATTAGTTACTGCTGAACTAGTTGCTCTACATTGTCTCACTTGTACGGGTACTCGAGTCCTGTGAATGGACTCGAGTCTTTGCTAGACTCGACCCGTGCCCGAGTACTCGAGTACTCGTGGAGACCCTATCTAGCAGTGTCTTACTTTAGCTGAATATCTTCTTTTGTGTTTTCTTCAGATCCATCAGTCTGCCCTTTGTGACTATCTTCTATCTCTTCACGACTGGTGTCCCAGATTCGCAACATTCTGTCATCACCAACAGTGACGACAATATGCAGGTCGGTTGTGACAACGTCTACTACATTAACTGTATGTTGAAGAATAACAGATCGTGATCCATCTTTCAGATTCCACACAACAACCTCTCGTCTGCTTGGGAAATACAGCTCGTTACAGGTGGAGGTGATTCGAAATTTGTTAGAACAATCCTGTTCACAGCCTGAAACGCATATTGTAATATTTTCACAATTGTTTGTTTTAACCAAAGAAAAGAAGGAAAGTCCCCACAGGAAATCTATCTGTAACAAGACTGTAAGAAGTAACAAATATCCAAAGTAAAACAAGAAGAAGAAGATGATGATTATGATGAAGATAATGTAAAGGACAACAAGGAGAATAAAAAAGGAAAATTCATGTACATGTAATATCTATATATCGTAATCGTCCCATCTCTATTATATATATATATATATATATATATATATATATATATATATATATATATATATATATATATATATATATCGTTAAAAGTGTATGTTTATCTCTACATGACAGGCTTGTTTCGTGAGAGAGTTGAATTGCTCTCACTCATCAGATGTAGATTTAATTACACCGTCAACGGAAAGCTGATGACGTAATGGACTCTGTGACGTCGAGGTTACGTCACTATGCAGGTCTATAGGTGATGTGTGGTATGCGCACAGAAGGTATTTGCGTCTGTGTCGACATGCTGATACGAGTTCATTCTTGGACTTTAGTGTGCTGGTTTCAGGTTTATACATTATGAACAGTTTTTCCTTCAGGCATATATATAATCAGAGATAGGACGATTACGTGACAAAGTAATCGATTACGATTACTTGAGAATGTCATGATTACGATTACAGGAAAATTGTCCAGTAATCATCATTACAATCATGATTACATTTCCACAAATATGCACAAATAGTGAAATGATATTACCAACATGAAATTATTCACTTTATTTCACAGTCATACTGATTTCATTCATTGAAAGACATAATTGAATAATTTTGGATTATTTATTAAATGATTTAAAAAATGTATGCACGTATATGTACGGCAGGGATGGAAGCAGTTTCCAAAACCAGATTTATTAGTCTTATTTGGATTATTGACGAAAAGGTACCCATAACCATAGGTAAAATTATTGTATCAGTGCATAAAATATATATTATTTTTGTATTGTAGAACCAAGCCACAGAACCATCCACCAATTAAAATAAATGATTATTTTTCAAAATCTGTAAATGAAGAAATAATGAAAGAACGAAAGAAAAGAACAAACAAGTAAATAAATCATTAAAATGATATCTGCATACATGTATATGTGCACAAATTGCTGCTGACACTTTAAAATTACTATTATTAATCAATCGATTTTATTAACAAGTTTTTGCAGTCATGCTTTTATTAAATTACATTATTATATAAACACACACACGCACGCACACACACACGCACGCACGCACACACACACGCATATACACATACACAGAAACGCACGCGCGCACACACACACACACACACACACATGAATAACTATAGATAGCACATAGAACATTTAAATTATGTCAAAGATATGCCTGAAAGCGCAGTAGACTGTCTACAAACTAAAAAGAGGTACTTGAAATATTTACCTTTCCATTCATGTTTCTTCTTCATGGTTTTAATGTCATACACATTGAGATTGTTGTCAGAGCTGTTTGCTATAATTAACTCCTTTCCATCAGGTGTCAATACCATGGCATCAATTGTGTACTGGTCTTCATCACCATCCTCCGTCGTGAAAGGTGGAAATGGTTGCACTTTATGAATAAATGATTTTGTTGCAAGATCCACAACAAACGCCCAAAACTGGTCTGAATCCAAGCACACCAGATGCCTTTCACTACCTGTGAAACACACAGTAAATATAATTCTATGGCAGAAAACAGTTAGAACAAATAATAAAGAAAGAAGAGGTCGAAGCTATCATTGTTAAATTTGAATGATATAACAGAAATATATGATCAGTGCCGTATATCTGCACATTGAAGAGTCGAATGGACAGATGGCAAAATAGACGATGATTTAATGAATCTATGTTAGTGTCTCTTCTATAGGAGGACAGCCACTCCCGACGAGTAATGAATGTGCAAGTTTCACCAAACAAATGAAAAAAAATATGCACAATTTCAAAATATCGAATAACATCAGCCATTATTTTTGATGCAACGTATTTAGTATATATAGCCTCCAAATGTTTACAATAAAACCATTTAGATGCCATCAGGTGTCACTGGACATCATAACCCTGATGGAACAACGTCCGTGTCAGAATGATATGTTGTTGTTTGAAATCTGCATACAATGACGAGGCCCTAAGGTACCTCAGAAGTTGTGATATGTAAACACAAAAAGCTGGATCAGAAGCTATATTGCTCACATAAAGGGGAAATTGACTATTGGAAAGATGAAGTCATCCTTTTTGTAATACATCTTTGTTTGGAGACCAATGTTGCTTGATAGTATAGATCGATGTAGGAAACTGATTTAATACCTTCAGATGTTTCTTTTGTTTCTAACGCAATCAATGGAAGTTAATCTGTAATCCTGCTATTATTGAATGATATAAAATCACCATTATAGCGGAAAGTAAATTTAAACGTTTTAGCCAGATTCCTTTGTTTTGATTTAACCAGATTAGTAAGAAATTCTTATTCATATGCATAGAGAAAAAAATCGGCGAGTAGTGGAGCACAGTGTGTGACCATAGGGAAACTGTATTCAACTTCAGTAATAATGGCATACACTCATATAGGGTTGTTGTATAAAAAGGCAAGTGGCATTTTTCAATTCCTGATGTCATCGTTTCATATAGGTATGTTTTCCAACAATATATGCCAGTATCAGCACCGAATAACTATATTGTTGTGGAGATACTCGATGTGAGTAAATCTGGATATGCAACCTCCTGTTTAAAAAACCCAAACAACATACATGTATATTGAACAATTGCACATACATCAATATAAATAAAACTACTGATGTTACTAGACGTTTTTCAAGTCATACCTACGCATCACACGACAAGATGGGTTCCAAGTGCACTCACCATCAAACCACTTTTACATAGCGAAAATTAACATAATACCAGTTGATGACAATAGTAGTAGACCCGTCCGTTGAGTCTCATGAGCTAGGTCACGTGACTTGTGCTGCGCTCCGATTGGTTGAAGAGGGCGTGGCGTAATGACGTCACGACGTGACTAAGTTAATGGCTTTGGCAGCTGTCAGCTGACCTCGGTAACCTGGGTTAATGGCTATAGCAGCTGTGTGACCTTTAAGCGTGGAGACGCTACTTTAACGGGGGTTAATGACTTTGGCAGCTGCCATCTGACCTCAGTGATCTGGGTGATTGGGTTTGATAGCTGTCAGGTTTAAGAGTGTGGACGCTACTTTAACGGGATTAATGACTTTGACACTGTCAGCTGACTTCGGTGACCGAAGTGAATGGGCTTGACAGTTGTAGGAGATCAGGAAAAAGGGTATTGGGTTACGAGAAAAGAGGCTGGTGTGAGCGTGGGACCCTGACCTCTAAGCGTGGCGTCAGTGTACAATAATGGATTTTGCAGCTGTCGGGGGTGAGTGTGGATAAGAATAAACTGGTTTCATCCAGTTCTATAAACCTGTTCAGACATGTTCACGTGTTGACTAGTGCTGTAGTCGGTGCCTCGATAGCGATGTATCGATAGTGAATTCAACTATAGATAACTATCACAGTTGTTTGCTCAACTAGCGATAGTTTCGATAGTATGCATAGTGAAATATGGTCTATGACCAACGCATGATTTCAGTACCTAGTGACATTATTACAATTAACTAAGTACAAACACAGATACGTACATACATACTTACATGCATACAATATATAAATATTCATTCATCAATACATACATATAAATACAATCGGCAATCGCTAAAATTTAGGTTAGACACACACGTAGTGTAACTATGGGATACACCACGGGTAAAATCAAAGGGACCGACACCAAAGCGTGGTACAAGTATACATACATACATATATACATACATACATACATACATACATATATACATACATACATTCATTCATTCATTCATTCATATATACATACATACATACACACATACACACACACACACACACACACACACACACACACACACATACATACATATTGGAAGACTGAGGTAAATAGTTTTGTGAAGTACTGTTCATATTACTGTTATAAAGCTATTTAAGAATTCATAATACTATTGCAATACTATTGCAATAGTACTATCACTATTACAGTACTATCATAATAGTATTTTAACTATCACAACACTATTGCAATAGTAAAAATGACCGTAATAGTCACCCATAGTGCTGACCTCGAGATAGCTTGGGTACGTATGGATGACGTGGGGTGTGATGTCACAAGACGTGTCTCAGACATTGCTGTATTTAAGTAGATAAAAAACCCACATTATTATCGGCCTCAGTGGTGTAGAGGTTAAGACTTGAGACTGGTAGATACTGGATTCATATCCGGGTATCAACTGGAGTAAGGTCACTACCCAGCCTTATCACTAACCACTACCTCCCACTATCCTGGACAAACCGTCCCAGATAGCTGTCGTGTATGTCCAGGGTAGCGTGCTTAAACTTAATGGACTATTGTATTATTGTTACAGCGAAGAATCTCGCTAACAACTAAGCACTATCCCCACTGTCCTAGATATCCCAGATAGCTGACGTGTGTGTCCAGGATAGCGTGCTTAAACCTTAATGGGACGAACTATTGGATTACTGAAGTGTGTGTATGTCTAGGATAGCGTGATTGAACCTTAATTGGATAGAGGTACACATTATTTACAGTGTTCCATGTTTGAAAACTTTATTTATATTTTGTTCTGAAACCCAATCACCCAGGTCACGGAGGTCAATTAAATTTTTCAATTCAATTCTTTATTTTCAGCCTTGAAGCCAAGGTTCATCGGCACAAAACAACAGCATACGCATTTCGAACAAAGTCTAATGCACGCAGACATTAATGAACTGATGACAATATAGTAGCAAATATCAGAAGTAATTTTAATTTTACGGGAAGCGTTGTGAACAGAGTATCCACTGGAATTACGTTTACAGCAGACATAACTCCCTTGGTAATGTATCCCTTATCCACTGAAAATATAAGTACCTAAAGATTATTAAAGAAATCTCTGTACCCTATATCCAGCTCCAGAGAAAAGCCCTACTCACAACGTTCACGTTATAAAACCAGTAATAGTTGAACATATACTCTGTCAAAAAAGAAATGCATAGGCGAAATATTCATGGTATTATCTCTTTAATACAAAGTGGCATAATTTCGTTATTTACTATCGTATCACAGTCAAATTTGACATGAGTACGTGACAATGTTCTTGCTATGGACTGATGGCCATGACAGCACATTAATGTTCTCATTCTGTGGGAAATCCATTGTTACACGTGCCGTATGCGGCCTGGCATTGTCCTGCTGAAAGAGTTCTCTCTGTCGATCCAACATGGGAAGCATGTGACGGCGAAGAATTTCATCCCGGTAGCGTATAGCTGTCAGGTTGCCTTATACGAATACAAGTTCACTTCTGCCGGTGTATGAGATAGCTCCCCACACCATGACACTCCCTCCACCGAATCTGTCAACTTGGGCGATACAGTTGTTGGCAAAATGTTCATTGCGGCGTCTGTAAACACGTTGTCATCCATCACGTCGATGTAGAAGGAAACGTGACTCGTCGCTGAACCACACTCGCCACCAGTTTCCCAAGTTCCACCCCTATACATTCGTGCACCAGCAAACATGTAAATGTCGATGTTGACATCACAGGACGGGGCCAACATACGGCCTCCTAGCCCATAAACCAGCTTCTCGAAGTCACTTCTGAATGGTTTGCACAGACACCCTTCTCAAACCTGGTATGCGTCCAGCAGTGTTCGTTGCTGTGGCAGTTCTGTGACACAAGTGCAGACCTCGGATGTAGCGATCTTGTGCTGCAGTTGTTATGCGAGGTCTTCCACTTCTGGGCCGGTCTTCAGCTGATTGAAACTGCTGGTACCTGTCCCAGAGACGTGAAATGGTGCTCTGACTGACGTTCATGTGGCGTGCGACTGCTGACTGTGATTCATCTAACTGGAGGCGGCCTATTGCAAGGCTTAGTCTTGGCATCTTGTAACTCGTCTACGTTGAAATGGAAATGAGGCACTGCGAGCATTGCAGCTTTAAATACCGATCACTACCCCAATCTTTCCCCGACTTTCAGATGCATTCGCCAAAATCTCACCATTTCACGCCGATTTCTCCTGCAATTGTTGTCACATTCCAGGAACATTAACAAACATTGTCATTCAGCAACATTGTGCAAAAAAACTATATTTTGGAAAATCAAACACTTTTCTTCTTTCTCTATTACCTATGTGTTTCTATTTTGACAGAAATGTTTTATTTAACGACGCACTCAACACATTTTATTTACGGTTATATGGCGTCAGACATATGGTTAAGGACCACACAGATTCTAAGAGGAAACCCGCTGTCGCCACTACATGGGCTACTCTTCCGATTAGCAGCAAGGGATCTTTTATTTGCGCTTCCCACAGGCAGGATAGCACAAACCATGGCCTTTGTTGAACCAGTTATGGATCACTGGTCGGTGCAAGTGGTTTACACCTACCCATTGAGCCTTGCGGAACACTCACTCAGGGTTTGGAGTCGGTATCTGGATTAAAAATCCCATGCCTCGACTGGGATCCGAACCCAGTACCTACCAGCCTGTAGACCGATGACCTGCCACGACGCCACCGAGGCCGGTATCTATTTTGACAGAGTATATACATTTCAACACAGGAAAATCAAGTATGGGTGTTTTGTTGTTTTTTACATACATTATGTAGAAAATTACCCAATCACTGTAAGTTATTTTTACTAGAGGAATTAAATAATAAAACCAACTTAAACATGGACGGATGGACCCAATAATATTTGTTTATATATAAAAGCCTTAGGTCATCAAAGAAAGGGCAACTTAAGATAACATGGTACTCGTCTTCAATTTCGCTCATATCACAGAAAATACATAATCTATCACTACACGAGTGTTGTTGTAACGCCCAACCTCAATGGCCAAGTCATGTGAAGATAACCTAAACTTAGTAATCAATATTTTATATACTGTAGAGAAGGGTATGGAAATACATGTTTGTAGTCAAATCTCGTTAATAAGATATCTGTAGAAATATGAACATTAAGTGGAATCTTGTAATTGAGATGAAAGTTCTTGCTACCCCTGATCCATAATTCGTTGCCATATTGAATCTTGATGAAGCTATAAATCCAAATTTCCCAAGGTGTTTCTCTTAAGAACGTATAAATCTTTACGACCTTGATCTGTGAGTACACTAACAGAGTGAGGAAATTTATTATTATAACTGAGAGCTATACCAAGATAACAAAACTGATTGACGGTGTCAATCTTAATACCATCAGATCAGATGACAGCTGCCATGGTCATTGATCCCTGTTAAAGTTGCATCTCCACGCTTAAAGGTCACCCAGCTGTCATAGCCATTACCCCAGGTCACCGAGGTCAGCTGCCAAAGCCACGCTGTGACGTCATTAGGCCACGCCTTCGTCAACCAATCAGAGCGCAGGACAGGTCACGTGACCTAGCTCATTTCATAATTGAGGCGCAACGGACGTGTTTACTACTGACAATAGTACCAAGCACTAAAACAAATCCTTCCTTACCTATACACAATCCGCATCCCAATAGCTGTCCTGCTTCTAACAGATTACATTCAATTTTATGCTGCAGTTTGCCAGTCATTGTGTCATAAAATGTAACGTTCTTATTAAACACCATGCCCACCAGGGAACTGTTTTTGCCACATGGACTAAACGGCCTTTTGGCTGTGTTAAATATTTCAATGGAATAGGCCCGTACTCCTTTCTTGACATCGCAACCCAGAAAGGAAACGCAAAAATCTGCTACGAGAATTTTCCCATTGCAGCAGAAGTGGAGAGTTTCAGTGCAATATGCTACTCCACCAATTGACCGTACAGGCTTTCCTTCAGTTACATTCCAGAATGTGATCACGTCGTCTTGAGTACCTAAAAATAGTTTAGCAGACATCATAAAATACGTTCGGACATATATTCATCAATACCAGCACATTTCCATAACCCAGTTTAAAATAATAAATTAACAAAAAACATGTTTAAAATAACCCAAAATGTGATTCTACGAGTAAGTCTCGGACATTTTCATCAACATCCATTTCATTTAAATTTATGATATCCTATCTATATGTTGTACACTTACATGTTACAGCAATCTGTCCATCTGGAGACAGAGCAATACATTTAACACCGCCTTCGTGTTCAGCAAGACAATGTACAAGTCTCCCACCAGATGGAGTCAATATCTTTTGGTTTGGAAGGAGGTAATATGATGGTGAATTTTTGCAGTCTTCGAGAAATTGTTCTAAACCCTAAAAATAATATATATTGATAAGTAATACACATATCAAACAAATACGGTTGTCACTTTACTTTCTGCTCTTTCATTTTCAAAATAAACAAAACACATCTAGATTTCTGTCAATGAATATCTGAGCCTTCATCAGTTATTTTAAAATAGTCTCAAAGATTATGAAAAGTAACAAGAAAGATTACAACATGACATAAACCTACAATGAGTACAAACCTGTTGAAGAAATCCAGGAGAGACATACCAATTTCATTTCAGCATCTGTGAGTTAAATGCCCATTTACAAAACGTCTAATGACAGAAGCATTATGTATAAGCATCATTAGATTTTTGTCCTAAAAGAATATTTTTGATACATATGCAAAAGAATATCAGAAAATAATGTACTAGCAATATGTAATGATAAAAGCCAATAAACTGCTATATCCAAGAAAATATAGCAACCTCAACAAACCTTTCCAAGAATTTCAAAGTTTTTTTATATTTATAAATACTGTGGACAAAACTATCAGTTATTAACAACAACAAAACCCAACCTCACCACCACCCCACCCCCACCCCCACCCCCACCCCATAAAACAACGACAACAACAAATTCAAACAAAAACAAACCTAAAAGAAAAAAACAAAACAAACTCAAACAAAAAACAAAACAATAATAAACAAAATAAACTAACAACAAAAACAAATAAAGAAACAATGGCTTACACCTAAAAAAACACACCCTAAAAAACCCCCATCAAGTACAATTTTTGCCTAATGCTTATATGATTTTTAATTATAAACATTATTGCATATTGATGCTCGTGGTAGTTTGGTTTGTAACGTCCTTAATAAGTGTACATAAAGCCTATCAGTTTATTAGACAGGATAGTCCACATGCCAGTCTTATAGCTGGTCTAAAGCTAAGAGAGTCAGAGAGCTTAATACTTAGAAACTGGCAATATACTGATGTTATGGCAATTGTCTTCTGTACAACCAGACCTTCTGAAACAGCCTGCATTCATTAGTTTGATACATCATTATTGATTATTTGAATTTAATATAAATGTAGTTATTACCTTAGTATTGTATATTCTCCCGAGAACTTGTGATGGAAGTTCATCTGGATACGAAATCAGTGCATTGTGAGAAAGCTGGAGTGTTTCTGTCAGTGTTTTCAGTTCTGGATCATTAGGGTATACTTTACAAGCTTCTGAAAAGTCATCTAGAACTTGTCTGAAATTCAATAGTCAGTGTTACAAACATCATTTCTGACTTTGTTAGCATATCACAGCATTTTAATTGGATAACAAAAGGTTAGCATAAACAAGTTCTTCACTGTTTCTATAATAAAATTGTCAGGATATCTTTTCATTTCTCAATTTATTTATTTTAAAGAACATCAAGTACCACAAATACCACTGCCACAATTGCTGCTGCTAGACTTTGCCTAACTCCCAAAGTTTAATAATCTAATGTGCAATTATTAATATACTGAACAGCATTGAAAACGCACCATCAGTTGATGATAACAAATGGGAATGGGGCGTATATCAGCATTAAAAATAGTAATGAATAAGTACCGTACTACCTTATAGACCATGCATGATGATGAATAACTTACAAAAATGATTGCCTGAACACTCTATGAAACACAACACCAAAACACAACATATTGCATGCATAGCATGAAAAACGTAAATTGAATGTGCAAATCATGGTGATTGGGGCTATAAAAGATTGTCTCTGAAACGCCACTTTCGTTTATGAAGTAGTCTTTGAGGGAACGTTAAACAAATGATGGCAAGGTTGACGGCTGAGGAACGTTAACGTGCCTTAGTCATGCTTCAAGTTGGCGTTTCGAGTAGTCATCGCACAGCGGTTTGGATGCCACCATTGAACAATCACTAGACTCCACAGGAGATACCAGCAGATAGGAACCACCAGGGACCGTCCACGTCCAGGCCGACGACGTGTTACGACACCACGACAAGATCGCCATAATGTTTGCCTCCATATTCGTGATCGAACGCTGCCAGCTGCCAGGATTGAACCAACTGTTCAAGGTCAACAATGTGCGTCGCCGTCTTCGCTCTGCTGGGCTGCGTGCTCAACGATCATATGTTGGACCTATCCTGACTGATCGACATCCAAATGAGCGCCGATGTTTGGCAGGAACGTATCATCATTGGAGATTACATGGTGTGCTATTCTCTGATCCCGTTTCCATTTAAGGAATGCTGATGGTCGGTTACGGGTGTGGTGTAGGCGTGGAGAACGTTACCACAATGACTGCCTTGTCCAGACGGATCGATGAGGTGGAGGGAGTGTCATTTTGTGGGGCGGGATCAGTTATCATCACCGAACAGCACTCCATGTTTGCCGTGTCAGAATGAATGCCATTTACTACCCCCATAACGTCTTGCAAAATCACGTCATTCCCTTCTTTCATCATCATCATAATATGCACACATTTTAGCAAGACAACGCCCAAGCGCACACAGCACGTGTTACAACACCGTATCTAGCGAACAATGATGTCTCTTTGCTTGAATGGCCAGCACTGCCCCCCGATTTATCGCCAATAGAGAATCTTTGGGATTACCTTGGTCAACGCATCTCACGTCGTCCACAAATGAATAACCTTAGAGAAATGGAAGTCGCACTACTGCAGCGGTGTAATACTATCCCCCAGAACACTATTCGCAGACTTATCGACATGCTGCATGGCTTGTGTTGCTGCAGATGGTAGTCATACGCGCTATTGACTTTACTTTTCATTGTGATCCCACGTGTCTTTCATGCGTAGATGAATTAAAACTAATCAATGACTGTACATCCTTTTTTGTTTATTGTCATTATCAATCATCCATCTGTTGCTGTTCACAACAAAAACATTTATTGCTCAGGTATTCTTTTCGAAATCCAAACATTTCTTGGTGGTGCGTTTTCAATGCTGTTCGGTATATTTTTATTAAATATTTATTTCAACTAATTTAATGCAGAATATTATTATACCTTAAATGTTAAAATGTTACCTTAAGCCTATCGCATGAAGTTTGGCGAAAATGAAATCAAAGCTTAAAAGACATTCTGTTTTAAGTTCTTCTGTCTGTCTTGCTTGAAGTCGGTGGTATGGTAGATTGGTTAGTTTCCTCAAGTTGTAAGTACTGCCAAATTTGAGTGGTTGTAATGTCACCTGCCGGTCAGCTTCACTTTCATTTCCTTTGTTGTCTTTGTAAGCCTTAAGTTTTCCTGTGACATTGGATATGTTAAATTTTAGAAACATTAAATATAAAACCATAATAAATGTAGTTACTATATTAGTAATGGTCGAAAAATATCCCCAGTATATCATCATTGTAGTGCAAAAATTAAAATGAACTTTTACATAAAATGTATCCATATTACTGTTCGAACCAAAATGTTAACAACTACAAAAAATTACTCTCCTACCTTTAATTACCGTTACATTTCCCCCACATTTTGTCCACACACAAATTGTGAAAAAACCATTACAGTGACACAGATTTCACATATGAGACTGTAACGATGTCGCCAGTATCGACTTTGCTGAGATAGCATAGGGCAAAATACATGCAGTTTTCTGCCGTCTGCCATTTTGCTATTTTATGGAATACTCTTCAAGAGGGGTGAAATCCGTCCAAAGTATGTGATATAATATAAAATCAATGATCTTTAGTGGTATATTTAAACAAACAAAAAATAAACATAACATGTTATGACGTTGCTAGATTAAGTCATATCCTCTCACCCCTCTTGGAGAATGTTCCATAACAAGTCAAAATGGCAGCCGGCACAAAATTACATGCTTTTTGCTCTATGCGATTTCAGTGAAGTCGATATTGGTGACATGGTTATCATCTAGTATGTGGAATCTGTGTCATTGCATGGGGGTGTCTGTCTGGATAAAATGTGAGTAAAATCTAACAAAACATAAAGGTAGGAGAGCAATTTTTGGTAGTTGTTAACATTTTGGTTCGGACAGTAAAAAATAAATACCAAAATATGGAGCATAATTTTATACATAGACATATTAATTGATGTAATGCTACAAGCTCATATTATTCTTAAATATGGTTACCTGATAAATGTTTTGTTACATAATGCCATCAGTAAATTGTCTACATTCATGTTTTCTTTATTTCAGTGGAAATTTATAGGAACTTACATTTGCCAAAATATTTTAAACTGATGAGCTTTGTTTGACGTCATCAAATCATATGACGTAACGTCTTCCCATACACACGATTCGTGTCGCTACGACAAATCGCAGACAGACAAGTGACAGTCGGTGCGATTAAAATCACATAATGCGAACGCCACTTTACCAAATGATGCAATTTACCAAAATGACGTCATGTTGTGGCTAGTCAATTTAGCTATTTATCAATGAAACTTTGCATTCCTATGGTATTTGGTAGATGAAGGTGTGGGTGGAAGAACACGTGGGTGATTTGGTTACAGCTAACGTTTCTTGAAACCTTACTAATCTTAGTTGATCCAAAATATCTGATGATCTGCCTTTGTTGATGCAAACAATTGCCTTTTCTCCTGCTGCGATGATTTCAGATGGTGTCGAGTCTAGTTTGCCAAAAACAGTGGCTTGTTCAAGGAAAGTTGCATTGCCCTTCAAAAGTTTCAGCCCAAGCCCTTTACCAATCCCAAACAATCTTAATGTTGTGTCGCAACCCAGCAGTGCATGTGCAAAGAGAATGTTTTTACAAACGCTTTCACCAAACATGTCTTGCATACTTCCAATATTCAGACATTTTCTTGGATTCAATGAAACTGTCTTTGGTTCTGGCATGAAAAACATATTGTGCGCTGTATTCTTGCTATAATAGTAGCACATTAGTACCAATAAGTCTGTGTCATCACCAACAAGTACAGTCTCAGATTTACTGGTGACCCCAACAGCTGTCTTTGCAGTGAGTACATCTGCATCCCCACTGGCATTAATCACTTGACAACCACAATTTTTACAAGCCATTGTTTTTGGCAAACTAGACTCGACACCATCTGAAATCATCGCAGCAGGAGACAGGGCCATTGTTTGCCTCAACAAAGGCCGATCATCAAATACTTTGGATCATCTAAGATTAGTAAGGTTTCAAGAAAAGTTAGCTGTAACCAAATCTTCCCTTCACCCACATGCTCTTCCACCCACATCCTCAGCTACCAAATACCATAGTCTCTGTGTGTTTCACCAGGTTCAAGAATGGAAAGGACACAAACTGGATCCTCTTCAATGGGGTTGGAAAATATCTGATGGGAGGATGATCCCCATACATTCAGACTTGGCCGCAGCACCAGAGTCTCTTCTTAAGCTTGTGAGGTGTTCTTGCAAAGGGGGTTGTGCCAACAAGCGCTGCAGTTGTCTTGGTTTGCCTTGCATGATGGATTGCAGTGATTGTAGAGGCATTTGTGCAAATAGTGATGATCTGATGGAAGATTGATTGGTACCTGACTTTGTAATATAATGATGTGAAAAATACGATACTGGGACTCATAAATATGATTATTTTATTCTAAGGACTATTGTTCTACAGTAAATGAAGTTTTTAATCTACATCACTTGCCACCACAAAATCTTTGAGTATCTGACATTGAAATCATCATTTGCTTTATTAAATCTTTAAGTATCTGCCATTGTAATCTCTTAAGCATCTGATGTGGTAAGATATTATTGATAAGACATTAGAATAACAACTACATCAATTAATTCACATAACAAAAATTAGGAATGGCCAATGATAGTATAAATGTACCCCAATTATATATACATGTAATTGTTTCTTGCTTTGATAGATGCATGGCGGCCATCTTGAAATTATTTTTAATCAGATTACAATATAAATTATTTCAATCAGATTACAATATCATATCAGTATTAAGAGTGAATTCTTTCACATATAAACTAAATAGGAATGATCACTAATATAATAAATGTACCCCAATTAAAAGCAGATATTACATTTTGGGATTTAATACTCACATGGCGGCCATCTTGGAATTATTGTAATCTGGTTAATTTAAACATCACAGATGTATCAAATATTAATTATCTGATACAAAATACATAAAAATAGCCTATAATATTATAAATGTACCCCATATAAAATCCTGGATATTAGATTTTTAGTTTTTGTATATATTTGGTGGCCATCTTGAATTTTTAAAGATAAATAATCAAAAGATCAGTTGGTAACATTTATTTTTGGATTCAGCACCCATGATTTATGTAAAATCAAATGAGTTTCCATTGTTTAAATACCAAATACCATAAGGGTTGTTATTAAGCATGTTTTATAAATATGGTCAAATCTACTACAAACAGGTACAAAATGATATATTTAGAAACTGAAAATAAACAATGTTCCACTAATTATTTTTGAGTAGAATCTTACTATGTTACTTAGGTGTGTCCAAGGTTTAAAAAAACGTCACTTTAAAAATCTTGCAATTTGTGGTGGGTTAGGCCATTTTTTGTCTGACATTGACTGGCCTAATGGATTTATGACATGGATATCATGGGCAAGTTATATGATAAAGACACACACACACACACACATACACACACACACACACAGAGAGAGAGAGAGAGAGAGAGAGAGAGAGAGATAATATGTATATATATAACCCTTAAACAAGTAATATATTACTAACCAGCAGACCAGGTACCAGAGAAAAATTCGGCCATGTCCATGTGTCTCTTTCTTGTTTCTGATTTGTCAAAACAGTAGCGATCTCTAGCAGCCTCAATAAACTGTCTGTGGTACCAGTAGAACACCCGAACTCCATCCGCACCCCGGTCCACTGAAATGATGACCAACAATCAACTGTAACCAAACAGTTTTTTTAAAAATAATATATGTTGGATTCACGGTATGATTTTTCTCATGTTAAGATTAGAATGTACATTAATATTAATTTTGAAGTAGATTACCTTTGACTCACCTTTGAACAAAATTGTAAAATTTTGGTATATTATGCAATAGAAAAAATTTCATTTGTCAACGAATTTTTATTTTTTCTGTTGAAATAATCAATTGTAATTGTTTTTATTAAAGCTGCAAATTTATACTTTCTTGACCATTGCAATATGCTAACATATCTGATAGTCAAATTATTAGAAATGGAAAAAAACAACCCAATATAATTTACTAATACGAACCTAAATATTGGCCTAGCTCTGCCTTGAGCCTCACCAATAAATATGGCGGTAGTCGTCGCATCGGTGGTGTCCAGTAGGTATAAACGTCGTCCAGTACCTCGTCATCACACGACAAGATGTCTTCCAGTTCACTCTCCGTCAAACCACTTTTACCTTAGAGAAAATTAGCATAGCATAATACCATGAAATGATCTTCAGTGTTCATTGGTTACAATATATCAGAAGAGTAACTTAGATGTATTAATAAGAAACACTATTTACTGCACACACCTCTGAGGAGCCAACTCCAAAGCACATTAATAAAACAACATGAAATATTAAATATATTGAAAGTTTAGCAACATATTAGCAACAATATAATAATCCTCTGAATAAAAACAGTATGTATGGTATATAATATTTCTAAACAAAATCTATTAGGTTATATTGTTTCCATTGTATCTAGTTCAATTAAATTGAAGGGGTAACCAGCAGGTGGGAGGCATTAACACCTGGGCAATAGAATAGATTTCAACAATATTATTTCTGTAACATAAAAAGGTCACACAGTGTCAGTAGTTGCACAACTTACTTAGAGTGAGATAAGCAAGAGCATGGGATACAAACAGCTTCCCATGAAGTTGTTCAATTCGAGCTAACAAAGCATCGATGCTGCCTCTCACGGTGGTTTGTAATATAGTCTGATCTGGGGGTGCGTAAGATGTCCACCTGCAAGCCTGGTCAAATGATAGCTTCAGAAAGAGAGGCAAAGAACATTTCTGAAAGGCAGTCATCACCTTCCGTCTTTGAAAATCAGTCAGCTTTCTTCCATTTGTTTCCAACCACTTGTCAAGAATACCACTGACTTCGTTGTCAGGCAGCTTTGGAATGTCCAGAAAATATTCGTCTGGTATATTTAAAGCCTGGAACATAGACATTATTTGAGAAACTTTCCTGATCAGTCAAACTATAAATTCTGAGATATTAAGCAAAACGTGACACTGTTTACTCACTGTGGAGGTACATCTTTTGTTACACCAGAGCAGCAATGTACATCATATATTACGCTAAAGGTGTAATAATTACTAAAGTTATTGATTTCAAAACTTAGTTACTACAAAAATATACATCCTTACTTATTTTGAAGTTTGCTAATTTTTACTTTAAATGTCACTGAACATACTTTTGTTTGCGTACTTTTGTTTGCGTTCCTTTGTAATATATTGTTCAATCATGAAATAGAAATGATAACCTTTTACTTGTAAGAAGTAAGCATATAACAGATATGTGATGTCCAAAATGAATCTCTTTTGAAGTATAATTTGACAAACTAGTGCTTTAAAACTCTTCATAGGCTAATCCTGACTATGTAAGTATATTTCAATCTGCACATTATTTTTTCATGTCTGTCATTGTGGTAATATAACATACCTTGAGTATTGGTAAACTTTCATACTGATCTTCAGGTAAAGTTGACACAATAATTTTCACATGTGGCGGAAGACTCTGTGGCAGCCATCCGAGTTGGCAAGCTCCCCCAGAAGGATCAAACTGATCTAGAGAATCCAGCAGGATGACCAGTGGTCTAAACTTTGATGCTTGCTTCAGTGAGTTGTGGAAGGCGTCTGTCAGTTGTCTAATATTCTGAAATTAACACGAGCATAAATTGAGGTTTCCCATGCTGTTTCCAGAAGGATGGGATGAATATATCTCAATGTTACAACGCTCGAGTTTAAATGATATTTTTCAGTTACATAAAAACACACCTTACTATAATCCCAGGCGCCCCAAACTGTTAAATAAATACTTGTTTAAAACAGAATAATTCAAGCATACCTCTGGCATATCGTCTGCGTATTGACCATACACTTTCATGATCTGTAGTGTGATGCTAGTAAGCAAAGCTCCGATTGTTGAACTGTCTGGTGTTGTCCCAATAAACCTGGAAATAAAACAAATTAAAAAGATATATTTGTAAATAGTTTTCTGCACGTCAATATTTATAGCAAATTAAAAATTATCAAATCAAAAGCAGATTGGGGTTCTTTCACCAATGTACATGTACCCACGGCATACAATGCATGTTGCTGAACAGGTACGCCTACTATTCAATATACGTGTATTTATTAGCTCCACAATACAAAAGGAATAATTTTGTAAAATCGTAAATTGTAATCTACATACCTTATTATAACGACAACGTTTCCACCAAATTCATCCCAGCAGCGCTTAGCTGCCATAGCCATAATTGATGTTTTCCCACATCCCGACTCACCGTAAACGACAAATGGATTCCTGCCTTCGTCAACTAAATAATGGGATATTTTCTGGAATACGAAGAACATAATTCGGTGACCTTAACTTCGTGGGCAATGTCAAGCATTAAGTCAGTATATAGTTGTTACAATTAAAACATATACCCCTATACAATAACACCCCATCTTACAGAATATACAGTACAACCATTTGGTTTTGTCTTTCCTTTATTTATTTATTGACTAAGTTATTTATTTACTTAATGCCATTATCTCTCACAACGTCATTACTAACATTTAATCTTTCTATTCAGTTATCAAAGTAACAACGATATAATTATTAGCTAATTAAATTGTTTTATTGACTCTTTTTAACTATTGTAATTATATAGATGTATATTAGGAGGCTTGAAATAACAAATTATTAGTGTTTGTGTGCTGTCAATTATATTGTCAACTGTGACGTTACATCGGACCTTGCTTTTTAAGGTGCGCGGGTGCGACTGCGCTCGTACAGTACACATAAGTTCAATATGACGATTGTGAAAAACAGTGCACATTACACACAACAAACGGCGCAAGTAAAATAGATGGGTATATTTATTTCCACTGTTTACAAAAATCAACAGTTTTTATAGCTCATTTAGCTGATAGGAAGGTCCTTTTATTAAAACAATAAAAATTAAAAACATGGCAGTAGCTTCCATGAACTCGTTAAACCGATATTTCTCTTTGTTGAATAAATCGGGAAATACTGGTTTAATAGACAATTTTGTAGGCGTACCAGTCAAAATCCAATCGGAGCTACACTGCCTATTTTATTTATTTTGGAGAGTGATTTTTCACTCGCCTTAGCATATTGAGGCGTGCAATTTTCCACTCGCCTGTAATTTTCAAAAACCAAGGACTGCGTTACATCACAATGTATTTAAAGTTTTAAACTTTCAAGTATTGGTCGAGTATTTACAAAAGAAATGATTGTCTTTTTCAAACAACGGTGTTAAACACAACATCATTTTTGGAGAAGTGTTTCTGTTTTAAAGGGGAATGGTCTTTTGAACAAAGGGAATACCACACGAGCGCCAAAGTCATCTTTATTTTCATCAGTAAAGTCAATGATATCTGGACAGCCTCCCCGGACCTGACAGAGGAGTATTATTTCATTTGCATCTGTATCTATTTATCTATTTGTGTGTCATTTTATTTATATTTGGGTTGCCCAATTACCCTATTTTGGGGTGGTAACCTTAAATTAGGCCGTGGCCAATTCAGCCAATAAACAAATAAACACATAATACGTTGTATTGTTATCTTTGATAACGTGCTATTATATTTTTTAACAAGCCATTATTTTGATTTCGGTACAAAAATACGTGTTCTAATTATCAGTGCAAATTTGCTTAAAATAGAAAACGGCTGATTGAGTTTCAGTTGTTTACCTCCAGCGAGTCGAGACGCCCTTGGAATGCTTTGCATTTCTCCTGACAGAACAGTGTTTGCTGAACAATCTCTTCAAACAGTGGGTCCGCCTGATCTGTCTGCAGTCTGGTTTTGATTCCATCTTTGATCATTTTCAACAGACTGGATTCGAAATCCACACATAACTTGTGAATATATTTTTTGTGTTGACACCTCTTTTCAGGGTCGACCCCTAATCATAAACATAAATTAATCAAAAGCTGTTGTTTATGAATTCTATATTAACATAAATATACATACATCATCAGGTATAAATGCACACACGCACCCACACACACGTACATACATACATGGAAAAATATATTTAAAAAATACAAAGACAAACAGACAGATAGACATATAGACATATATATATATATATATATATATATATATATATATATATATATATATATATATATATATATATATATATATATATATATATATATATAAAAAGAGAGAAAGATAGAGATATTTATTTACGCACCATTTTTTGACCATTTGATTTTGTAAAGGATCAAGTGATTCTTTGGAATTCTTTCCGGTAATGCGTTTTTAAGTTCACTAAGTAACTGTCTTGACTCTTTGTCTTTTTTTTCTGGTCCCAAACACTCTGCAATAATTAATAATATATGATATAAACATCAATTTACTAGTTACACGTTAATAAGATGCAAGAAAATTTACTAGAGAGGAATGAAAACAGAGAAGATGGCTGGTTTCAATAATTGACATAATGTGAGAACACATTAAAAACACCCGTGTGTGTGTGTGTGTGTGTGTGTGTGTGTGTGTGTGCGTGTGTGTGTGTTTGTGTTTGTGTGTGTGTGTGTGTGTGTGTGTGTGTGTGTGTGTGTGTTCGTGTGTGTGCTTGTATTTGTGTTAATGTGTGTACTCATCGAGAAATATCGGCATTTAAAAAAATCCTAAATTTTTGTTTTCAACAAAATGTAATTTATACTTTTAGCAGAATACCGCCATTATAATTTTTTTTATAAATAGTATTATGTTTGTAACAGCAATGAATAATTCGGAAATATGTGTGAAACACGTAAAATAGCACATACCCATATATCGACCAAGTTGTTTGTTGGGTTCCTGTTTTGCAATATCTTCTATAATTCTGTGAAACCAAACACATTGGTTTCCTGCTGATTTATCTTCTGTGAATAAAACTTCTCGAATTTCGGCTTCAGTAACTAAACAAAAAGTTTAAATAGCATTTTGGCATTCAGTGACTAATATAAAAACTAACCTATAATTATTAAGTACAACAATAACATTTCAAATAATAAGATAGGCACTAAGTTAGTCATTCTCAAATGGACGTTTTTTTAACTCCATTTGTGACTAATCATTATTCAGCAGCCAATAATATATTTTTAAACTGAAGTCCATCATATGTTGGATATCGCCTAATGATATTATAAATCTTACACAATATTCTCCTAGAAGAATGTCAGAAAGACATCCTGCGAGATTACGTACCAGACATTTCGTATTCGTGAGCCCTGACCTTATCCAGACACTGAATGGCTGCCGAAACAATAGCATCCTGCATGATGGTCCTGTCATCATCCCAAGCCTTCTTTGCCAGGGATTGAAGGTCCATGTTTGAAGATTTAAAATCTGGCAGCAAGCTGCTGATTGGCTGTAATACGTATGTGGGTGGTACAGAATTGTCATCTCGCATAAACCATCTGCAATTGTAAAGAACGTTAACGTCAACAAGACTATATAATAATAATTATCGGTAATACCCGATAATTGTATTTAATGAAGTTTTGAGATATATTTTATGTTGGGATAGTTTTTGTTTTAGGATCAGTTCCATTGTATAATATATATTAATTAATTATATGTGGTACAACGTAACACATAAACAAAATTGTAATTTAGAAATATTCCACGTCCTCTGTTTGTAGCTTGAGTCAGATAGACGTGTTTGGAAATTTATCAGAGAATTATCCTATAAATATGGTACTTTTTCATCATCTGTAATTCAAATTGGTCCTCAGTTCCTGTCGCTGAGAATGTGATCGCTGAGTGTGTACACGGTAGTAGTTGCAATGGTATGCAGGTACCGACAATAAATTGTGATAGTATTTTACAGCACACCCATTCTGTTCATGAATCCACACCCCGTCCTCCCTTCCTCCATTGTCAGCTCCTCGTCTTGTTGTAAATGATACCATTCCTGTACTAGAGGAGAGTAGTTTGATAGTGTAGCAGACCATATTCCGCTAAAATTAAAGGAGAAAATTGGGAGAGGAGAGTATATCGAAATGACCCTGCATCTCAAGTCTGCAATGACGTTTGACAGCACAACATGAAAGGGCGAAATAGTGCTTAGTGAAAACCATCTCGCAATTATCAACTCTCCCAACAAACCCATTCAAAACATTCACACTTGGACAACGGCTTTTATCGTATACATAAGCATAATGCTTTAGCAATTTCCAAATAAGGCACAAGAACTTTTGAAATATGGCAAAAATGTCCGTTTTGCAGCTACTAAGTCACCGATTGGGTTAATTATGATGTACAGTTTCGTCTTTAAAAAACACGTTAACACGCACAACAACAAACTATTGCTAGGGTTACAACAAGGGCAAATGTATGTTTAAGTCCCGCTGCAGATTCAATCATTCATGCGACAAGTGTGGGGAAGCCCATCCCAGTTTCCAATGTTTTCGTCAATTCGGAGTGAACAGTCGCCACTAATCCAACAGCGAACCAACTCTCTTCTCTGGGATACATGCCAAACAAATACACTGTATTAGAATCATATTTAGGCAACTATCCCGACAAGCAGTCTAAGTTAGATTTGTTAAATGACTTTAAGTTTGGTTTTTCTCCATTATAGTGGTCCCAGATAATCTAGTGAGGCAAAAAAGTCTTGTCAGTGCCAAACAAGCACCCCAGGGGTGGAACGTTGCCCAGTGATACAGTGCTCGCTCGATGTGCGGTTGGTGTGGGATTGATTCCCGATGATGGGCCCATTGGGCTATTTCTCGATCCAGCCAGTGCACCACGACTGGTATATAAAAGGCCGTGGTATGTGATATCCTGTCTGTGGGATGGTGCATATAAAGATCCCTTTGCTGCTAATCGAAAAGAGTAGCCCATGAAGTGGCGACAGCGGAATTCCTCTCTCAATATCTGTGTGGTCCTTAAAAATATGTCTGACGTCATACAACCGTAAATAAAATGTGTTGAGTGCGTCGTTAAATAAAACATTTCCTTCAAAGCAGCACCCCTAGTATTAGCTCACAAAATAAGAAAAAAAAATACAAGCTGGCAGAGTTGCCGGACCTTTCTCTTAAAAAATACTTCCAAAATTAAGAATTTCTTTCTTAGTGCTGGTGCCATAGAAAAACAAAACATATTTCCGGGTAATTCTTTATTGACCCAGAAAAATTAATGATGCAGTTTTATTGATACAGATACTTGGACAAGGAGCATTACTTGCCAATGTGACATTAAGGAAACCTTTCAGTTACTTCCTGTCTCGCCAAAAGATTTCAAATTTCTAGGTTTTAAATTTGACGGGAATTATTACTTGACAAAAATCTCTCCATGGAGGCCTCTATCATCTGCTCGCTGTTTGAAAATGTTTCTACATTTATGAGATGGCTTATTTCGGACAGAATCAATGATAAAAATGTGCTACATTACTTGGATGATTTCTTGTTTGGGGGTTGAATAGCATCAAATGATTGTTTCCAGAAGAGCACTTGACGTTGACGATGTAACTATCTTGTCTGATGAAATTATACTAGTATTATGTTCTTCAAAAACTGACCAATGGGCACTTTCACAAATTCTTTACAGTGCACACAACCAAAATCCGCGGGTATGTCCAGTCGCCGCACTTCGGGAATACGTGCTCGTACGTCCAGTTACAAAGAACGGACAATTTCTGATTCATCTAGATGGAACTCGCGTTACCCATTTTCAGTTTTCGTCAATACTACAAAAACACTGAAGTTTCATAATGTGACGGACGTGACAATTAGGTCACATAGTTTCAGAATAGGAGCTGCATCGGAGGCTCCAGTGCACGGTATTCCAGGGGAAACTATTAAACAGTGGGGGAGATGCCGATCCGAAACCTATCTCGGATATGTCAGACAGAACAAGATTGTGAAGTCATGATTATTCCATCTTTATTATACATTGTATTACCTATTAACGTTTATGTTGCAGGACGAACTCGATTCAGAATTTGGATAATCGGGTAACCTATTCCCTATTGGGCTGGTCGATATACTACTGATCATCCGGGTGGTCTGAATCTTGGCTTTTCCCCTTTAAATGTTAACACAGAGTGGAAGACAAAACGAGGTATGAAATGGCACGAATATGACAAATTTATTGAAACACACCTTCATCGCCATCATGCACCAGAGTGGGTATTAATTCATTTAGGGTCAAATGACCTGGTAGAGCTGAAATCAAAAGAATTAATCGAAGATATTAAGTGTTTACTATTGCGACTGCCACGATTGTATTAGAACGGTGCTCAGTCACCTAAAAAGATAGAAAAGGCAAGGAAGCGAGTCAACGCTGCAATTAGATCTGTTTTATACAGCTCAGGTGGTTACTCCGTCCGATACCCGTCAATCCTAACTTGAAATATCAAATTATTTCGGCAGGAAGGGGTACATTTGTTGTATGTAGGAATTCAGCAGTTTTTGAAAGATTTACAAAATACATTGGAAATTGTAGTTGGAAACAGCAGCGATACTAGATGAAAACTCCTATAAGCAGCTAGTGTGACGTTTTCGGGAAAAGACCCGTTCATATGGCGAGATTCGGGGAGACACGATATGGATTTACGAGCATACTGGCCCTTATTTACCCCTACTGGCGTACAGTGGAGGGGAGGGCGTATTATGTTATTAATACTAATTATATTGGGGACTACTTCTGAGGAACCAGTGGAGTCCACTCCTTTACGGTACCGTATTGGAATTGCCCTCTATGGGAAACCTAGAAGGCGGAGAAATTAATAGGGGTAAGTGGTATGTGGCTCGTGGACCCTACTCTTTGTGGGGCCTAAATATGTGGGGCACCCAAAGTACCTAGGGGCACCTTCATGTCAGCGTTAAAGTTAAAGGCTGTTGGTTGTTTCCCCGGTTCTTGAAAAACAAAAATCTGTTTCCTGCGGCCGAATTGATCCAAACTTTTAAAACTTGTTTTTGTGTTGTGTTTTAAAGATGCTGAAGTCTATATTAAAATCTATGCATTAATACAAGCTGAGTAATTTTCATTCATCAACTATTTAATAAAAATTAATCCGTAAAAGACGTACTTTATTAAACATCAAAACAAAATAGCAACTGGCCTCAGTGGTGTAGTGGTTAAGAACTCGGACATTAGGCCGGTAGTGACTGGGTTCGTCCCCCGGTACCGGTTCCCACCCAGAGTGAGTTTAACGACTCAAAGGGTAGGTGTAAGGCGATTACACCAACTTCTCTCTCTCACTAACCACCACCAAGTAACCCTCTGTCCTGGAAGTATGTGCCCAGGACAGCATGCTTGAACTTTAATTGGATATAAGCACGAAAATAAGTATAAAAAAAAAAAAAAAAAAAAAAAGATTTTTAAAAACTAGTACTGCTCTAGATATTTGTTTTCTTGTAAATCATTCATATTTTATCCACTGACACGTACATATCACTGAGAGTAAACAATATGACAGTGAGTGAACATGGCCGTTAATTATAACTGCCTTAAAAATGTGCAAACAAATTTCATTTACAATGTGCAAGAAATCAAAGTAGTAAAACTAATGATACATATTTCGTCAAGCTGTGATACAAACCAATAAATATATTTTAAAACTTGAAAAGGTAATAACTTACTTTTGAATAACTTCTTTAGTTTCTGCTGACTGTATTTCATCAGACAACTGTTTAAACTCGTCTTCTGGGATTAAGCGAGGGAAGGATCTGTAGCCATACTTGTGGGATAGAAACGTCTGGAAATAAAACATAATATGTTAGAAGTAAAACCTCTTATCATAATACCATTTGTAATGTCCAAATAATGAGGTTTTACTGTTCACTCTTTCTTAAGATCTAACACAAACTATTTGATTAATCGACGCTTTTCAATGCAGAAAGTAGAAGGCTATATATAACATTCTGTTAAACACGTCATTAAATAAATAAGCCTACTGAACCTAGAATTCGGGAAATCATTTGTGAACGTATTCAACAAAAGAAAAGCGAATATTAAGTCAGTTGTCTTTACGTTTATTTAAAATGATTCAGTTTAAATCCTGTTAGTTTAGTTATTAGTCTAGCTGCCGAATTAATTATTGTATCATAGCATAGAATAAAATAAAATAAAATGTTTCTCTTGTTGTTCGGTATATATTTCCATAAATAAAATAAAATGTTTCTCTTGTTGTTCGGTATATATTTCCATATTTGCTACACGACACCTTGGCAAATATTTTCATTAATATCGTACCACAAAGCACGGTCCTGTAGAGAGCTTTTTACAGAGTTCCACTTCTCTAAGACAGAGCTCCGTGGTCATGTGGTCGTCAGTGGCCTCGTCTCTGACTCCCCAGCGCATGTCCACCACCTGAAACTCGTACCCTTCCTCCTGACAAACTTTCTTCAGGTTGGGGTACACTTTCTCCATCAGGGCATTTCTTTCGTGAAATGAGTCTGAAAATATTTCCATATTAACAGAAATTACAGTGTGTCTTGGGGACAAATTGATCCTGATGAGGCAGAGGATCTCTTTCTTTCTTTTTCTATCTTCTATCTCCTCTCTCTGTTTGTGTGGCTGTCTCAGAGTATGCAATCTTTCTGTCTCTCTCTCTGTCTCTATCGCTCTGTCTGTCTGTCTGTCTGTCTCTCTCTCTCTCTCTATCTCTCTCTCTCTCTCTCTCTCTCTCTCTCTCTCTCTCTCTCTCTCTCTCTCTCTCTCTCTCTCTCTCTCTCATAGCTGGACTATAAAGCATCTACTATGATAGTTAATCTGAATATATTACCTGTAAAAGTACTGCTTGTAAATATTCTGACAATCTTGGTGGTAGATGGACACTCGAGATCCACCTTTCCCTGAATAATAAGTTCACTAGTAGTCCCACAAGATTTTTCTTGACAACTCTCATTTTTCTCCAGTCTAAAATGAAATAAAACAAATGAATAAAATAAGTACACTGGTATATATCTAAGAACGTAATTAATGAAGAGTTAAATTTTATCTTAATTTTAATAGGAAAGAAAGGAAAAATAGGTCATGAGGTCCACTGACGGGAAATAATTCAAGTGCGCATTAGACGCACGCTTTACCACTCGACTATGTCCCTCCTGCACTCCAGTCAGAGATGATTGTTGCTGACCAAACTAAAAAGCCTCTGAATTGTAACTGTATTATATATTATATGATGTTTGGCAGGGTTCCCTTTCTTGCCTGGAACGCGAGTTAACTTGTGAGTTTTACAAACAATTTTATATTTGGCCATTAATTATAAACTTTCTGATCCATGAATTTTTTTTTCTCCAAATTGCATATGCCTTTTCTCATTCGGGGTTATACTGTCTGTCACAAGTCAGAGTTTGTGCTTAAATGAGCGTGTTTCAACATTAATTTGACGTAAGTACATTACATTCCAATATGGATCTGACTGTCGTATATGGGCTTACATACATAGCTCAATCAGGCGAATTCATTCATTTGTCACCTGAGTTTGTGGGTTTTTTTATCCCTCCAATTAGGGTCAGATCTGTGTACTCGCAAGGGCGACCTGTGCTAGGCTTAAGACACCAATGAACCATAGTTTACAGTGTTCAAAGTTGTCGTTAAACTAACATTCCTTTCCTTTACTGGACTGAACCCGGTACTGGGATTCGAATCCGCCAGCTTAACCACTGCGTAAAGAGGTCAATACGACGTCGCAGTTTCGCTGATCGTGTTTATTCTGTTGTCTTTCAGCTATAAGCGGCTATAGCTAAGGTGTGTGCCCAGGACAGCGTGCTTGAACCTTAATTGGATATAAGCACGAAAATGAAATGACGTCATGAATAAATACTTTACATGCTAGTGCTATTGGATTTGTCGAACTATGTACGTACATACAGTGTATACACGTGACCGACTGGTAAGGTAGAAATCGCTGTTTTTAATTACTAACGATTATTTAAAAAAAACCCACGTGTTAGATTCCAAATCGATAGTCTAACGAAGGATATGCACTGATATAGCTGCATATTGAGGTCACATCAGATACAGATTTTCTTCTGCACATTCTAGGCTATTGGGTCTGGCCTCCTCTTCCCTCCCCCTCGATTTATCAACTGATGTTCAGAATACGATTGGTATCTGACAAACGCAATTCACGACGATCTTTCCTGTGGAACCAGTGGCCAATTTTCCCGTTCTGAGCTTTCTAGGGCATTAAATACACGATCACAGATACATTGCAAGTACTATTTAATTGTGTGGCGTTTTTTGTGTGTTTTTTTGTGTGTTTTTTGTGTGTTTTTTTGTCTTTAGAAATGCCCGATCAAAATAATGCGCTTTAGTAAAATATTTTATGGCTAATAAACCATAAAATTGTATTGTTGGACATGGCGCTTCTAAAAGGTCCATCTTTCCTATTTTGTGCAATATCAAAATTGTTCTATTAAAAGAAATACCATTCTGTTCCAAATCATACCACTGGATATGGGCACATAAACAGAATTCAGGTTCAGGTTCAAGTTATTTAGAGACCGCTACATGACAATCTTTAACTTTCTTATTAACGTGCCTATATCCAAAAAAGGTTCAGGCACTCAATCAAACCCCTACTTATGAAATGTGCGACTGTCTGTTGATTAACAAAAAGGAATTGAGTAAAACTGTAAAAGAGAGATTGATCGTTATCGTTGACTAGTTATTATTATCATCTTAATTAAATAAATTGTAAAAATAATAAGAAAATCGTTTGTGATGTTTCTTTTGTGTTTCAGTGTATATTGCTTTTTTACCCCATTACACCAACTCAGCTCTACCATAGGCGAACTTTAATATTAATGTTGCTCTAATTAACAGGGAAGCTAATAATTCTACATTTTTATAAGGTGCGTGTATCTGCCGATAATAATAACACCAGTACTCTAATTAGTTAAATTGTAAATTGATGGAAATTAGGCGGGGTGTAATTGAAAGATCTTTGTTAAAACGGCCGAAATATGGTAAATATTGATTCAGTATATTGAAATTAATATTTCATCAAAATATGTTGGCCATCAACGATCAATGATATTCACAATACATGTGGGCGGGTCCACGACATATTTTTAGGGGGGCGGGTGACTAAGAAAAAAGGGGCACATTGGCTCGTTAAAAGGGCATCTTAATAAAAGTGTTGTACACACACATACACACACACACACACACACACACACACACACCAGGACATTACTTGATGTCGTAAAATCTCGGTGTCGATCAACCGTTAAATAAAACATGCCTTTCATTTCCTTTTCTGTAGGCAATGTGTGTGTATGTGTGTGTGTGTGTGTATGTGTTTGTATTTGTGTGTATATATATACATGCTTCCTCCCTCTCTCTCTCTCTCTCTCTCTCTCTCTCTCTCTCTCTCTCTCTCTCTCTCTCTTTTCTCTCTTTCTCTCTCTAAAATTGTACGCACTCTCCACACAAACCTCCCTAACCCTATTGCAACCGAATCACTACCCCCAGTGATTTCAAAAGATAGATAACAAAGGAGAATTTGCTTTGTTGTTCAATTAATTAATCTAGCTGTGTTTGATTATTTTTGGAAATAGTTATATATAGACCTCTTACAGTGCCATAACTGGCGCAAATGAACCCCACCCTACTTACACTCACAAAACCACCGAACTAACTAGCAGGTGTTATCGGCAACATCAAATGGGGTACTTCCCGAAGATCGTCATACATCGGACCAACTGGACTACCATGGAGGAGTTTCGATTTGTATTTAAAGGGACATTCCCGAGTTTGCTGCATTGTAAGATGTTTCCGACTAATAACATATTTCTACGATTAAACTTACATATTAAATATATTTTCTTGTTTAGAATATCAGTGTCTGTATATTCAATGTGTCTTCAAATAATTTTATACGTACGAAAAAATCTTTTTTAGGAAATAAAATGAAATTTAATATAGTACAAATATTAGAACGATGAGAAACAAGTTTAATATATAGCCACTAATATTTTACGCAGAAAAATATATTTGATATATAATTACAATCGTTAAAAAGTCTGCAAAAATTTCAATGAATTTTAGTAGAATGCGCTTGCTTGATGTTGCACAGTTGTGTTTATGAAAGGGAAAATAGATTTGGAAAATTACTAGATATATTATTAAATTTAACTATCCTAACATATTTGCCAAATGTATGATCAGCAACGTTCCTATCTGAAACTCCACAAGTTGATATACTAGTCATATTTTTTTTTTAAACCCGCAAATAGGCCCATTGGCAGGATTCGAACCTATTAAACCAATTCACATGGCATTTGATAGCCTGCAACGTTAACTACTCGGGCAATAAAGGCGAGGTGTGAAGAAACTCAAACACGTGGATTTATAACTCAGCATTCGCATCCCCCCTTTATTCATTCACACTGCTTGAAGACAACTATCAGTTAAATGAAAGCCATATATATCAGTTCTACACGGCAATATCTTTAACACTAGGTAATATTGTAATGAAGGTTTATATGCTTCTTCATTGTGGTTTACACAAAGTATAATCTTTCATATTTTCAGAATATTCTTATTTAGAAAATAACAGTTGTACCGTTATGTTAAATACATATATGTATGCCAGTTTACGTTTTCACATTAATCAAGAATGTTCATTAAATAATCGTAGGCTATTCATGTTCAAAGGAAATTTAAACGTTCAGAAGTTCTAGCAGTGTCTTACATGAGCTCAGTATCTTTTGTGTTTTCCTCAGGTCCATCAGTCTGCCCTTTGTGACTATCTTCTATCTGTTCACAACTGGTGTCCCAGATTCGCACCACTCTATCATCACCAACAGTGACGACAATATGCAGGTCGGCTGTGACAACGTCTACTACATTAACTGTATGTTGAAGAATAACAGATCGTGATCCATCTTTCAGATTCCACACAACAACCCCACGTCTGCTTGGGAAATACAGCTCTTTACATTTGGAGGTGAGTCGAAATTTTTCAGAAAAATCTTTTTCATAGCCTGAAACACATATTGTAATATTTTCAGAATGGTTTGGTTTAACCAAAGAAAAGAAGAAAAAAAGCCATACAAAATCCAACAGTAACAAGACTGTAAGAAGTAACAAATATCCAAAGTAAAACAAGAAGAAGAAGATGATGATTATGAGGAAGATAATGTAAAGGACAATAAAAAAGGAAAATTCATGTACATGTAATATCTATACCCTCTTATTATAATTATGCCATATCAGACACACCATCATCAATAACAGGAAATTACATTGTACATGATGTCCAAGACGTTTCATAAATGCAAAGCATTAAAGTTACATTCTCTGGTTACCATATTATAACATCATGTACAAATGTGAAATACAAGCTTTAAATGCACTTTTAAAAAAAGAAATGTTTTATTTAACGACGCACTCAACACATTTTATTTACGGTTATATGGCGTCAGACATATGGTTAAGGACCACACAGATTTTGAGAGGAAACCCGCTGTCGCCACTACATGGGCTACTCTTCCGATTAGCAGCAAGGGATCTTTTATTTGCACTTCCCACAGGCAGGATAGCACAAACCATGGCCTTTGTTGAACCAGTTATGGATCACTGGTCGGTGCAAGTGGTTTACACCTACCCATTGAGCCTTGCGGAGCACTCACTCAGGGTTTGGAGTCGGTATCTGGATTAAAAATCCCATGCCTCGACTGGGATCCGAACCCAGTACCTACCAGCCTGTAGACCGATGGCCTACCACGACGCCACCGAGGCCGGTCCACTTTTAAAAAAGTCGTGTGTGTTCGCTATGGACGGATATCATCAAACGTATACGCTTGATTCGTCGCCTGTGCCGCCATAGCTCGGCAAAGCACAAACGACAGCCTGTTGTCAGTTTCAGTTAACACGTGCGTTTGCCGATTTCAAATTATAGGGTTCGTCTCAAAAAATTAAAAGAGAAATCTTGCGCTGTACGATGAACGTTCGGTTAAGGATACGGTACTAGAGTCTTTAGTTAAAAACGGTTTGATCTTGACAATGTATTATCGACAGTCGTACCTTCCTATTTCAGAATTGATATTTTATAAAGTGTTAGTAGAACTTTCAAAGTTTAGTTTGTATACTAGTATCACATCAATCATGTATATATTTTTAAAATAAAATATACTAAAGTAGACAATGAACGTTTTCACTATTTAATTTTACGTGTTAAAATCGACAAATTCAAATAAATATTATTTCGTTTGGAAAGGGTAAAGTTAGGGGGTGGGGGGTGGGGGTGTATGGGGGGGGGGGGTTAACGACATCAAAGATAAAGCATATTGATTTAATAATCATCCGACCCCATACAACCGTAAATAAAATGTGTTGAGTGCGTCGTTAAATAAAACATCCTTCCATCTGCTGTTGGATGTCTAACATTTGGTAATTTTGACATATAATCTTAGAGAGGAATCAGGTGCATCTGCAGGGGGAGGGTATTGGAGGTCGAAACCCTTACTTGCCCAAGCTTAAAAAAAATTGAAATGTATTTTTGGGGGGAGCATGGCCCCATATAAACTTCGCTCAACACAGTCTATAACCCCAACCCCGCTGAAATCCCTGCACACGCGCCTTGGAAACCCGCTATCAAGGGATCGTTTATATGTACCATCCCACAAACAGGATATCACATACCATGGTCTTTTATATCCCGCCGATGGGGATCGATCCTAGACCGACCGCGCATTTCCAAAAAGCACCTTTTTAGGTCTAGGTAATGAATAAAAATAACATATAGTCTTGAAAATTTTTACGTAAATCGAACACAGTACCCTCTTCCTCAACCCCTAGAGCGTTACGTAATTAGTAACACCCCCTTACATGTAACGCGTATGCCAACAGCTGGCCACTGTCAAAATTTCAAGGCAAATCCCCCACTCACCGACCCCTGGAAAGGCGTTGTATGGATATAAATATGTTTTGGAGATATGAGACGACCCCTCAATCAAGTCAGTTAAATTTGTAAAAACAATTGTGAAATCTCACGTGATCTCTTGATGGGGAATTCTATACTTGTGATAAGCCAATGAAAACCGAGATCGGTACGAGCCCGTCAAAAGTGTCCCACTTTCAAAATACTGGCTTTGTTTTTGACCTGGATAAGCCAGCGTAGTGAAACCAATGCGGAGTGCGGCGTCATATATGCACCAAACGTAATTGGATTTTATGCTTAAATAATAAAAATATTCCGGATACTGCCGCTTTAAATCCAGTTGTATTTGAACAATCGTGGGTGCACTTTCTATATTTCATTATATTGATATCTAACATGACTATATAATAAATATATCAGAGATGGGGCGACTATACTTGGCAAAGTAATCAATTACGATTACATGAGAATGTTACGATTACGATTACGATTACAGGAAAACTGAAATGATTGTGAATACATTGTCCAGTAGTGAAATGATATTACCAACATGAAATTATTCACTTTATTTCACAGTAATACTGATTTCATTCATTGAAAGACATAAAGGATAATTTTGGATTATTTATTAAGTGATTTAAAAATGTATGAACGTATGTGTACGGTAGGGGGGAACCAATTTCCGATACCAGATTTTTAAAATTTAAAATTTAGATTATTGAAGAAAAGGTACCCATAACCATATGTACAATTATTGTATCAGTGCATAAAATATATATTATTTATGTATTATTGAACTATGCCATAATTAGTAATTGCAAACGGTCTAATCACTATTACTTTCTGCTTTGTATTGTTTGTGGAATGTATACCATTTAATTCCATCCACAAATTAAAAATGTTTTTTGTTTTTTTTAAATCTATAAAAGAAGAAATGATGAAAGAACGAAAGAAAAGAACAAACAAGTAACTACATAATTAAACTGATATCTTCATACATGTACATGTGCACAAATAGCTGTTGACACTTTAAACAGGACTATTATTAATCAATCGATTTTATTAACAATTTTTGCAGTCATGCTTTAATTAAATTACATTATATATATATATATATATATATATATATATATATATATATATATATATATATATACACACACACACATAAACACACACACACACACACACATAAATAATTATAGGTAGCACATAAGCACATTTAGATGTGTCAAACATTATGCCTTAAAGCTTAGTAGTCTATGTCGACAAACTGAAAATTTGCACTTGAAATATTTACCTTTCCATTCATGTTTCTTCTTCATGGTTTTAATGTCATACACATTGAGATTGTTGTCATAGCAGTTTGCTATAATTAACTCCTGTCCATCAGATGTCATTGCCATGGCTTCAATAGTGTGCTGGTTATCATCACCATCCTCCGTCTTGAAAGGTAGAAATGGTTGCACCTTATGAACGAATGATTTTGTTTCAAGATCCACAACAAACGCCCAAAACTGGTCTGAATCCAAGCACACCAGGTGCCTTTCACTACCTGTGAAACACACAGTAAATATAATTATATGACAGAAAACAGTTATAATATAAACGGTTTCTGAGAAACAACTAATAAAGAAAGAATGTCAGCTATCATTGTTAAATCTGAACAACAAAACCAAAATATATGATTACGGCTGTATATCTGCACACTGCAGAGTCGAATGGACATATGGCAAAATAAAGGATGATTTAATGAATCTATGTCTGGTGTCTCTTCTATAGGAGGACAGCTACTCCCGATTAGTAATGAATGTGCAAGTTTCGCCAAACAAATGAAAAAAGTATGCATAATTTCAAAATATCGAATAACATCAGCCATCATTTTGGTTAATGATTTGGTAGATATAGCCTCCAAATGTTTACAATAAAACCTTTTGAATGCCATAAGGTGTCACAGGACATCATAACCCTGATGGAACAACGTCTGTGTCAGAATGATATGTCGTCATTTGAAATCTGCATACAATGAGCAGGCCCTAAGGTATCTTAGAAGTTGTGATATGTACACAAAGGGCTGGATCAGAAGCTATATTGCTCAACATAAAGGGAAATTAAATATTGGAAAGCTGAAGTTATCCCTTTTGTCATACATCTTTGTTTGGAGACCAGTGTCGCTTTGAATCTCTATTGTATAGATCGATGTAGGAAACTGATTTAATACCTTCAGATGTTTCTTTTATTTCTAACGCAATCAATGGAAGTTAATATGCAATCCTGCTATTACTGAATGATATAAAATCACCAATATAGCGGAAAGTACACTTAAACATTTTAGCCAGATTCCTTTGTTTTCATTTAACCACATTAGTAAGAAATTCTTATTCATATGCATAGAGAAACAAATCGGCGAGTAGTGGAGGACAGTATGTGACCATGGTGAAACTGTAGTCAACTTCAGTAATAATGGCATACACTCATATAGGGCTGTTTTATAAAAAGGCAACTGGCATATGATCGTTTCATATAGGTATGTTTTCCAACAACATATGCCAGTATCAGCACCGAATAACCATATTGTTGTGGAGATACTCAGTGTGAGTAAATCTGGATATGCAACCTCCTGTTTAAAAAACCCAAACATACATGTATATTGAACAATTGCATATAAATCAATATAAGGAAACTATTGATGATAGTAGAGGTTTTTCAAGTCGTATCTACGCATCACACGACAAGATGTCTTCCACGTTCTCTCACAGTCAAACCACTTTTACCTAGCGAAAATTAACATAATGCCAGTTCATGAGAATAGTACCAAACCACTAAAAATAAATCCTTCCTTACCTATACACAATCCATAGTCTCCCAAATTCTGTTCTGCTTTTAACAGATTGCATTCAATTTTATGCAGTCATTGCGTCATAAAATGTAACGTCCTTATCAAACACGATGCCCACCAGGGAACTATTTTTGCCACATGGACTAAACGGCCATCTGCCTGTGTCAGATAGATCAATGGAATAGGCCTGTACTCCTGTCTTGACATCGTAACCCAGAATGGAAAGGTCAAAATCTACTAGGAGAATTTTCCCATTACAGCAGAAGTGGAGAGTTCCAGGGTCATCTCCTACTCCATCAGTTGACCATACAAACTTTCCGTCAGTTACATTCCAGAATTTGATCGATTTGTCTCCAGCACCTAGAAATAATTTCGCAGACATCATAAAATACGTTAGGACATATATTCATCAATACCAGCACATTTCTATAACCCAGTTTTAAAAACTAAATTAAGAAAGAAAAAAACACACGTTTAAAATACCTCAAAATGTGATTCTACGAGCACGTCCCGGACATTTTCATCAACATCCATTGTATTTCAATGTATGATATCCTATTTATATGTTGTACACTTACATGTTACAGCTATTTGTCCATCTGGAGACAGAGCAATACTCGTAACATCGCCTTTGTGTCCAGCAAGATAATGTACAACTTTCCCACCAGGTGGAGTCAATATCTTTTGGTTTGGAATGAGGTAATTTGACGGTGAATTTTTGCTGTCTTCATGGAATTGTTCTAAACCCTGAAAATAATATATATTGATATGTAATACACATCTCAAACAAATACGGTTGCCACTTTACTTTCTGCTCTTTCATTTTCAAAATAAACAAAAGACATCTCGATTTCTGTCACTGAATATCAGAGCTTTCATCAATTATTTTAGAATAGTCTCAAAGATTATGAAAAGTAACAGGAAATATAACAAAATCACAAAGGACATTATCCAAGATTATAACATGAAATAAACCTACAATGAGTACTAACCTGTTGAAGAAATCCAGGAGAGACATGCCTATTTCATTTCAGCATCTGTGAGTTAAATGTCCACTTACCAAACGTCTAATGACAAAAGCATTATGTATAAGCATCATTAGATTTTTCTCCTAAAGGAATATTTATGACAAATATGCAACAGAAAATCAGAAAATAATGTACTAGCAAAGTGTAATGATAAAAGCCAATAACATATAACACAATACTACTGATATATCCAAAAAGTATAGCAACCTCAAGAAACCTTTCTAAGAATATCGATGTTGTTTTATATTTATAAATACTCTGGACAAAACTATCATAGTTATTAACAAAATCCCCCCCCCAACTCCCCCCAACCCCCCCCCCCCAAAAAAAAAGCAAACAAAAAACAAAACAACAACAAAACACACCACCAACAAAAACAAATAAAGAAACAATGGCTAACACCTAAAACAAATCCCATCAAATACAGTTTGTCTAGTATGATTTTTACTTATAAACATTATTGCATATTAATGTTCGTGGTAGTTTGGTTAGTAACGTACTTAATAAGTGTACACATGCCAGTCTTATAGCAGGTCTAAAGCTACAAGCAGAGGCATCGGAATTGGAGCGACCGCCGCCCCAATATTTGGACCAAAAAAAAAGATTAAAGAGAGCTTAAAACTTAGAAACTGGCAATACACTGATGTTATGGCAATGGTCGTCTGTAAAGCCAGACCTTCTGAAAGAGCCTGCATTCATTAGTTTTATACATCATTATTGAATTTTGAATTTAATATAAAACTAGTTATTACCGTAGGATTGTATGTTCTTCCCAGAACTTGTGATGGAAGATCATCTGGATTAGAAATCAGTGCATCCTGAGAAAGCTGAAGTGTTTCTGTCAGTGTTTCCAGTTCTGGATCATTAGGCAAGACTTTGCGAGCTTCTGAAAAGTCATCTAGAACTTGTCTGAAATTCAATATTCGGTGTTACAAATATCATTTCTGACTTTGTGAATTAACTTGTGGGTTTTATAAACAATTTTATATTTGGCTATTAATTATAAACTTTCTGATCCGCGAATATTTTTTTCTCCAAATTTCAAATGCCTCTTTTCACCCCCTAACTACTTTTGTCATTGGGGCACATTTTCAATAAAAATTCAGTTTGTGCCTCAATGAGCGTGTTTGAACATTAATTTGACATAAGTACATTATATTCCGATATTGATTTGACTGTGGCATATGGGTTTACATACATAGCTAGCTAATGCAGGCAATTTCATTCATTTGTCACCTGAGTTTGTGGGGGTTTTATCCTTCCAGTCAGGGTCGGATCTGTATTATTGCAAGGACAACCTGCGCTAGGCTTAAGACATCAATGAACCATAGTTTACAATGTGCTGAGTTGTCGTTAAACATTCCTTTCCTTTACTGGACTGAACCCGGTACTGGGATTCGAACCCATCATCTGCCAGTGTTAATCCACCGACTTAACCACTGCGTAATGAGGTCAATACGACGTCACAGTTTCGTTGATCATGTGTATTCTATTGTGTTTCAGCTATAAACGGCAATTACCTCATAAATAAAGACCTTACATGCTAGGGCTTTTGGATTTGTCGAACCCTGTGTGTACATACAGTGTACACTGTGGATGATTGGTAAGATAGAAATCGGTGTTTTGGAATTACTGGTGATTAGTTTTTAAAAAAGGCTTTTGGGTCTGGCCTCCTCTCCTTTCCCCCATTGGGCTGTTTCTCGTTTTATGAAGTGGCAACAGCGGGTTTTCTCTCTCAATATCTGTGTGGTCCTTAACGATATGTCCGACGCCATATAACCATAAATAAAATGTGTTTTGTGCGTCATTAAATAAAACATTTTTTTCCTTCCTTCCTCTCCCGTTCCCCTCGATTTGTTAAACTGAAGTTCCGAATACGATTGACATCTGACAAATTTAATTCACGCCGATCTTTTCCATGGAACTGAAGGCCAACCATTCCATTCCGAACTAGAGCATTACATTCATGATCGCAGTTAGCTTGCAAATACTATTTAGTTTTCTGTCTTTAGAAATACCCGATCAAAATTATGCAGCTTAATAAAAAAAATTGGCGTTTCTAAAAGGTCCATCTTCCCTATTTAGTGTAATATTAAAATTGTTCAATTAAAAAAAATATCATTGTTCCATTTCATTCCACTGGATGTGGGCACGTAAACAGAGTTCATGTTCAAGTTCTGGATGTTCAGAGACCGCTACATGGTAATCAAACCCCTCCTTATGAAATGTGCGATCGTCTGTTGATTAACAAAAAGGAAATGAATAAGGAAGGAAGGAAATATTTTATTTAACGACGCACTCAACACATTTTATTTACGGTTATATGAAATGAGTAAAGCCGTAAAAGAGAGATTGATCGTTATCGTTGACTATTTATTATCATTATCTTAATTAAAGAAATTGTAAAAATAATAGGAAAATCGTTTGTTGCATTTCTTTTGTTTTTCAGTATATATTAGCTCATCCACCAGTACACCAACTCAACGCTGAACCGTAGGTGAACAAAATCCTACATGTTTATAAAGTGCGCATAGTAGTAGGGGTGGCACTTGAGCGTCAAGTGTACCCGTTAACCCCGGGTGACGTCGTGACGCTGACCTCTAGGGGGCGTGGCCTAAAGTCGTCACGGCGTGGCTGACCTCTAAGTTAATGGCTTTGGCAGCTGCCAGCTCACCTCAGTGACCTAGGTTAATGGCTATAGCAGCTGGGTGACCTTTAAGCGTGGGATGTTACTTTAACGGGGGTTAGGCCTAATGACTTTGGCATCTGTGGGATGGGCGTGGGAACCTGACTTCTGTGTCACGACAAACCAGATGCCGGTAAGATTTATGAGCTTTGCAGCTGTCGAGGGTCATTTGATCTATGGGTTGGGGGGTGGGGGTGGGGGGTGGGGGGGGGGGGCAGATGGTGTGGAAGTCGTTAATAACGGATCAGATGTCAAGATAGCGTGGGGGCGCAGTGTAAACTAGGTTTGACAGCCGTGCACATCCACGGAGGGAAGTTTGAAACGTGCCCATATATGGCGATGGTGTGGGAACGCCATGGATGAGTCATCCCAACACAAGTCCAAGCGTGCTTCTGGCCTCGAGGTAGCGTGGGTACGCCATTCAAAGAGTATAAAAACCACCACATTATTATGGGCCTCGGTGGTGTAGTGGTTAAGACTTAAGACTGGTTGGTAGGTACTGGGTTCGCATCCAGGTATCAACTGGTGTAAGGTCACTACCCAGCCTTTTCACTAACCACTACCTCCCACTATCCTGTCCTAGATAGCCCCAGTTAGCTGACGTGTGCGTCCAGGATAGCGTGCTTAAACCTTAATGGACTACTGGATTATTGTTAGAGTGGAGAATCTCACTAACACCTAAGCACCATCCCCACTGTCCTAGACAGCCCCAGATAGCTGGCGTGTGTACAGGATAGCGTGCTTAAGCCTTAATGAGCCGGACTATTGGACTAGTGTTAGAGCGAAGAATCTCACTAACAACTAAGCACTGTCCCCACTGTCCTAGATAGCCCCAGATAGCTGACGTGTGTGTGTCCAGGATAGCACGCTTGAACCTTAATTGGATAGATGTATGGAAAATAAATATAACCTAGCACATTATTTACAGTGTTCCATGTTTTGAAACATTATTTATATTCTATTCACAAAGAAAGAACTCTCCACTTGCCACAGAGGCTATCAGAGAATATATGAAAGAATATTGTCGACGTTAATGAGAAAAGCCAATTTGATTAAAATTAGCTCTACTGGTCAGTAGATCTAACAGCATTGCATGGACTCCCATGTCCAGGTGACATTTCATCTATAAATAACAATTTAAATATCGACCAATTACACTTCGCCTTTTATAGCATTATTCGGGAGCATACTTCTTCTTCTTCTTCTTCGTCGTCGTATGCTCATACAGGGACCCCAGTGGCTCGAACAAAAGCTGCTGTATTCCGTAGGTTCTCCAAGGGGCCAAAGAGTTTTTCCTTCAGGGGTTCATCTGAAGGCCAGACTGCTTTTCTCTGGTTCTGGTAGGTTGGATAATGTTGCAAGAAATGTTCCACAGTCATGGATGCTGTACCACACTGGCAGGTTCCACTGTTTCCCACTCAGAATTTGATATACATGTAGTTGAGTCTACAGTGACCTGTTCTCAGTCGCATCATTATCATCTGGTCTTCTCTTGAAAGTGGGTAGTAACTGTCTCTGCTGTTATGATCTGGGTGTTGAAGGAGCAACCATCTCTAGTACGTGTGCTTTACAATGGCCTTCATCGCCTCATTGGTTATTTGTAGCTCTTCTTGGACCATTTTCCCTCCTTTTTCTAACTTGTCTGCTTCCTCATTTCTGGGGATGTTGCAATGTGATGGTATCCATTGTATTTTTGTTTGTTCAATGGTGCAGCTCAGTGCGGAAAGAGTAGAAGTAAGTTCATTCAGGTCTTTGTTTTGGGGTCTTTGAGAGCTTGGAGTACAGAGAGAGCATCTGTGAAGATGTCAACTTTATTGTGTTTGAGCTCCATATTGTCAATCAGCTTCGTTGCAGCAATCCTCAGGGCTTCTGATTCTGCCTTATAATTGGAGGAGTATTTTCCCGTTGTAATGGACATCCGAATCTTTTCCCCATCTTTAAGTTCAATTTGAATGCCCCCGCCGCCATTTCTGGTTGCTTCTTCTGCTGATCCATCAGTATATGCATGTGTCCACTGGTCTTGAGAGTAGGCCTGGCGCATAAACGCTAAGGCAAGGCTTCTTTCTATTTCTGTCTGGGTTTCCTTCTTGAGAATCCCTGGTACTGTCTCTATGATGTCAGGAAACTTGTGTCTTTTCCATGCTGGAAGCAAACAGTGTGTTGGGATTTTTTTTATCTTATGGTTCATGAGCTCTGTATCTGTTTTCTTTATCATCTGTGCCTCGTGGATGAAACTTTTCTGCTTGATTCGGCTCTTTGTTGATTTTACCATTCTCTCGTGTATTGGGTGCTCCAAACTTCTGAATTTTGAAGCCTGTATGAGAGTTTTGATGTCTCGCCTGTCTTCAAGGGGCTGGAGTCCAGTTATTGTGTTTAAAGCTTGTATGGGTGTTGACTTTATAGCTCCAGCAGGGCTTCTAGAATTTTTATAAAATCCACTAGCCATGGGATCAGTGATTTAAAAAATGTACTAGCCATGATTACAAATTCACTAGCCCATCTTTATTTTAAGTTAATACAATTTTACTACATACTAGTAATAATCGAACATGTCACCTAAAGATGGAGATAGAGCTTAAAAAACTAACATTGGGAGTGGTGGATGCAGGATATTCATATTTACAAAATAGACTAAACTGCAACATTTGACCAAAAAAATTCACTAGCCGTCGGGCATAGCAATAGTAGTTATTCACTAGCCCAACATTGAATATCACTAGCCATGGGAGTGGGGCTAACATAGTCTAGAAGCACTGGCTCCAGTGATAATGCGTGAAGCTTGATTTTGGAATTTTACAGTTTTGTTGAAGTTTGTTTTCGCCGCTGTTCCCCAGGATGTCATTCCACACTCCACTACTGGTCTGATATAGCTTACATAGATTTTCCTTGGATGCTATAGTCTTCACCCCAGGATGTTCATGAAAGTTTCTTCATTAGTGACATGCATATCTTTGCTCTGCTTGTGCATTTGTCAATCTGTACTTTCCAAGTCATTCTGCGGTCAAACATAACCCCTAAGTATGTTGGTTCTTCCTCAATAGGCACTTTATTCCTGTCTATCTGGAGCTTAACTTTCAGTTCCTTGTTGGCCAGGCTGAAGATTGGATAAGTAGTTTTCTTCGGGTTTAATTTGATCAGCCATGTCTTTATCCATTTCTCAATTTTCGCCAAAGCTTCTTTCATTCTCACATTTGCTGTTGTGATGTATTCATCTGAATACCAAATCACCAGGTCATCTGCATATATCGCACCACAAATCTATCTTGGGATATCCTTTAATATATCATTTATGAAAATGATAAAGAGAGTTGGTCCTTGTGTTACACCTTGCTTCAGTGTTTTGTTTCTACTTTTGTGTCTTTGGTTCTGGACTCTTACCTTCCGGTTTGTGAGGTATTGGCAGATCCACCTATACATATGTTCCGATATTCAACACTCGTGTATCTTTAGCTTCAATCCCTCTCTCCAGACTTTGTCAAATGCTTTCTCTAGGTCAATTCATACACCAAGTGTGTGTTTCTTCTCTTGGAATGCATCCTCAATCTCTTGTGATCAGTAGGTGACCTGGTCTTCAGTAGATCTATTCTGTGTGAATCCAGCTTGTGTTAAAGAAATCAGCCGCTTCTTTTCCAGGTACCATGTTAACCTGGTATTGATAATCCTTTCCATCAACTTTCCAACACAGCTGGTTCAGGTGATGGGTCTGTAACTATCTGGTTTGTATCTTTCCTTTCCGTGTTAATATTCTCTGTATAGATATCTGTCAGGTTGAAGTAAAGGTCCCAATTTGCATTTTGTAGTTCCATCTTGGCAACATCTTACAGTCCTCTGGTTTTAGGGCAAGATCAAGGTCAAGTTTAATAGGCTTATAATCACTGCCACTAAGCTGGTTGAGTACTGTTCTACATGTTTGGGCCATCAGATAAATGCTAGATCTGGAGTGGCTGTTGTGATACATCATCGGGAAAAGAATGTAGGAGGGTATTCAGGGTCATTTACTAGTTGGAGTTGATGTTCTATCTGCCAATCTTCTACTTCTTCTCCTCTAACGTTTGTTTCACTATATCCCCAACTCTGAGAATGGCTGTCAAAGTCACCAATGACAATGCAGTTCTCGTCTTGGATATCCATAGTGTAAGGACAAGTCTCTGTTTGGAGGGCAGTGTATATTATAAATCTATTTCTTTTGCTGGTATGTTGTTCTGTACCAGGATGAGCACACCTCCTTTGTGTCGATCCTCTCTGTCCATTCGGAATGTTTGATATCCTCTGATAGTACACCTCAGGTTTTCGGTCAGATGTGTCTCCTGTATACATGCTACATCAATACTTTCTTTGTAAAAAATTTCCATCAAGACAATCTTTTTCTTGCAGATTCCTTCTGCATTCCACTGCATCACATTTAGTGGCTTTTTGTCATATCTTCTGCCGTTTTATCATTGCCAGTAACTTTATCTCGTTCCATCCGTCTCCTGGCACCACGAAACGGAGCACGGGGATCACCAGTAGCTTGTGTTGGACCCTTTCGAGGCAAAGGGCCCGGCACTCTTCCACACTGGCGGGTCTCCAACGGTTGAGCACCATCTCTCAAGTTTCTGTCGTCATCTGTCACATGAGCCGAAATGTGTTGAGCTGCGATTAGGCGCCTCCCTACAAGTAGTTTGGCCCAGCTCATCCGTCTTCGGCAGTGGTCCATATTAGTCTAACCTCTACCCTTCAACCATTCCAGCCTGGGTGGCCCTACCAGGAGTCGAAGCTCCCGCTGGCATAGCTCTCTGGGTTATTGACAAATGCAAGCCAGCTCACCACAACAAGGAATGGACCATGAGGTGGATTCGGGAGCATACAAATTCTAAAAATATTGGGCTAAACTATTTTTGCATTAGGCGAACTTGTTGGTCTATTTCAACATTAAAAAACAGGGGGGAAAATGCAGTAATAAACTCTGGATTGTATACTAGTATAAACAGATTTTATGGCTATACCATCACGTTTTTTTGTTGTTGTTGTTGGGGTTTTTTTTTGGGGGTTTGTTTGGGGGGGGGGTGGGGGTGGGTGGGGGGGGGGGGGGGTGGGGGGGGGGGGTGGGTGGGTGGGTGGGGGGGGGGGGGGGGGGGGGTTGCGTCTTGAAACGAATTTTATATAAAATTCACCCGAATCTTTTCGTATACCCTCAGCATAATCCCGAATGTTTTCAAATTCTTTTCAAATCACTGGCATGATTTTGCAAGTAAGGTTTTGATTGGTTGAATGAAAGGTCTACTGAAAGGACGAAGAAGACGAAAGAGATGACACTAAGGGAAGAAAGGAATGTGTGACACCCCAGCCCATTACTTTAAAAGCAAAACGATTAAAATAAAAGAAAGGAATGCGTAGATGCACTCAGTCAGTGATTAGTAGTGAAAGAAAGACATGTGTTAAGGAGAAGAAAGGAATGTTTGTTAAGGAAAAGAAAGGCATGTGTTAAGGAGAAGAAAGAAATGTGTGTTAAGGGCAAGAAAGGAATGTGTGTGACACCCCAGCCCATTGCTTTGAAAACAGACATTATTAGGTATAAAAGTAAAAGAAAGGAATGTGTAGACGTCATAATCGGTAAGGGAAGAAAGGAATGTTTGTTAAGAACAAAGAAATGCTTCTTAAGGAGAACAAAGGAATTTTTGTTGAGGAGAACAAAGGAATGTTTCTTTACTTTCATTACTTTAAAAGCGGATATGATTGTTTTTAAAAAGAAGGAATATGTAGATGTACTTAATCGGCGGCCAGTAGGGGAAGAAAGGAATGTATGTAACACTCCAGCCTATTGCTTTGAAGAAAGATGCGTGACTGCAACTCAGTGCTCCAAACTAACTTATGATCAAGAGAAATAACTGCATTTTAAACATAAGCACCCCAGCCTATTGCTTTGAAGAAAAAAACGTTTAATGCGTGACTGCAACTCATTGCTCTAAACTAACTTCAAGAGAAATAACTGCATTTTAAACATAAGTACTTCCCTAGAGTACTAGCCTTTACAGGGCTATTTAATATAAATTTTACCAAATGGGTATATACAGGGGTGAGACGTAGGCCAGTTGTCAGTCTAGGGTCGATCCCCGTCGGTGCCCCATTAGGCTATAGCAAAGCAATGCACCACGACTGGTATATCAAATATGCTATCCTGTCCTGTGCACACATCCCTTGCTACTATAAAGTAGCGGGTAGCGGCAGAATTAGCAACTGTTTGACATCCAATAATCAATGACAAATCTAGTAGTGTCATGGAGTGAAAACCCCCAAAACAAACACAATGGTTAGATTTTCAAAAAAAATAATTATTTTACAATCACTAGTCTACTGACGTATATATAATGGACACTCATTGGGTTACATCGAGAGACCTTAAGGCCCACATGTGAATATTATTATTAGTGTTCATTTCTCGTCTACTTCGTCCAAATATTCACTGATCAAGAAACAATGCTGATTTAATTTAGAACGAATCTGTGGTCTCACATGTCTGTTGAGATTCAACGGCTGTATAATTTTCCTCGTGGTGGGGCCTTTGTCAAAGTAATGCATATATGTCAGAAAGCGAGAGTACGTGTCTTTAAATAACCTCCATTGCGATGTCTTCACGTTTCTTTCGATGGCATCATGAGACATATTGTTTTCTTCCTAGCATTTCCTCTTGCTTTCAAAATAGTCATGATTGATGTAAAATTCACGATTGATCATCAGACGTACACCTTCATTTTCCAGATCAGGTGAAAGCTCTTCTACATTTCCCTCCTCGCATGTTTTAAATCGCAGAGGTCCCTGCAAGTTGCTCCCGTCTTTAAAGACCAGACAACACATATCGCAAGACTGCATCTTCTTGTCTTGTTTCAGATAGGGTTCTACCTCATCATCTTCTTCGTTGTTACTTTCATAGGAATGTATGCCTGGTAGTTTTCTCTTGAATGCATCGCTTTGCATGATTTGCATGTAGAGCTCTTTCTCTAACGGTGGTTGCAACTCTTCTGAGAAATTCGACGTTACGTTTGTATTTTTATACGGCCCCATCTCTAAACCATTAAGTCAATGGCGCCAATGTTCGGACGTGGTCGGTTTCAAGTCCACTAAGAGGGGTCCGTAGGGCCTGTGGGTAGCTTTCTCAAACCGTTGCTGTGCCAATGTCAGAACTTGCTGCTTGTCAATGGGTTTGTTGAACAGCGCTTACTAATGGCAGTTTCTTCTCTGTGTCGGGTCTTTTCTGTGATATAAGTTCTGATTGATGGCAATCACCGAGAGGTTTCTGTGGTGACTTCCTTCTATGAACAGGTCGGTGATACGAGGGTTTTTTCTAGCTGTAGACATCAAGTCGTCCAACACGATGAGAGTTCAGATTCTGAGAACCAAATAACAACACCAAATTCTCAGGTATGCCTTGAACAAATTTCATCCGAACGGTTGCCCCAATGATGTTGTAGAAGGGTTGCCATAGAGGGGTTGCCATCATTTGTAGAGCCAGATGATGTGTTGAGGCGTTGGGAAAATGTTACCATCCCTTAGCAGTTTGTATACCAGAAATATCTTTCCACACGAAGTGGGTCCCGACACGATCATGGTCAACAGATGTAACAATCTGCTGCTGCTGTTGCTGCTGCTGCTGTTGCGGCTGCTGGGAAGGTTTATTTTCAGATTCCAAGAATCCATGTTTATTTCGTAGGTCGTGGGTCCAAACATTTTGGGTTTTTTTTTGCAAATGTAACACTGATTCATGATCTTGTTTGTTCAAATACTCAACATGAAATGACGTTGTCTGGCTCCTTTGATTCCTTTTATAGTCTTTTTAAAAATGCTTCTGCCGTTTCAGGGCTTTCCAACCCGTACCACTTTGTTGTTGTTGTTGTTGTTGTTGTTGTTGCTGTTGCTGTTATTGCTGTTTCCATTTCAGATCGTCCTTGGCTTTCTCTACCAGCTGTTGTGATGGGGAAACCATGACCACATTTGGTGCCGGGTGCTTGTTCTGTTTCTCTTTTACTTTTTTCCACGTGGGATCATAGAGTTCTAGACATCGATCCACGCTGTGTATGATCTGACTTTTCCTAGCGTGTTGAACTGTAAAATGAGGCTGAAGTTTGCCTTGTACTTGCAGATTGTAGAAACGGGTCCACTTGTCCACGTCGGGGACGTACAACTTGTACTGGAATGACATGTTGCTCCTCTAAATGACGATGTTATCTATTACCTTTTGTTCGCGCATGCGCAGAAAGATGTAGTTTGAATTTGTGTGATACGTATGACCCGTTCCCTATCCAAAAGCATAGCTCATGCACAGCCACCCTTACATTAATAATAAACAAAACATGTTTTTCACATGTTTATTTTACAAAACGAAAAGTAGCACACCCAAGCAATACGTGTTTAATGTCTGAACACATTTTTAATGTAGGGACATCTCGGGGATAGCCCTTAATGTTCCATCATGGGTTCGTTCATCTTCTTCCATGTATAGGCGCATAGTCCACAACAGTAACAGACGACAGCATCGTGGTCTCCCGTGTAGAAGAAACCGGCCTTGGCGAGTTCCCTCGGTCTCATGGTTCATCTGGATGGGCCACTGACCAAATGTGTAGAGTTGTCTGTAGAATCCTGTCATTTCGGGACGATGACAGAACAAGTAATATCTCGAAAGGCCATCTCATTTGTCATCGGCGTCATAGGTATCATCGTAGGCAGCGTCCGTTTTATATTCTCGAGCAGCATCCGTCTAAATCCATGGGTTTTTCATCCACGATTTGGCGGGGTTCACGAGTATCCACGGGTTCTTCATCCAAAATTCCACTGGGTTTACGAGCAGCATCCATTTGACCCTTGTCATTTGTGTTCTCATTTTGTTTGGTAGTCACTCTTTTGTATTTTATCGTGTGTCTTTCGGGACATTTGCATACCAAAACATCGTCACTGCTACCACTGCTGCAACTGCTATTGTTACTGTCCATTATCGAATATCTCGATGCCATGTCTGGAGTGCACGTCTTGTCTCTACTGCGGTCGACTGACGAACAATTTTGAATCCAGAGTTTTTATAACATTTCCGAACACATCTCCCCGTGATGTCGTCACCGACCATGTCTAATATCTCGGGTTGCACCCATCAGATTCTGATGATCTTCATGCATGTAACACGGTATGACGTTTCTCAGTTCCGGCACAAAGTCATACAAAGTGTCAAAGCATTTCTGGAGCTCTTCCCGCTGTTCGGCAGTCAGTCAGTTCTTGCCCGCAATACCACCACTGACGAATATCCACACCCTTGTAACTGGTCTCGACGTAGACGTTCCCACCGAGATGTTGCAGTGCACTCAATTCTCGTTTGAAGGTGACTCGTTCCAACGATTGTTTCATTGTCAGAGAAACACCTTTCTTGGTGGGAAACCCTTTACTGCGGTCCTCGTCGAACTGACGAATGTGAATGGCAATGTTCCCCTTCCACGTTTTAGCCACGACGTAGACGTTATCGCCAAGATCTAGTCTGCATCTCGTTTCATTTTCTTCGTTTTTATCAAGGCCCTCTGTAGTGTTTCTGTTATATCCCGATGCCATTTTCTTCTTTCCAAGTACAGCACAAAGATACACAGTAGCGCCCAGATCATCAATTGTCCGTCTTCTCTCTAACGGTGTCACTGAGCCGAATGGCGATGGTTGGCAATTGGCAAAGGTGTTAACGTTCACATTCAGAGCAAGCTGTTGTAGCGCACGCCTATCTTGGGCACAAGAGCCGGCCTTTTATAGGCCCTAACGTAGCGTCCCCACGCCAACAGATGTCAAGACGTGTCTGAACACGTTCTGGGATGACTCATGACCATCGCCATATTTGGGCACGTTTCCAAGTATATCAAAGGACCCCCTATAGCTACCAAACCCATTAAATCCACACTATCTTGTCTTCTGATAGTCAGTCAGTCATTAACGACTTCCGCACCATCTGTAACACACCCCCCCCCCGTGACGACATTAGGCCACGCCCCTAGAGGTCAGCATCCCCACGTGACCAGAGGTCAACGAGTACACTTGACGCTCAAGTACCACCCCTACTACTGTCTGCCGATATTAATGACACCAGTACTCTTAATCAACTTGTAAATCTGATGGAAATTAGGCGGGGCGTAATTGAAACATTAGTTGGTTGGTCTTTGTTAAAACGGCCGAAACATGGTCAATATTGATCGAATATATTAACATTAATATTTCATCAAAATATGTCAGCCATCAACGGTCAATAATATTGTCAATAGCAAACTATTGTGTGATAATATTAAACGAGTATGGACAGCTTAAAAAAGTAGGCCTATTTAAATACGGCCCTGGTGTGCATTATTGACAATAATATTTCAATATTATTTCCATTGTTTAATCATCTAAATATTACAAAATCAAAAAAAGAAGAAAAAAAAGCACCCCCCCCCCCCCCCCCCCCCCCCCCCCCACCCCCCCCCCTCCCCCCCCCCCCCCCACACACACACACAAAGACAATACCCAATAAAACTTCGGTAGGATTTTAATAATCCGCAGTATCTAGGACAGACCGTTTATGCTCAAAATAATTTACAATGGCATAAACATAATAATGTCAACCTGAACATGCCCCTTAATGAATAAATATACAATTACAGTATATATACTAACAATATCATCGAAGTAACGTGATAAAAACGGAGTAATTACATACTTCTATCTGTTTCCGTTGATCACCCGTTGTGTGTTCACGCTCCAGACCCCCGTGACCCGGAATTTTCTTGTTATCTCTGCCCCCCCTCCTCCCCCCTCCCTCTCTCTCTCTCTCTCTCTCTCTCTCTCTCTCTCTCTCTCTCTCTCTCTCTCTCTCTCTCTCTCTCTCTCTCTCTCTCTCTCTCTCTCTCTCTCTCTCTCTCTCTCTCTCTCTCTGTGTGTGTGTCCTATATTTATGCACATACCTTTCTATCTGTTTCCGTTGATCACCTGAGTCCGTGGGGTGTTCATGCTCCAGACCCCCGTGGCCCGGGATTTTACTGCTACCACACCCCATAGCTCTACAACCCACCGACTCGCCGACTGACAGTATCATGCATGTTTACTGTTCGAAATATCACGTCACAGTGTTATTCACAACACACAGTCGCCACGGATTCATGTCGCCAAGGATTCATATCGCTACAGGAATATTACACTCGAACCCTCGATAGGCATTATTAACAAGGATCAAGGGGTCACCGAATCGATATGATATATTCTGAGTCGAGACAGACTAATTTTGCAATAATCCAGCAAGATGCCAGCCACGTGTGACGATTGCAGGGTCTTTGGCCATCCTGTCAAAAGGCGACACGATACATCGCGTGTGAATGGGTTTTAGCACGCTAATCCTGAGGTCGACCGTTTCTTTGATTTTCTGTTCAAGTTCACTGCAACTTAGCTGGGTGAATTGTTCTTTTGTTATGACTTTGAAATATGTCTACATTCTTAGGAAGATACAGTTGTAATGGTACCATATATGCTAATGTTTGACCAGATTTATGTAACCATATAGGCCTCACCAAAAACACTTGAGACTAAACAGGTTAATTGGTGTGTACACAGATCTGTTAGTGAGTTGATCTCATTGAAGACAACTCTAACTTGGATTGAACCAAAAAGTACACAGACGTGTGTTGCTTGGAAAATAACATTTCAAAGGGCGCATTAATTTCATGTCGCATTTTAGTCTGCCCACCGTCACTCGCATTAATTTAGGGACGCGTTAATTTCAGGATCTACTGTGATGGTATACCTGGTGTTGTGTGATTCGTGTCGAGCGGTGGCCACTGTAACTTATAAACTCTTTCCCCAATCCGATTTGTGGGAGAGACTAGAACGTAGACACTGAGAGTCGTCAACTATTGAGCGTCTACTGAATATTCATGAGCAAACGGGTGATCGACATCGAGTAATGTCCTGGTGTATATATATATATATATATATATATATATATATGTATATATGTATAAAATATTCCAACTGTAAGTGTTAATGCAACAACTGTTCTATCGACGAAATTGGGTCAAATGGAGTTATGGGTATCATTGGAAAGCTGGCATTATAATCTTTAAGATGAAACCGGTTTCAGTTGCAACCTATTAATTATAAAAGATATAAACGGAATTATTTTGTTTTATCTCAAAATAATCACTCGGTCCTAATGTTAAACTGTTCTATCTTAACTGACCAATCATATGTTATCAAACATGACATGTGTCACCAAAATCCTTTGATGATGGTAAGTTCAAAACCGGTTATTTTAATATATTGAAATCAGGTACAAATACATCTCCAAGAACAAGTTTATTGTGTTTGTAACCAAAATGGAATGTCAAAGTAAATACCTACAAAGTTTCATTACAATGTATTCAGAATAAAAATTGTCATCCGCACCCCGTCATCCGCACCCCGCGTCATGACGAGTTTATTGTTGTTGCAGGCAAGTGCACTGATTGCAATCTTATATAGGTTTGTAACAGATTTCCCCGAGATAAAAAACATTATTTTGTTGTGCGATTCATGTGTCCCGCAAAACAGAAACTCTATCACGCTCATAGCATTGAAAACGTTTATTGCCAGATCTAGAGTCCAGATTATTCAGCAAAACGTTTGTGAACCAGGGCGCGCGCGCGTGTGTGTGTGTGTGTGTGTTTGTGTGTGTGTGCATAACCGGCCTCGGTGGTGCAGTGTTAAGCCATATCGGACTACAGGCTGGTAGGTACAGGGTGCGCAGCCCGGTACCGGCTCCAACCTAGAGCGAGTTCTTAAGAGCCGAATGGGTAGGTGTAAGGCCACTACACCCTCTTCTCTCTCATTAACCACTAACCAACTAACAACTAACCCACCGTCCTGGACAGACAGCCCAGATGGCTGAGGTGTGTGCCCATGACAGCGTGCTTGAACCTTGATTGGATATAAGCACGAAAACAAGTTGAAATGAATGTGTGTGTGCGTTTGGAAATATATATACATATTTATAAGTAAACACCTTAGTTTTTTGTTTTTGTTTTACGACACCACTAGAGCACATTGATTAACCGTCCCAGTTAGTGCTACACAACTGGTGTAACAAAGGCCGTGGTATGTACTGTTCTGTCTGTGAGATGGTGCATATAAAGATCCCTTGCTGCTAATCGAAAAGAGTAGCCCGTGAAATGGCGACAGCGGGTTTCCTGTCTCTATATCTGCGTGGTTCTTAATCATATGTCTGACGCCATATAACCCCAAAAAAACAAATGAGTGCATCGTTAAATAAAACATTTCCTTCCTTCCTTTATTTTTGTAACAATATACCGGACATGTGAATAACCTTACTGTATGTTTCCTATCCATGCTAGGAATAGTTCTAGGAAACTGAGACACTTAAGATTTCAATAAGGTGGATGTTACAGTACTTAACCACCGAGGGTACAATGACAATATCGACAAGGATATGTCCCCCCTTTAATATGGTATATTAATTTACATATTTGTTAGCTAATGTATATTTCATCTAAGTAAACATCTTCTTATGTAGACACTAACAATTAAATAAATATGATAGATTAATCCATTATCTAAATTATCAGGGTTGTTTCCAAATAATATGTTGGGTTTGTTTTTAAAATAAATTAAATATATGAATAACGTTACTGTATGTTTACTATCCATGCTAGGGATAGTTCTAGGAAAATGAGACACTTAAGAATTTAATGGACTGGATTTTAGAGTACCTTAACCACCGACGGTACAAGATCATCCACAGAGGGTACTTTTTCCTCAATATAGTATATTAATTTATGTATTTGTATATTTCAACTAAGTAAACATCTTCTTATGTAGACACTAATAATTAAATATATATCTCCATTATCTAACTGATAAGGGTAGATTTTCAGATTACAAGAAATTATTATTATTATTATTATTATTATTATTATTATGTTTTAATATTTGTGAATAACCTTACTTTATGTTTACTATCAGTACTAGGGATATTTCTAGGAAAATTAGACATTTAAGATTTCAACAGGGTGGATTTTACGGTACCTAACTACCGAGGGTACAAGATCATCCACTGAGGATACTTTTCCCAAAATATGGTATTTTAATTTACTTATTTGTTAGCTAATATATATTTCAGCTAAGTAAACACCTTCTTATATAAACACTAACAATTAAATATGTATATGATGCATTGATCCATTATCTACCGGCCTCGGTGGCGTCGTGGCAGGCCATCGGTCTACAGGCTGGTAGGTACTGGGTTCGGATCCCAGTCGAAGCATGGGATTTTTAATCCAGATACCGACTCCAAACCCTGAGTGAGTGCTCCGCAAGGCTCAATGGGTAGGTGTAAACCACTTGCACCGACCAGTGATCCATAACTGGTCAACAAAGGCCATGGTTTGTGCTATCCTGTCTGTGGGAAGCGCAAATAAAAGATCCCTTGCTGCTAATCGGAAGAGTAGCCCATGTAGTGGCGACAGCGGGTTTCCTCTCAAAATCTGTGTGGTCCTTAACCATATGTCTGACGCCATATAACCGTAAATAAAATGTGTTGAGTGCGTCGTTAAATAAAACACTTCTTCTTTCTTTGATCCATTATCTAAATGATCAGGGTAGATTTCCAAATTATAAGAAATTATTATTATTATTACCTTACTAACCTTATTTTACGTTTGCTATCAGTGCTAGGGATAGTTCTAAGAAAATGAGACACTTAAGATTTCGATAGGGTGGATTTTATAACATCTAACTATCGAGGGTACAAGATCATCCATCGAGGGTACTTTTCCTTAACATGGTATATTAATTTATGTATTTGTTAGCTATTGTATATTTTATCTAAGTAAACACCTTCTTATGTAGGCACTAAATGTATATGATGGATTAATCATCCAATATCTTAATGATCATGGTAGATTTCCAATTTATAAGAAATTATTATTATTATTTATTATTATTATTATTATTTAATTTTTTTTATATTTGTGAATAACCTTACTGCATGTTTACTATCAGTGCTAGGGATAGTTCTAGGAAAATGCGACACTTAAGATTTCAATAGGATGGATTTTACAGAACCAGAGGGGGAGAGAGAGAGAGAGAGAGAGAGAGAGAGAGAGAGAGAGAGAGAGAGAGAGAGAGAGAGAGAGAGAGAGAGAGAGAGAGAGAGAGAGAGAGAGAGAGGGGGGGGGAGAGGGAGAGAGAGAGGGGGGAGAGGGAGAGAGAAAGAGAGGAGAGGGAGAGAGACAGAGAAACAGACAGAGAGAGAGAGAGGGGGGAGGGAGGGGGAGAGCGTGTCAGTCACAGGTGCCTGAAGTGAATGGCAGGAATCTGAAAATAATAGGAGGGACAATTAATACATTACTAGCACATCCAATTGTTGGCAACTTCCGACAGAACTAATTTTCTTCTGATCATGCTGACCAGTGAGGTATTTCATTCATGAGACAATACTTTCAAAATGCTTTAAATTCACCACTCGAAATCTATTCAAGTAATAAGAACCCCCAACTATTCACTAGTAGGAAAAAGTATTTTTAAAAGCTCCTTTTCTGACGACCTCCTCCCATAATCGTGTGACCTTCTGTAGCGCATAGGCCACTACTCGAAAATTATATAACATTCAATGCATAACCTCTCCCAAAAGACATATTGACTAATATTATAAGATTTTGTATTTATGTTTGTTTGGTAATAATACCACTGGATAGAAAATCATCAGTTAAAAAACACAACAGCAATGATTAGCTGCATTTTAATTTATAAATAAACATGATAAAATTATTTTTAAAACATGATATATATATATAACTCTTGACAAACACCTCCCCCATTCCCATGTTTCGTAACACCCCCATGAAATCCCTTCCCCTCCCCACTAGCATGTTACATTGCCTAATTCATGAACGGACCCTTGTACGAGGGTCCACTTAATCTGAGAGATGAGACTACGAAATAAGAAACGAGTTAGTATTTACCAGTAACTGTGTGATTGCCATATGCATACTTATCCACAAATAGGTGTACACACACACACACACATACACACACACACACACACACACACACACACACACACACACACACACACACCACCAACACACACACACAACACACACAATTCCAAACAGAAAAGTAGCAAAAAAGATAAGAAAAAGAAAAAACAAAACAAACCCCCAAAAAACAACAAATAAAACAAACCCACCACACACTTACACACTGTAAATTGTCCAATAACATGACTTACGGTATTTAATATATATATATATAATTCATATAAATTTATTACATGACCATAGCCGACGATTAATAAATCAATGTGCTCTAGTGGTGTCGTTAAACAAAACCAACTCTTTTTTTTATTACATGACCTGACATTTAATAGCTGCCTTCTCCCTCAGATGCTTTCTGTTTATTAGCAATGCTTTGGAATAAGAAGGTTCCACCCAAGGTCCGAGGAGAGTATTTGGAGGGGGAGGGGGAAGTTACATGGGATGGAAATCTGGGGGCTATAGGGAATTTGAGGCATGCTCCCTCAACAAAAGTTTGACTTTCAGGCGTTCTAGTACAGCATTCTCAGCCAGAGAACAATAACGGGGCAAATGCACGCGTTCTGGACCCATAACATCTTCTTTTCAAATCTGATGGTTTCGAAAATGACAACAACATGAACTATATATTTATCAGAATTCCTTTATGGTTTCCATGGACGCTTAAAATAATGTTTTAATAATACTGATCGACACGGCGTAAATACCAGCCTCAATACGCCTAAAATGTTATATCTTTAGAAAATGTATAACAAGCATTACAGTTCACTCTACAACTACTCTGGTGACCACAATTAAAGGCAGAACAAATGTTGCGAACCATTCTAAATTGTGTTCTTCATTTTAGAAGACAATAAAATCTCACATCCCATGTTAATCAATGGCAAAAATCGTTTGTTTACAGCGCCCAGCCTCGTTTTCATAGTTATGCAGGTGGCGCTACAGACTGCGAAGGGGTCTATTCCTCTGTCCAGAATAATTCCGCCATTGTAACTTTTATGTCACATGATGAAATGTAGACATTCCATTGGATACCGGTAGACATCAGTTGTATAGCGTCGTGTAAACCGTTCACACTACACGACGCGACTGTCGCGTCGCGTCGTAGACCCGTTCACACTATACGACGGCCACCGTCTGCGACTGAACATGTTCGGTCGTGTCAAATGCAGTCGGGCCGACTTAAAATCAGTCGCCGACGGCTGATTTTTCAATACACACTACACGACGCGATTGAACTGTTGAGTCGAGTTGCGTCGCGTCGTATAATATGATATAGGCTAATGTGAACGGTTTACACGACGCAAAACAACTGATATCTATCGGTAACCGATGTCTACATTCCATCACGTGACATAAAAGTTACAAAGGCACCTAATGTTTGGTTTCATGGTTAATTGTAAATATAATCTCAAGCTTAGCAACTTAAACTCTTTACTAATGATGCATAACCGACAATTATAAATATACGTTATCAGATATGTAGAAATGAAGTAGTATGATAAAGATATCTTCAGGTAAATATTAGCCAGAGGAGCTATAGGAGCCAGAGCAGGAGCTATAGGAGCCAGAGGAGCTATATGAGCCCTAGGAGCCAGAGGAGCCGCGACGATACCGACGATGAGGAGGACGACGATGATGAAGAGAAATGAACACTCATATTATTCACATGTCGCCCTTAAGGCCTCTCGATGTAACCCAGTGTGTGTCCATTTTATATATGTGTCAGTGATTTGTAATTTAGAAATAAATGAAAAACCAAAACATTGCGTTTGTTTTTTGAGTTTTTTACTCTATGACTAGATTTGTGATTGGATATTTCTACCGCTACTTTATAGTAGCAAGAGCTGTGTGTACAAGACAGAACATACCACGATCTTTGATATACCAGACATAATACACTAGTTGGCTATAGCTTAATGGGCCACCGACGGGGGATCGATCCTAGATCGACCACTGTATTTACCTATTTGATAATTAAAAAAGCCCTGTAAAAAGGCTTGTACTCTAGGGAAATACTTGTGTTTAAAATGCAGCTAAAAGATCATAGTTTAGGTCGGAGCGTTCAGTTGCAGTCACGCGTTCTTTCTTCAAAGCAATGGGCTGGGGATGTTTCACTCTCTTTCACACACACACACACACACACACACACACACACACACACACACACACACACACACACACACACACACACATCCCTTTCTTCTCCTTAACAATTATTCCTTTCTTCTCCTTAATACATATGCCTTTCTTCTTAACAAACATTCCTTTCTTCGAGACAAATATGTCTTTCTTTTCCTATGACTAAAACAAAACAAAATATTTGTATTCAATTAATCTTTATTTTACGAGGAAGGAAATGTTTTATTTACTCAATATATTTTATTTATGGTTATACAAGAAAGAAAGAAATGTTTTATTTAACGACGCACTCAACACATTTTATTTACGGTTATATGGCGTCAGACATATGGTTAAGGACCACACAGATATTGATTGAGAAAACCCGCTGTCGCCACTGCATAGGCTACTTTTTTTTTTTTTATTAGAAGCAAGGGATCCTACACCATCCCACAGACAGGATAGTACATACCGTTGTCCAGTTGTGGAGCATTGGCTGGACATATACCAGACCGACCCACATCAAGGGAACACTGAGCTACGTCCCGTCCCCACAGGGTTATTAGAGGATGCTTGAAAAAAAATCGTAACATAATAAATAAATAAACAAATAAATAAGTAAGTAAATAAGTAAAATAAAAACAAACTATAAATTATTATTTTGTTTTAAAAATAATAGAAAAATATAATTTCCCCACATGAGATACGAACGACGTACCTTTCACGCTAAAGTCGACTACGCTAACGACTGAGCTACCAACAAAATCTGTCATTTAAACCATTATATGTGCGAGCGGCGAAGCGCGGAATGAAGTGACGAAATAGGTCAGTTAATAATAATCTTGTGAATGCGCTAGCGCGGGAGACATAGTGGGACGACAATTCTATTTTACACCTATTTAAATCATTTCTTATTTCACGTCTTTAAGAATGTAACTTCTAGTTCCGAAGAGTATTTTATTTAGAGACTGCCAACACAAGATACCACCGCTTCCCGGATGTAAACAGTGATAACCATTCATCATTCAGTGCGCTAAAATTAAACACACTACCTCGCGTCGGGCCGAGTCCTTAGAAGTGGTAGGTTAACGACACCACTAGAGCACCTCGATTTATGAATCATTGACTATTGGATGTGAAACATACTTTTTGACAGTTTTAGAATTTCCCCACATTAGATACGAACGACGTAGCCTCAGCGCTGGACGCGAAGTCGTTCGCACTTGACTACTAAACGCATGTTAACAAAACCTGTCATTTCAACCGTTATATGTGTGAGCGGCGAAGCGCGGAATAAAGTGACGAAATAGGTTAGTTAATAATAATCTTGTGAATGCGCTATCAGATAGCGTAGAACGAGAATTCTATTTTACACCATTTAAATCATTTCTTATTTCACGTCTTTAAGAATGTAACTTCTAGTTCAGTATTGCCACCAACAATAAAATAGGATACCACCGCTTCCCGGATGTAAGCAGTGATAACCATTCATCATTCAGTGCGCTAAAATTAAACACACTACCTGGCGTCGGGCCGAGTCCTTAGATGTGGTAGGTTAACGACACCACTAGAGCACTCGATTTATGAATCATTGGCTATTGGATGTGAAACATACTTCTGACAGTTTTAGAGAGGAAAACCCCCCTGCACTTTCCCATTAGTAGCAAGGGATCCTACAGACAGGATAGCACGGGCGTTGCTAAGTACGACGGATCGGGGTCGGGCTAAATAGGTCAGGATTAGACTAAGTAGGACAGGGTCAGTCTAAGTAGGTCGGGGCCGGGTCAGTAGGACGTTGCACACGGTACAGTAGTCCGTGACGTCATCAAGGTCAAGGCCAGTCTAAGTAGGTCAGGGCCAGTAGGACGAGGTCACGTGACGTCATCAAGGTCACGGAAAGTAGGTCAAGGTCACGGAAAGTAGGTCATGGGGCCCAACAGGCCTGGATACTACTAATAGCTAATTTATTATTTGATATTAATGATATAAAACATCACAATAGAAACCTGAGTAAATACAAGTTTATTAACAACAAAGCTTCCACGACCATCAGAATGACGGTAACTGTAACAGTTCTCTCCTTCACCTTCTACGACGGTCACATGATGCCGAATTATAAATACTGGCCAATCATCAGTCGCCAATCGATGAAAAGTACACGTATCTGGGTCAGAACTTTCCAGATATTGACGTGATGATCAGATCGTATGTAAACATTACAGTTGAGGTTTTGCGTTAAAATTAAAGTAAATGTAACAATGTCACGTGCATTGTGTTACACTTGCTTTTAAACTAAAGGTCTTTAAAATCGTTAACGTGTTTAAAAGTCGACTTGCAAATGGAGCCACGTAGAAAATACGGCCTATTTGTACGAAACGTCTTGAACCGCGTTACCGTGATTTTGTAGTCGTTTGAAGTTATTTCGTTTCCAATTATTATTAACCGTTATTAGACGAGAATCCTAATAAAACCGATTAAATCGGTATACATAATTATAATTTTGTTCAAACTGAGTTGATATCCTATTTAAGGTACATCTCAAATTTTAAACTTACTGCTTAAAAAATATGTTCAGCGAAAGCTGTTTCTTTTCAACCTTAGCGTAGTAGACCAAAGTGTGATATTTTTCTCAGAACTGAGACCAAGCATTATGATTCTGTTGTGAATCACGTGCAGATTAACAAAACATTGGGTCACTTGGCTATAACTTAAGACTACAAATTTCATAGTATGCGTCAATGCAGTCGCCACTTTCCAACCAGCAAACTAGTTATTTAGTTTGGTCGCACTCGTGCGACTTGGACGTGAAAAATCCAGTCGCATATGCGACCAGTTGGTCGAGAACTTTGAGCGCTGGAAGAAACAAAACATACCTGATTTTTGCGGATGCATCGCAATGTTCTGTAATAATATCCATCCCAATAAGCCAGCACCAAGTATATATTATTTTTCAATACAAAATAAACCACCATTGTCAAAGTGTTGACATAACTGTCTTATGTTTTGTACATACATTAACCCACGTACTGAAATAATAATCGGAGTGTTTTCTTGATTAAATGGTATTTTCTTTCCGTGGCATGTACCTGTGGTTCCTGATTGGCAGGTGTATATTTAGACAGTCCTCATACACTGTGTCTAGACACACTAAAAAGACGTGCCTCTTTTATTAAGATCACAGGGTATTGTGTGATAACCGCGCGGACACCCCTCAAATCGTAATGGACATTATCAGCCCTACCTGCTTTATTACTGTAAGTAATTCTGTAAAACCCTTGATTAAGTAGACTTTCCCCATCTAAAAACACAAAACTGACCAGTTACGTAGTCCCAAAGAAAAGAAAATTATCATTTGGGTATGGTGAGTGGTCGTTTTTGCTCGAACGTACCCTGCCAATAGTATGCACTTTTTTCTTTGGATTTTTTTTAAAAGAGTAAAATACTATAACTCCATTTCGTTCTATTGATGCAATTGAAATGTATTTAGTTAAATAGTTTATTATACTATCAAGTCATTTATGTTGTTTTACAAGTCAGGTTGGTGAAAGCGAAGCTCCTTGTCGTAAATTAGAGCGTTTGTTTACACTGTGCATAGAGGCGTTGGACGGAGCTGACGTCACTTCGCCCCAAGCTATACCACCGGACGTCACAAAATGGCTGCTCCCAGTTAGCAGGAATAATCACGGTTTTTTATTAACTCTAAAATTACGCGTTTTTTATTTCTTAAAGTGTCAGTATGTGTTGGTCGTCCGGGTATGCATCTTTCCAAAACATCAGGCTCATATTTGAGTTGATCCTCCCTTTAACGTGAACCTAACGTTGTGAAAATCTGTAATCTTTAAATAGTACTTTATTTCTTTATCTGTTCTGTGTGCTAATATTTCTGCATTTCTTTATTTTCTGTCACCTTTGGAGCTCTAGTTTTTATTTAATTACAATCTGTAAGGTCCGAGAGACTGAACGTCAACCGTCATGACGTCGCGCTTTTTATACCCCGTACCAACCCCTTATTTAGGCAAAAAGGTCGGGGGGGGGGGGGGGGGGGGAAAGAGGAATATTCCATATAAGGTAAAGAAGGTCACGTTATAAATAGCGCATACTATATAAGGTCTAACTACACAGTACACTTCCGGGTGAGAGTTGATTGATGACGGCCACTATAGTTCCTAATTGTAACACGTTATGGTTCACATATTCACCTGTAGGAAATGGTGAAGAATTAAAACAATATGTATGTTTAATGGTAAGCCTTCTGGCTGTATTTTACCCATGTTATTTTGTATTATTGTGCATCGACCTTTTGAGACATGGGTGTACAGCGCAAGAGACAGCCGAAGTGAATCGGTTAATGAACCACCTGTTCGGACCGGTACTACAGCCAGAAGCGGTCATATAGCAAAAAACAGAGACGGAAATGTTCTACAGCCAGAAGTGGTCATATAGCAAAAAACAGAGACGGAAATGTTCTCAGTTTTGGAGTGAAAATAAATGCTTACATAATGTATGTTCGCAATGGTGTATGTTGTTAGTGTCAATGAGAACCCGTTCTATTGGCAATCTTCGTTTGAAGTTGGGCAATTTAATATGGATTTCAATGGCAGATGACATCTGTGTAGTGAGACCTAACGCAAATAATGTCAAGTTAAAAATAGCACTAAGTCGTAAATGCCGGAAATTAGTAATTAATAAATACAATAAACTAATATTTAAGGAAACCACTATTTTTCTAATAACTACTATACACTAGCATATTTAAATAATATCCTAGATTATCTAAAAAATAGTCTGTTTACAACCCAGTTAATATAGCAACAGGCTGAAAATCGTTCATATGTAAAGTTCAAACATGGCGGCTTATATGCAAATCAAATTGTGCTATTTTCACAGCTTCAACTGGCTAGAAATGGTAAACACGCTAACGACAAGTAGTGACTGATACATCATTCGATTACATAAAAATTCTATAATATTTCTTAAATAGTAAGAGTAATAATGACACAGATTATTTTAATATTTTCCTCGAAAAACGATCTCTGAGCCGCTAGTCTGCGGTGCGTCAAATAACCGTGAAGGCCCGTAAATGGAGACTTCGTCGTCAAACAACATTAACAATTGCTAAACGTCCACATTGTGTTACATTGCCCCCTCCCTTGAATTTTTTTTCGTCCCGAACAACAAATATATCTCAAATATACAAAATGTGACCATCACTAAACAAATTTAAAATAAATAAATTAGCCACTTAGGCTATTGCCAGTTAATTAATAAATATACTCCTTGCTCACGATATCGCGGGTTCCACAATATCGCGGCATTTAAATTTTTTTGCGGTTTAGCACGTGCAATGCCCCCTGATGGCACGTTTATTATTAGAAATGTGATTACAGACAACACAATGTTTTGCCGGTAACAAATTTCAAAAAAATTCTAAATTTTGGGTAAGTATTCATAGTTTTACTGTTTGGTCATAAAATAACAGTGATTTTACTGACACCCCCATGCTTATAAATAGCCCCAGTACTTAACATACACGCGTACAATTCTATTGCAACTCTGACAGCTATCAGACTGTCGTCTGGTTGTTGACAATCGAAACGAGGCTATACACGGTCACAGTGTTACTATATTTAGAACGCACGACCTCTAGAAAAGTATGAAAACATTTAAGGGCCATGCCTATATTTATTGGCAATTTAACAAAACACATAGCTTTTAATATGTTCTATTCTTGGTTTCACTCAATAAATATTGATTATATAACTGTTGAATCTTACTAATATGATGAACAATTTTAAAAATGCCCACACTGTCTTGCAGAATAATAATAATTATTACCTTAAATACCTGAAAAACTAAACGTTTTAAGTTGACTTTTCTTCGCTTTTGTGTTGAAGTTTGTTTACTAGACATTACTACAAATGAGAGACATTTATGACCCGTGCGGTCCACCGTATTGTAACGTTTGCGATTTACCGCGATATCGTGATAACCTCCCTTGAACGGAAGCCAGTGCTATGGTGTACTTCCATCAACTGTTTTAATGTTAGAACTGCATTTATTTGTCAACACAATGTCATGGACGTGATGCAAATATAGTAAAAATTGCAACCCAAGTATATTTACCTTCATATATGTTAGTACATTTCTTTATTTCTTCCAAATAGTTAAGTACCGCGATATCTTGGTACCCCAGTATACAATAAAGTACAATTATAATTTGAACATGATGATGATAAAATTAAACATGGACGTACAATATTCTCATCAGTTATATCTTGGTTACCAGAGAAACTTATCGGTAAAAAAAAAAGAGAAACTGTAATTATTATGCCTGAAATATGCTTAACCATTATTTCAGTAACCAACAAAAGAAATTTATCATTATAAATTGCTAGAATACATATATGTATGCTTATTGGGGTATAGATCCAGGTACTTTCCCCGTTGAGTTATGTTTAATGTAAATATCTCTTACATTTAATGTATTTGCACCTATACTTACCACATAATAATATACTGATCTATCAATACAAACCTGTAATATTTATCACAATAATAACACAGTCCAAGAATATCACTAAAAGTTTATATATGCATAATTGCAGTAGCAGCACATGAGAAGTCCACACTGCTATATCACAAATCTCCACAGTTCATGCTCGTCACATGTAGAATATCCTGAATTTTCACAAGTCACTAAGCCAAGGAATGATACAGGTATTTAAATGAACTTTTCCTAAGAATGTTCACAACTTGTACAAATGTCCATTACTACTACTACTAAGAAATGTCCATCACTGGTAATGAATATCCAACTGATAAGTGATATCCATAACTGTCAAGGAATATTAATCACTTGAAAGTAATCTTTGTCATGGGGTAAGGAATGTTAATCACTGATAAGGAATGTCCATCACTGCCAAGGAATATCCTTAGCTGAAAAGGAATGTTAACCACTGCTAAGAAATCTCCATCACTGGTAAGGAATTTCCGTCACTTGTATGAAATATTCATAACTGCTAAGGAATGTCAATCACTGGAAAGGAATGTTAATCACTGGAAAGGAATGTTAATCACTGATAACGAATATCCAACACTGGTATGAAATATCCGTAACTGTTAAGGAATGTTAATCACTGATAAGGAATGTTAATCACTGCCAAGGAACATCCATAATAGTTAAAGAATGTCAATCACTGGGAAGGAATGTCAGTATGGGTAAGAAATGTTAATCACTGATAAGGAATATCAGTTACGGGTAATGAATATCCAACACTGGTATGAAATATCTGTAACTTAAGAAATGTTAATCACTGATAAGGAATATCCATCACTTGTAAGGAATACCCAACACTGGTATGAAATCTCTGTATCTGCTAAGGAATGTTAATCACTGGAAAAGAATGTTAATCACTAATAAGGAATATTCTTTGTTTCCGGTCTGTCGGGTCATCATATTCTTAGTGTGTCTGGGTCGTTAATTTTTCTTCTTTCTTTTTTTAAAAACTTCTCCTTTTTTTCTCTCTCTGTGTCTTTTTCTTTCTTTCTTTTTTTTTCTAAACTTTTTTTTTTCTTTCTAAATTATCATATGTATGTGGTCTTTAAACTATACAGGGTTTTTTTCTGTCTAGTCATTATTTGTTTTCATTAATCTTGGCTTGTCTTTGTTTATAAATGTATATCCCACTTTAGGAGTCTGTCAGGTTACTTTTTTTGTAAAATCTTTGTTCTATATAAATTTCTGTACAACTTTGCCATTATACACTGCTGTTGGCACACTTTACATGTGCCAAGTCTTTTTTATCTGTATTTAACCAGCTTTTATTTTAAAGATTTTATTTCACCATGATAGAGCTTCATATTATTATGATAAACCACTCTACTAGCATGCTTGGAACGTTTCTTTTTATTTTATATAAAAGATCTGTTAACTAATTATTCTCTCTGTTATTAGGTATGGTCCAGTCCATTTCGACTGTAGTTTTGGTAATATACCTTTCTATTTCTTTTTATTTACCAACCAAATGGCATCACCAACTTATTATTAGACACTAACTGTTTTTTTCCTACACATTCATGCACTTGCCACATGCGATTTTGTAGGGCATCTACATAATCTTTTGGATCAAGAAATATGTCTTCTTCATCTGGCGAAGAACCATAAACCAAATTAGCTGGTAATGGCAGTTCTCTACCTAGCATCATCATATTCGGTGTTAAACCTGTACTTGTATGGACGGAAGATATGTATGCCATCATTACCAAGGGACGTTTTAGGTCCATAGCAACTTTTTCAAGTGGAGCTTTCATTAACTGTTGCTTCAGGTTCCCTCTTGTTATTTTCTGTGGTTTCTTCCGAGCTTGACAAATTAAACACTCTTTGCACCATTTCTTGATATCTTCATCTATACCTGGCCAGTAAAAGTGTTCTTTGATACGTGCTGTTCGATCCACTCCTAAGTGACCAGCCACTGGGTTGTTATGTGACCCTTCTAAGACCTCGGTCTTCCATACTTCTGCTAATAAAAGTTGCAACTTCGTGGAATGGCCAGTTCCACTAGGTTGTTGTCTGTATAAAATACCATCGTACATTCGTAACTTATCCCACTGATCTAAATATCTTCTAATCTTTGATCTTTCGTTTGAAACTTCTTTCCTGTCCTTTTTATTGACAAGTAGTCTGTGTTTGATTTCTTTTAGATCGACATCTGCTGCTTGCCCAGTTCTTATTTCCACTTTGGGTTTAGCTTGAAACCATTTACGAACTGTTTTCCATGATGGAAGATAGTCTAGAAGTTGTGCCAGGTGTTGATCCAGGTCTTTCGTCCCAAGCACAAGCGAGGACGTTCTTGGTCTATCATTCCCAGAACGTACTATGCTTGAGGATAGGCCTCTGGGCGAATCGCCCGGGATTCTTCTCCCGGAAAGCACATACCAGACGCGCGTCCGAGGTGTTCATCCCAGGATTTACCTGAGGTCATATTTTTAAAAGGGGAATGTGCACATTTTAATATTTGGCAACTTCATTTCTGTCTCATCCACACCATCCGGACTAGTGCAGGATATTGACCCATTCCCATCTGGAACTCTTCTATTTTCAGTCTTTTCTGCGGTTCTTTTGATTCCTTTTCCATTTTGTCTGGTAATAGCAAATATCACTATTATCTTTCAACTCTGTTTCTTCATCTGTACATTTAGTATGGTTAGAAAATTATTTTATTTTCTTATCTTCCTGGTGTTCACAATGTTTACATTCTAAGCATGGTCGTCGTGAGAGGTCATCCGCATTTCCATGTTGCCGTCGATGCTGTATCTCGAAATTATATGTTCCGAGGACCGTGTTTTATAGCTAATACTATAGCTAGTAGTTCTCTTCTAGTGACGCAATAATTACATTCACTTTTACTCAATATTTTACTGTAGTAGGCAACAACGTTCTCGTTATCTCCTTCCATCTGAGAAAGTACGGCTGCTATTCCTGTTGCACTTGCATCTGTGTCTAAGATGAATGGTTTCTCTGTGCATGGGTATGTTGAGACAGGAAATGTGACCAGTGAATCCTTTAACTTTATAAAGGCTTCTTCACATTGCTGCGTCCACTCCAGCTTAACTCCTTTTTCTGTTAAATGTTGTAATGGTTTGGCTATGTCCGCAAACTCTCTTATGAATTTCCAGTAGTACGAACAAGTTCCCAGAAAGCTTCTTATTTCTGTTACAGTCTGGTGTTGTGGCAAGTCTTTTACTGCTTGAATTTCGGTGGGTCAAGGTACTCTTCAAACGTGCTTCCAAACACTATGATATCGTCAATATATATCAAACACCTCTCCTCTAAAGTAGCAAGGGGGCTTAAGATCATATATTTTAAAAAGAAAAAGTTACAAGCCTCCTTTAAAAGTCATATAACCCTCTTTAATTCAAATGTTCGCCTGTTCAGGCTTCATCAGGGAAATCTGTCAACAAAAATAAAACATACGCACATAAAGCCACTAGCAAAAAGACACTTAAAGCTGTAACTAAAATAATAATTAATATAGGTAAGTCTATATAAAAAAAAGACCTACAGATACAGTAACATAAAATAAAACAGCCATCAAGCCATCAAACTGCAGGACAAACTACTGGTCAAAGACTAAAAGTATTGTAAAACTAAACCTACCATATGATTGAAGTAAAACGAAGTGTGGGGAGGGGAAATGATAATATGAATATAATTAAGAATACATAAATGAATGAAACAAAATAATGAATGGATAAACCAATAGCAAAAACAATCTGAATACATAAAAGGAATTTAACCGGATAATTTACAAGCAATAAAGACAAAACGTTACTAAATATATGTGTAAAAAGTATAAGTATATATGTGAATATGTAGGGAGTAGAGAAAAACGACAGCTTAAGACAGGTGACCGCTGATTACAGGTTGCCACATATACAGTCTTTAAAACGTTTAGTGTTGTTTCTTATTTTGCCGTCTGTACTGCTAATTAATGGTTGTGTACTTCACAGCTGACTGCATATAAACTGCCGACATGTCCTGCATATAACCTGCCGACATGTCGCCTCCTTCAGAAATAAGGTGATTGGAATGTATTAATATAAGCGTTGTCAATAGGTTTATTTTCTTTTTCCATTTAATTAGTTAATTCCTACTTCATGCAGTGTATTATCATAGGAAGTGAATCTACCAATGTCAAGCTTAGCCTACCCAGAGGCAATTTGATGCATTCCAGAGTAATACTTTCTTAATTGATACACAGCAAAGATGTCGGGACTGAATGAGTACTATAGTCCTGTTCAGTTGTTCAGACCATACGTTTTTAGCAAATTTTACGTTTAATTCCTATCCAATCCTTGTTTTCTTTACATTTGCATGAAAACAAACCCAAACCCCGACAGGTTTTATATACAATTCATCATCTGAAATGCACGAAGTTGACTTATTTCCATTTTACAATGGGCCTTGAATGTCCAAAATACGATATTATTGCTTGTACATATCAAGTTGATGGTCAATAACATATTATTTTCGAAGTATAATCTATGATTGCACGTGCTGTTGTAGGATTGTGTAAACCACATGAAATACAAGTATAGAAGGGTATATAAGTTCACAGAAAATGTATTACTGGACATTCAATACATTATTGTTATTTGAGTAAAATGTGGGTAAATCGAAAATTTCAGGCTACGCGCACGACTAAATATAGTTCCATCGCGTGGTTCTAACTAAACGCACATTAACTCCAACCAGGACCCAGTGGGACACCATGTGGGCAGTACACGAAGGGCAGAAATGTTCGCGAAAGAATTCATTGGACTCTCCAACGTACAACCCCCCCCAAAAAAAACCCCCAAAAAACCCCCCAAACAAACAAACAACCAAAAAACAAACCAAAACAAACAACAACAACAAAAAACAACCACCCAACAACAACAAAAACAAAAAACCCCGCAACAAAACAAAACCGAGAGAGGGTGAAGTAAGGCTGATTGAAAATGAGGAAGACGTCTACTTCAATAACTGGTATGGATAATATAATACAACAGTACATCTCCCATTCTTGCACATTCCGTTCCTTTTAACTGGCATACGAAGCAAATACATGTACGTGAACAAAGCAGGAAAGTATCATTAGAGGAACAGTAGCAAGAAATGGACAAAGTAATGAGCAAAATTAATTCTGCCACAGACCCCAATCAGTGAGTTCATGATGTAGTCTTCTGTACCGTTTGAATGCACATTATGTCAGTGTTGGAGGTATGACTGGCGCCAAAGTCAGGGTAGAATATGATCATTGCAGCAGTAGGCATACACCAGATTCATTTGTGAACTCAACGTATCGGGTTTAGTAAATAATGTAGCTGTTTAGCAGGAATCATTTACCTCTTCTCTTTGTCCAATTCTTACTGTTTTGTCTGCACCAATGGTTTTTTTTTTTTTTTTTTTTTTTTCATGTTTGTGTTAATTTACTTCCCACACAAGCTTCCAGGCACGGTAGGTATATTTATTATATAACATTTAGTGAAATATCTCAAAATATCAACGAAATAAAAGTGTTTTCAGTCACTCAGTGAAGATTACACATTTTAGAGTGAGACTTTCACTATTTCACTCTAAAATGTGTTATCGTCACTGTAGAAAGTGTTGTCTTTACTGTAAGAAAACCGGAACTATTTTGCTGTTGGCATTTTTAAAATAAAGGTAAATTGCCAAATGTTATATAATAAATAGAAAAGTTCATGTTTTTTGCGGAACTCGTGAGATATGATTGCAAATGTCACTCGATGAGATATAAATCATATTGGACAAAAAACATGAAACATCCTCTATATATTGCATTATATATATGATTTTGAAACTTACATACTCCATTTACACCTCTTTCAGATTCTCACTTTTTTTCTGCAACTCTGTTTTTTGTTTCAATATTATATGCATTATTAAACAGTCACTGACATTTTGAAATATTTCTCTGACTGGCTTTGAACTATTTTCATACTTCTTCATTTCCTAATAAGTTTCATATTAACTAATATGTGTTTAACCACTGCTCTTTCTGCCTTATGTCTCGTCCCAGCCAGTGCACCACGACTGGTATACCAAAGGTCGTGGTATGTGCTATCCTGTCTGTGGGATGGTGCATATAAAAGATGCCTTGCTACTGATGAAAACATGTAGCGGTTTTCTCTCTAAGATTATATGTCAAAATTACCATATATTTGACATCCAACAGCCGATGATTAATAAATCAATGTGCTCTACTCGTGTCGTTAAACAAAACAAACTTTAAGTTTCTGTCTTGGTGATGATAACTAGTTTAACGTGCCTATATACCACTAGGGTTTCGAACACGCCCATCCCGAGTCCGACCTCCGATAAGATCGGTGGCCTGACTCGGGATGGGGGGGGGGGGGGGGGGGGGGGGGGGGGTGTTGAAACTGGGCAGAATTTTGAAAATAGGAATTAGTAAAGAAGTTAATAGATAAAATAAAAAAAATAAAAAGGTTACAAGCCAAAAATAAAAAAGAATTGACTGCTCGGCCGAATATTTATATAATTTGGAGCATTTTAGAAGGACAGTCCAAAATTAAATAAGAGAAAGAAGAGAGGATCGGACTATTTAATAATATTAAAAAAAAGAAAGAAGTAATTTCGACATAAAATTTTGAACGCAGGTCTAAAAGTTTAAAGTCCGATCGATATGTCCACGCGAGTGGCCTCGTTAAGGCCGTTTGGGTGCACAGCATCTACGGGGAGGTGAGGCACCAGTCTCCTGTAGCTGTGGGTGCTAAGGCAGTGGACCATCTGTGGGTACTGGGTGCCGGTGACGATGTTCATGATTGTGTGGATGGTGTTGTTATCCATGTCATGGCTGAGGAATCCCTGTCGGTAAAGATCATCCCGGCGCGACGTCACTACCATAGCTTCCACTCCCCGTAGTTTGACCGTGTGGATGGCGACCTGGTGGCCATCGGGAAACGTCTTGAAGTTTTCCTCGTAGACCCCGCCTGGCAGTCTGTCGGGGTCCGTGACGTCTCCCACCAAGTACTTAGAGTACTGGCCTTTGATCTTCCGCGCTGCCACTCTCCAGTCACCCGAAGAGGAAGTAGAAGGCCGCGTCTTGGCTGGTTGGTCCCCCGGGGGAGTCACGACCTTCTTCTTAACAGCCCCAACATCCAGAGTCGCCGTCGCGGAGTCCCCCGTGGGTGGGGGTCTCGACGCAGACGAACGACGAGCGGGAACAGGTGACACTGGTCGCGGTGCACTGGTTGGCTGCTCCACTTCCCGCATCTGAACAGTCGGTCCGGCTGGTTGGCGAGTCGCCTCCCGTCGATCCGTCCGGTTTGGTCGTGGTGGGGGCGGCGACGCAGACGGGACCGCCACTGGCGGTTGAGCCGCCAGCTTTGCTCCCGCCTGAGCCGCCCCTGGCGCACGTTTCCTCTTCCTAGTTCCCTTCCTCTTGGCTGTAGCCGCGTCGCCATACACCAAGGTCACGGTTGCCCGTGACCCGGTGTACGCGACGCGGTATTCTAACAGCGATCCATAACTAGCGATCAATCCCCCCAGGTGGGGGGGGGGGGGGGTAGGTCGAGAGCGCACGAAATAACGTCCAACTTCATCGCTGTTCAAGTTGAGAGTCCTTCTGTCTTGGGATAAAATAGACCGGGAGCCAAGTGAGATTTAATTGTTGCGAGAGTTCCAAAAGGTTTGAGGTAGTTGAGGTGTAGAGGGACCCCAACTGACTACAGTAACCCAATTCTTAAGTAAATATAGTGCGGGAGTAAATAGGGGACGCTACTGAAATTACCCCCAAAATGGGATTTAATTGTGAAAGTTCCATTCAAAATTCCTTTTCGTGGCTATATTCCACGATAACCATCAGTACCACCCATGAGACGAATGTGCCTATCATTTCTCTTGTATTCCTGCTTTTGTAGCGCTGCCTATTCATCACTCAATGTGTGTAGTGAAAACGGAAGTTCGCATTCTGAATCTCAACCAAATATTCATAATTATCCTGGACCACCCTTTGTATGCCAATGACAAACGTATTGAATGTATATGTCTATTAAGTCATAGTGAATATCACTTAATTGTGTTTCTCGGATGCCTTCATATGAAGATGGCAGCACTCAAAGTGGTAGCAGATCTATATTCTTGATGGTAGTGAATTAGTGGATGTCCTAGTATATATAGGCTGGAGTTGCCTCTTCAGGATCGACACTCCTTTCTCAAAAGCCACTAATGTGACGCATCCCCACCCTCCTACAGTAGAAGACATGTATGATTTATACTTCATCAGTCAAAAACTGCTGCAATCATAGAGCTGAATCCTGTTCCAATTTTGTTTTTCAGTTCTGCAGTTGGAAATAAAAATAATGCTCTTTCTTTAAGCATTTGAAAAGTAAACTTCATTTTGCATAAAAGTATTTTAACATTATTGGTTTCTTGAAACAACACAAACTAGGTGACTTTCAGTGCATTTGCAAGATTTGGCGACACTTAATGAATAAAATGTTGATGTATATGCTGAATTTTGGCAGGGTGCTTCACAATGAAAAAAACCCCATGATAACCATTCTCTGCTGTTGCTATTGACCAGGAACAGGAGGAGAATAATGCTTCTTTGAAAGGTAGTAGTAGAGCTAGAGTCGTCTATGAACATCGGTCAAAAGTTGAAATATCCCACACACCATGAATAGACCAATGGCACTCAGAAGACATTTCTGAGAAATATCAGATTGGGACATATGGAAAATATATTTAAAGAAAGCAGCAAATAGATGAGTCATTGAAGTCCAAGCTTTCAATGATATGATGAACAGACTTATTAAGATGGGCAATGACAAGTATGGTATATTTATGAAGGAATGGATCGTTTCGAGATGAATAATCGTTTCTTCAAATGACTTCTAGTTTATAATAAATCTAAAGAACAACAGCATCTGTCTTGAAGGAAGACTGTTCCAGGCGTTATTACATTTCTTGTCAAATACAGGCATAGGTGATGCTGTCAGTGAAGGACATTCTAAAATCCAAATACACACAATGGACAGTTTTCTTGGTTCTGCGTTGGAGTAACATAGAGCTAGAAAGTTTGTTTTGTTCAATGACTGGCTAGTGAATGTCAAACATTGGTCATATAATCCAAGAGGAAACCGCTATAAGTTTTCGTTTTTGGTACCAGGCGCAGGGCACTGGCTGAGGCAGGAAAAACCAATCAGAGCTTGGGTTCACCTAAGGGATTCAATCCTTCGACTCAGGCATCTTAGGTGAACGCTGTACTTACTGAGTTAGATCCTGCCCCCTGTCAGTGTGGACAGTTATACTGTAGGCCATTAATGCATGTCAAAAATTACATTTATGTCGCTGCAAGAAATGGTGTTGAAATGTTTTAAGGATTTTCTATTATGTAGAGACATGTCAGTATGTTACACAAGCAGATCCTGGTGGTACAGGGGGTGTAACTACTTTTATGACATACTAGTATTTGCTGTATTGTGACAGGCTGCATGGTCGAAAACTATTTGTTATTAACTCTTTAAAATATCTTTAATATATTTTGCCTTGCAACAAGGGGCCATCTATAAAGTGCATTTGCCCAGAAAGGGGGGGGGGGGGGGGGGGGGGGGGGTCGGGGTTCGGGCATTACATGGGGAGGGGTACATACGTCAAAATGTATTATTTTATTGGTGTCAGATGGATGCAGTCCATGATCCTAATTGTGTCCAATGTACTTTTCAGCGTCGAAGATTAAGTTACACCTGAACACGCGTGGAGGTTGGGGTGGGGGTGGGGGTAGAGGAGAGTTATTGATCAAATATACAAAAGGTGTACATGGAGCAGAGGTGATAAAAAAAAATCCCCGATTTTGAAAAAATCCACTTTATGGATGGTCTCCAATTAGCAGTCTGAAAAACCAATTTTACAGTGACAAGATGGCGCACATCTCTTAGCAAAAAAATGGCTATTAACATGTTTTATGACTGTATACCATATTCATACATAATATTGACTTATCTGTACAATACTCACCAAAAGCTATCCATTGATATACTACAGGTCCATGTTCTAAAGAAAAAAAAACCCACCTTTCACATTGATTGGTTTCAAGGATGGAACTTTCACAACAATTAAATCCCTAATTAGCACTAATTAGTCTCTTTCTTAAGTAGCCTTTCCGCAAAATATTGTTTCTTAAGTTGTGGATTTGGGCTCAGTGAGATGTCCTCTAATAAGTAGCAAAGGAATTTTGGATGGAACTTTCACAACAATTAAATCCCATTTTGGGGGTAATTTCAGTAGCGCCCCCTATTTACTCCCGCACTATATTTTCTGTAGTCAGTTGGGGTCCATCTACACCTCAAACCTTTTGGAACTCTCGCAACAATTAAATCTTACTTGGCTCCCGGTCTAAAATGTTTTATTATCCAATCAAATACCAATTTCCTTAGCCATAATTTTACTTACACTGCCTTTTCTAGTTGCTTGAAAGCACTTTTCTGGTGCATTGTATACGGAAAGTATTCTGCCGATTAGGTAGGCACCAGGTTTCGTTGTTGATAGTCCTCAGGGTCAGCGAATATGTTTTTGTTTGTTTGTTTTCTCAACACTGTTTGTGCTTCAGTGTTCAGTGACCAAAATGGCCATAAAAAATGTAAGACACAAACATTCGACATACATTTGTCCATAAACGTACGAGTCAGTGTGTGTGTGTGTGTGTGTGTGTGTGTGTGTGTGTGCGCGCGCATTTTCCTATGTCAAATGTTAGTTTACTTTTAAATACACTGTATGCGTGATAGTGTGTGTGTATATATATATATATATATATATATAGATAGAGAGAGAGAGAGAGAGAGAGAGAGAGAGAGAGAGAGAGAGAGAGAGAGAGAGAGAGAGAGAGAGAGAGAGAGAGAGAGAGAGAGAGAGAATGTACGTACGTACACGGTACACAGTCGCACGCACACACACAACATATACAGAATCCGTATCAACTGTTGACCGCTAGTTCCTTATTGATAGGTCTATATAGCATGCATAACCCCGATGATTCAAGTTCTGGTCAAATAGTCAAATAGTCCTCGAGCGTTAGCATTTGTCCTGTGCAAATCTGCGCTCGATTTAAAGTAATGAATAAAGAGAAATACACAATACATTAAAATAAAATATCTTTTAATTAATGGTTTACAAACAAGTGCAGAGAAATAATTAAATATAATATGTAATAAATTAATTTGAAAATATAACAGGAGCATTTTAAGACCATAAATTCCTTATACATGTACATGAAATGTATAATATACTTCAAAAACATTTGTTGCATGTGTAATATAATATTAGTGTTGATACATATATACTCTGTCAAAAACGAAATGCATAGGTGATAGGGAACGAAGAAAAGTGTTTGATTTTACAAAATATAGTTTTTTTGTACAATGTTGCTGAATGACCATGTTTGTTAATGTTCCTGGAATGAGACAGCATGGCCAAATGCACCCTAAAATAAATTTAACGCACGTTGTGCGACAATTGCAGGAAATCGGCGTGAAATGGTCAGATTTTGGTGAATGCACGTGAAATTCGGGGAACAGATTGGGGTAGTGATGGGTATTTAAAGCTGCAATGATGTCTCATTTCCATTTCGACGTAGACGAGTTACAAGATGCCAAGACCAATCTTGCCGAATCGAAACATTGCAATAGGCCGCCTCCAGTTAGGTGAATCGCAGTCAGCAGTCGCACGCCACATGAACGCCCATCACAGCACCATTTCACGTCTCTGGGACAGGTACCAGCAGTTTCAATCAGCTGAAGACCGGCCCAGAAGTGGAAGACTTCGCATGACAACTGCAGCACAAGATCGCTACATCCGGGTTCTGCACTTGCGTCACCGAACTGCCACAGCGACGAACACTGCTGGACACATACCTGGTTTGAGAAGGGTGTCTGCACAAACCATTCGGAACCGACTTCGAGAAGCTGGTTTACGAGCTAGGAGACCGTATGTTAGCCCCGTCCTGCGACGTCAACATCGACATTTACGTGTTCGCTGGTGCACGAATGTACCAGGGGTGGAACTTAGGAAACTGGCGGCGAGTATGGTTCAGCGACGTTTACTTCTACAGCGACGTGATGGACGACAACGTGTTTACTGACGCCGCAATGAACGTTCTGCCAACAACTGCGTCACCCAAGTTGACAGATTCGGTGGAGGGAGTGTCATGATGTGGGAAGCCATCTCATACACCGGCAGAAGTGAACTTGTATCCGTACAAGGCAAACTGATAGCTGTACGCTACCGGGATGAAATTCTTCGACGTCACATGCTTCCCGTTTTGGATCGACAGAGAGAAATCTTTCAGCAGGACAATGCCAGGCCGCATACGGCACGTGTAACAATTGATTTCCTACAGAATGAGAACATTAATGTGCTGCCATGGCCATCGAGATCACCAGATCTCAACCCCATTGAACATCTATGGGACGAACTGGACAGACGTGTACGTCAGCGTGACCCGGAGCCTCAGACGCTTTCGCAACTGTCACATGCACTGCAGGAAGAATGGGCTAGGATTCCACGTGCCCGGATTCCGAGACTCATTCAGTCTAAGCCAAGGAGATGTCACTCAGTGATTGCTGCTGCTGGTGGCCACACAAGGTACTGATTTCAGCGCCCTCGTGCGACGCTGTTTGGTGACGAAACGCCTCCACTCATGTCAAATTTGATTGTGATACGATCATAAATAACGAAATTATGCCATTTTGTATTAAAGAGATAATTCCATGAATATTTCGCACATGCGTTTCTTTTTTTGACAGAGTATATTTTAACAAGACTAAATTATATATAATATATATTATAAAATTCAACAAGCCTGAGATATTTCATGCATATATTAGGGCCTACTGATATAAAAAGCATACTAAAACATGCCTACATAGGTGCATGTGTAGGGATTTATGCAGGGGGTGGGTGGGGATGTATTTTCAAATATTGATCTACTTCATATATGGCGGAAGCTAGAAAACATTGGTGAGGCAAAGCGTCAGTTTTTATAAGCAGTTCGGGAGAATGTTTCCTCGGAACATTTTGATCTGAAATGCAATTTTCTACATTTTACTTTTACAATTCATCATGACAAATGCTGGCGGCCCACGCATTTAACATGCATTTTTAAAGATTTTTTTTTACACATGTATATACGCCAGTCTTACACGAAAGTATTGAATAAAATAGCATAATTACAAATACAAATATGATATCAAGTACATTCATGAACAAAAATCTGTTATTTTACTAGTTTAATTCCCTTGGTAATGAACACGTTTACATCATTTCTATAGGGATTTGGTGCATGCCTGAGACAGCCAGCAGGCACACCCAAAACATATGTCCTGATTCCTAAAATACAATATTTTGCATTCTACAAGTAAAAGTCATCTTGACAAATGTAGGTACAGTGAAACTTCTCTAAACCGGACCCTCAGTAAACCGGAATTCCCTCAACCCCGAACTTTTTTCACGGTCCCGCGTTTTATGCAGCTTTAACCACTGAAATAAACCCCCGAAAACCGGAAACCCCTCTACTCTGAATACCGAACGAATTTCCGGGTCCCGTTTTGTTTATTCAATACAAATTTTACCTCTGAAGACCGAACAATTAAAAACTCTGAAGGAACGTCGCCTGTCTCGACCATACCAATCAGTTGTCAAAGTCGCGGTGTTACTAACTATACCAGATGGTATGCGCATGCTCGGTGTAGCGTGTCCGGGACGTGTTTGAGCGTGTGTCGAACAATGCTCTAATTAGTCTCTGTTACCTAGATTTCGGTTAAGCCTTGTCATTCAATTAACACCTTTAATTTTGTAACGGGAATAATCATGTGCACTGTGTTTATTGGGAATGAGATTATTACCTCTTCAACAATCTACATAAAGAGTTTCCACTTTAATTTGGTTATTGTTGGTTTATAAATGTAATTTAACACACGTTTGTACCTTGGTAATATTAATAGTAAAAATAAAAAAAATGGTTATCAAGGCTGTTTCTTAAAACCTCAGTAAACCAAACACCCCTCTAAACCGAAAATTTTATGCGGTCCCAAGGGTGTTCGGTTTAGAGAAGTTTCAATGTTACTTCTTATATACAATAAATATTATAATACTACAATAAATAATAAACAATATGATTCATGTTATTCTAAATTTTACACGTTTCAGAATGGCACACGAGAACTTGTGAAGTTCAGCCAAGTTCGAATGCATGTACATCGTGAATTAAAACAAAGTAACTATTCCACATGTACAATTCACACTAGTTATCACAGTTTTGTAACAAATATATTTCACATCATATTGATAAAAAAATTAATATTTTATGTTAAAATGTATAGCCAAATTTATTTTTTATACAAAGAATATTCAACATAAGTACTATTAGTTACATGTTCTAATGTGCAAATTCCACATATTCATTTCTTCAAACATTTTCAGTATATGTTCTACACATTTTATTTGAGCAAATGTTCAAATACATATCTTGCTAATCGTCTTTAACAAGAATAAGGAGAAGTGATTTACAGATTAATGCAAAGAACTATTCATATTAATTTTCATACTTATCACAAGTCACAAAATAATCACATGTATGGACGTGAGTCTTTTTCTGCAGTGTACTGGTTGTATATCACTGTCAGACTACACACAAATATGTCCCATCACTAGTCATAATTAACGTCTCAACGAATCCCCATCTGAATCATCAGCAAAATTTAAATCATCTTCATCTTCTTCTTCATTATCATCATCATCATCATCATCATCATCAGTATCATCTTGTTCATCTTCTTCCTTGTCTAAGTCATTTGGATCATCTTGTTCATCATCTTCTTCCAGTAAGGCTAAACCAACCTCCAAAACTAAAAAACAATGAACCAGTAGTAAGATGTATCTTACGATAGGATATGGTTAATACAAAACCACTACCATTTTCTTTGGCTAAACTGAACCAGGACAATTTATATCAATTCCAGCATCTTAGCAGAAGGAATAATTATAATAAGCATTTTGAGCAACAATCTGTTCTGAACTCTTATACTCGATCATCATTATATCGAAAGAGGTCAACCAATCACTGGAACATCACCAATAGTGAGGATTCTAGAATATTGTTTTAAAAAATAATTTGTTTTGATCAATTACTTACCATCATCTCCAAATATTGCTGGAAAACTGTCCAAGTGAGAGTATCCATCTGGTTTACTGTTGGACGGTCCTCCTTTCAGTTCCCAAACTACAGGCCTCGACTGATTACGCATGAAGCCAACTACATGGTAGCCATCTTTGGTAAGCTCCACTTGATTCAGCTGAAAAAAATACATGTACAAACTCTACTTCATTTCAGTTTTACTAAAACATATTTACATGAGAATGTTAATACAGTAATTGTTTTCACGATTTTGCAGACCTTGACGTTTATTTCAATGATATCCTAATACCTAATTGCTACCAGCTGTTGAAATCTCCTAAACGTTAACAAAAGCCAATGGAACTAGAATTCTATGTAAAAAACCCCGATTATTTGACTGAAGAACCAGCTTTGGGAATCTGGTATCCCAAGCTCAATTTTGATAACCAAATCACCCCATGGAAGGTGATTTAGGTCTTTCATAATAATTTAGTTAGCAAGTTAAGAACATATTTTAGTCAAAAGCTTTGTCCATCTGACATTAGTCCTTACTTGTTGAACAATACATATATAAACACAAAACTGTAATCACCATGATTCGGAGGTTATTATTGTTCATGTACCATTTCGCAACTAATTAAAAGAGGTATAACACACAAACATATTTTCTTAACCTTACATCAGAATCTGGTGAATATGTAGCCAGTCGTTTCATATCCATGTCCAGAAGTTGTAAGGTGTTGTCTTCAACCCATGTCCCATACGTCAGAACATACGGCCTCCCAGCAACAACCCTAATCGTGGCACAACCACCGTGTCCATCAAACCTTTGCTTTGTAACACCTCTACAAATACTAACCATGATTCCACCATGTTAATGGTAGTCGATACCCTTATATTATACACATGTACACACCATACACACACACACACACACACACAGAGAACAGAGACCAGTGTTTAGAGAGCGAGATAAGATTGAGCACGGGGATAGAGAGCGCCAGCCAGCGAGGAGATAGAGACGATCGAGGCATATTCCATACGAGAGAGCAACGATCTGATCGGAGATCGAAGAGAGAATCGAGACAGTTGCACCTGTATAATTCCTTTTGCCATTGTTAAGAAGTGGCACCTACACAGCTATTAATAAACCATAAACATTGTTGTAGATATATTCATTGCCATGTTTTACCCACTCAATAGTGTATACTCGTTTTCCATTGTTCTTTCTTTTTTTTTTTTTTTTTTTTCACCCCCTTTTTCTCTTTCCCTCTTTTTTTTCATTCAATTCCCACCATCTCTATCTCGCTAGCGCTCGGCTCTTACTCGTCCTGTCACACAGGACACGACACACACAGTTATTTTTTTCTTTTCTGAGAGAGAGAGAGAGAGAGAGAGAGGAGAGAGACGAGGAGAGAGAGAGGAGATGAGAGTGACGGAGAGGAGAGATGAGAGAGCGAGCTGATTCTTCCCCTTGAGGGGTCCGGGGGACGGGGAGAGAGAGAGAGAGAGGAGAGAGAGAGAGAGAGAGGGAGACCTAGGGAAGAGCGAGGAGAGAGAAGATAGACAGTTGAACCTGTATATTATATTGGTCATTGAAGGATCATGGCAAAAGTGGCCGTTATGGGCAACAGCTATTAATAAGACGAGAAACAGTGTTAGTGGGATATAGTCAGTGCCCCAAATAGATGCAAGTGAATCAAGGCAAAAAAGAGAGAGAGAGAGAGAGAGAGAGAGAGAGAGAGAGAGAGAGAGAGAGAGAGAGAGAGAGAGAGAGAGAGAGAGAGAGAGAGAGAGAGAGAGAGAGAGAGTGTGTGTGTGTGTGTGTGTGAAAAGTGTCAAAAGAAACGAAACGAGACCATACGGTAATTAGAACTCAATTCCGTGAAATGCAAGGCAAGCTTCAACATTCAAAAATAATACACTACAGTCAAGATAATATACAACAAAGGTTTGTTTGTAAATGAAATGCAAAACTAAAGGTAAAAACACATGGCCATAGTTAGTGAGGTGTCACTTTCCATTTCAGTGTTTCGAATACCAAGTCCTCTTCCTATGTAAAACACACACTATTCTAATTTCAACCCAGAAACGTTATACTACTAACTATTTCTATGAAATGGAAAGTATGTGTACATTCCAACCAGTAAATTAAGGCACCAATCTTCATTTTCTACATTTTATCACATAAAAGATAAATATCGAGGGCTGTGAACCAGAAATGCCTATGTTCAAAATACTGTTTTCTACTGCACCCCATTCACACAAAAAACCTCGAATTTGAAAATTTGAAAAATAACAAAAGAAAGCAATGTTTTCGTTATTAAAATTGTATAACTTTGGATCATACCAACACCCCGAAACTATATGAAGTTGTGGACTAAAAATGAACATAACCTGCACTTGTTACGGTTGGAGAGACAAGGACTTGGATGTGGAGGTGAACAGTGAGAGAAGTTGAAAGATAGGAGGACTGTCCAGATCGGGAAGAAATGAGATGAAATTGAAAGGAGAGAAAGAAAAGGGGGCAGTGGGAATAAAAAAGAAACCAAATGGACATAACCAGTTCTGTTTGTCAGCCCTTAATATTTAAATGTACTCACCAGTTTTTAGATCATACATGCGGATCATTCCATCATTTAAGTTGGCCAGGACAGTGGTGTCACTCAACAACTCGAATGACTCCACACCCGTATCTACATCATTATTCTCAGCATCCTGGTATTTGTTGTAATATTCCACATCTGCCATTTCTGCTACCAGCGTTTCTGAGAATGAAAAACACAAAGTGTTCATACCAACAGCAACAACATGTTTACAACATCGAACGACTCCTGAAAGCCTGCAATATTTATTTATGGTAAACACTCGGAAGTCATTTCACAATATGATGCATCACTGACCAAAATAATGTCTGACCTAATACCCTATTTTGACCTTCTACATGCCTTTTTATCTTTTTGGTAAAAATCCGGTATATTTCAACTATGGACTGTGCTCATGACGAGTGCTCACCTTTCAGGAACACCTGATATCCACGTGATCAATGAGTGCATGTCATAACAGCTGTATATATTCCATTGAACTTTATCCTGTGTAAGTTTGGGTTTTCTAAGCTTCGGAGTGGCAGTCCTCCTGCAGACGTGGCAGGAGGGATGAAACATCCTGTTATGGATCTCCTAGGAAAGTGGCAGTCCACCTAAGATTGAGTACCTAATAGTGGATCATGGAAGCAATCACGAATTTGCTTAACATCCTTTTAACTTCCTACTAAACAGATACGATTTTGATATGGGAATATGGTTTTGTCGTTCAGATTTACATAAATCTATAAAAGAAACATGAGGAACGAATTTAGAGTAAGGTGACTACCCAGACATAGCCCAAACCCATTTTTGTTTTCATTTAGAAGCGAACTACAAACTTTTAATATTGTTTCTCTCTTATATTTAGTATATTATGGACAGCACCATTCCTGGCCCATTTTCACATAGTTTAGAGCCATCATGAATATTTCTAAATCGCAAAAACACAAAAATCTGAGAAAGTTCAACTAAAATTGATAAATGTATGATTTGTGAATCTGAAGGACTAAACCGTCATCCATAATCAAAACTGTATCTATGCACAATGCAGTCGAATGGGCATTTGGTAAAATAGTGGTTGATTCCATGAATCTTTATCTAGTGCCTCGAGGAGATCCTTTACTGAACAATACATCCTTCCTGCACTTCTCATTTCAGAGATGGATCGGGGGGGGGGGGGGGGGGGGGGGGGGGGGGGGGGGGGGGGGGGGGGGGGGGGGGGGGAGACAGGGTCCGGGCCCCCTACATTTTTCGATAGTTATAATTTTATTATATATTAATATTAATTTGTTTTTATGATCCCCCTCCAAACCTCCCCCAAAATTTCCTTAGCATTCCATCTCATGTCACTGGGGCCCCATAAATGGATTTTCTGGATCCGCCACTGCATATATAGTACCTACGGACCTGATTTACAAACTTTAAGGTATTACAATAGACTGTCAAGCCTACATTAAAGCTGTTTGTACGTTTGTACCCTTATTACAAACAATATAAATTGAAAACAATCTCGACAGATGATGCTGTCTTGGGAATCACAGGTGTTTATTGCCACACAAATAGTAAGAATGTGCGACTCTTGGTCACGTGAAGGACTGAAGTTAATTGGGATGTCCGTTGCAATTGTAGAAACAGTTTGGGTTAGCAGGACAGTTGTAAACAAGTGTTACTTCCCTCCCCCTTTTTGTTGTTTAGACTGTTGTTAATCTCTGTTATGTAATATTTAAAGAAATAATTAACAGCGATTGGTCAAGAAATAATTAACAGCATTTGGGGCGAGTTGACCTGCTTCCTTCACAAACAAGTTTACCATGTCAAAACTAACAGAACAGACATCAATGCAATAAATATAGATGTTATTAAATTATATGCATTCTACATGTATGTATTAACCCATAAAGAAGGATATCAATATAAAAACACTAAAGCTATTACACAGACCTAATAATCTCTGTTCATTAATGTTATTTATACACAGCCAGTGTAATATAATTGGTTCAAACAAAACTCGTTAAATGAAAATTAATGTAGTTATTTTCTGAAAATATGTTTAGAAAATTATCATCTGCATCACATAAAAATCTTATTTAATGTGATGCATCTAAAATAAACGATTGTGAAGTGTAAACTTACTGGTCGGGATGTTCCAAGATACTAAGACAGATTCATCACTAGAATGGTGTGTTCCCTTGGGAGGTTTGATTGCTTCGAAGATCAAATAATTTCCATCATCCGTAATTAAAGCACGATGTATGAACAGGTCATTATCACAGCCAGCTGTTTCTTTTGTTATCATGTACATTAAAGTGTATGTCTTCAGATTAAACAATACAATGGGACCTTCATCTAGTCCAATTGCAGCGAGAGTCCCTGGCTTATTAACCTACAATATGAAAGAAAAAAACAACAACGACCACATGTTTTATTAACACACAGAAACATGCTTGATAATGTGTATACCAATTGTCCTTCAATCTAATTATAATGGACGCTATGGGATGGGATATTTGTTAATAATTAATAATGGTGATGAATATCCATCGTGAATTTCAAGGCATTGTTAATTACTTTCCAAGATATCATTTGTCAACAAAGTCTGTTGAAAGACAAAATGAGAGGTGTACCACAATATTATCTATGAACAGTCTGCTGAAGTGGCAAACAGAATCAGTGATATATCACAATGTTATCTATGAACAGTATGTTGAATATGAAGACAAAGTGAGTTATGTACCACACTATTATCTATAAACAAAATTAATTTCAAAACAAGTTGATTCACGTGATGCCATCTGTCAACATATATGATATGTTGAATATGAAGACAAAGTAAGCAATGTACCACGATATCCTCTATGAACAGTGCTGAATTTGAAACAAGCTGACTCACACGATGCCATCTATCAACATAGTATGTTGAATATGAAGACAAGCTGTGTTAAAACGATATCATCTGTCAATAGCATGTTGACTTTGAAGGCAAGCTGACTTACCATCATATCAAGTATTAACAGTATGTTAATTTGAAGACAGAGTGGGCGATGTACCACGATAATATTTATCAATTTAGTCTGCTGAATTTAAAGAAGATCTGACTTGCCATAGTATCATCTATCAGCGTTTAAGAATTGTCTGTTATTTCTTTTACATTCATCGGGCTATGAACAAAACAAATCATCGCAAACTGTGTGAATAGGTGAAGTAAAAGAAATAACAGACAATACTTATATAATTGAATTTAAAACATAGTTACTACTTCATATTCCATTTTGAATTTTTGTTTTGGTTAAAACAATAACATTCAGTAAGAGAAATTAACAATATAAAATGACGTCATCAGGTATGACGTTCCCTGACGACTAATTTTTACATTCATCGAGAAATTAACAAACTCCCGTTGCTACGGCTCGATCAATGGGATGACGGTATATTGTAATGAATACAATGGAAATTTAATTATAATAATTTGAATGAATGAATGAATGAATGTTTAAAGACAAGCTGACTTTATGATATCATCTATTAACATAGTCTGTTGAATTTAAAGACAAACTTACTTACCATGACATGTCAATATAGTCAATATAAATTTGAAGATAAACCGACTTACCACAATATCATCTTTCAACTGTGTTGAATTTGAAGACAAGCTGACTTACCATGACATCATATCTATCAACATCTGTGTTAAATTTGAAGGCATGTTGATTTACGACGGTATCTATCAACATAGTGTGTTGAATTTCAAGATACGGTGACTAACCATGATATCATCTATCAAGTGAAGACAGTGTGTTGAATTTTATTATAATCTGACTTACTGTCATATAATTTTTCAACATATTCTTTTGAATTATATGATAAGTTGACCGACAGTAGTATCTATTAATATCATCTTTTGATTTTGAAGATAAGGTGAGTCACTTACCACAATGTCATCTATCAATGTAGACTGTTGTGTTTCCATCACCTTTATCGCCTTTCCACTGTTAATGCTGAGCACTTTTAGATTTTTCCGACCTCTTGTAGAACATAAAATTTCTGAAAAAAGATTCCTGTTTTGTTGACTACATTATGATGTTTAGTCAGTCATGAAATACTGACTTACATCTTAATTTCTTAAATATGGAAATAATGATAATTGAATAGTTATATGCTTATTGTCATCGTTATTTCTCATGTGCATAGTCTAAAATGTATTTAAAATATAAAAATACATTAGTTTTAAATAATTTTACACACAAAAATAATTCCACCATACCTTTGTTATGATTAATTAAACAGTAAATTCCACTTGGAGAAAGTTTCCCTTGAAAGGTCCTGATAAAGGTCATGGTCATTAGGTCAAGCAGCTTGAGTTTCCGATTTACTTGTATGATGGCGTGATGGTCTCCAAAAGGTTTGAAGTTTTGACATGCATTGCTCTGAAATAAAATACTGGTATAATACTTCAGATAATTACATCTTTTATTTAAGTAACACATGCTCAGCAAATTACATATACAAGTATTATGTAAAATAATAAAGATTTAAAATAATACCATAGGTCTACGAGATATAACATAAAAATAAGGTACAAGGAATTTGGAACTAAGATATTTTGCATACGAGTTTGCATATAGCGAATATCTGGAATTACGCACACTATTTTGCAATACATATACAATTTTGTGTGTTTTTATTTGAGGATTTATCATAAACTACTTCAATGACATTCAAAATTTGTGAGCTAATATATGGTTGGTTGTTCAGATTTACTGCAACACTTTAGTGGGATTCTGAATCTAAAAACTTACTTTTTGAAAATGATTAGACATTTCTTGGCAATCAAGGCAAGACTTTTTAGCAACAGAGAACATATTGCAGATATGTTGCGGTTTTGGGCGATATTGCATTCGAAATTGCTTGTTTGAAAAATGTTAGATAATTGCTAGGATATCGTCAAATCACTGCTTGCAGCTTTATTTATTATCACCTTATTATTATTATTATTATTATTATTATTATTATTATTATTGCATGGAAAATTATGAAAAACAGTATGATGAAGTGTTGTATTCAAATAATATTTGGAAATAAATTTTTAAAAATGGTATAAAACATGAATCTTTACACTGAAAACGGATTGATTGAAGCAGTGGAGAAAATTGCATAATACAACTTACCAGTTTAGCCTCTCTGGTCACATTAGACTTGCCTAGGTCAAACACCTGCAAGTAAAAGTTTCCAACACCTTTCCCACTTTGTAGCAGGTAGCGTGGGTTCTCCATCAATTCAATATGTCTGCAAGAATTTAAATGAATTTTAATAGAATGCGCTTGTTTGATATTGCACAGTTGTTTTTATGAAAGGGAAAATAGATTTAGAATATTACTAGATATATTATTACATTTAACTATCCTAACATATTTGGCAAATGTAGGATCAGCAACGTTCCTTATCTGAAACTCCACAAGTTGATATACCCGTAATATATTTTTTTTAAACCCGCAAATAGGCCCATTGGCAGGATTCGAACCTATTAAACCAATTCACATGGCATTTGATAGCCTGCAACGTTAACTACTCGGGCAATAAAGGTGAGGTGTGAAGAAAGTGGATTCATAAATCAAAATTCGCATCCCCCTTTATTTATTCACACTGCTTGAAGACAACTATCAGTTAAATGAAAGCCATATATATATCAGCTCTGCACGGCAATATCTTTAACACTAGTTTATACTGTAATGAAGGTTTATGTGCTTCTTCATTTTGGTTTACACAAAGTATATTCTTTCATATTTTCAGAATATTCTTACCAAATTCAGATATTTAGAAAATAACAGTCGTACCGTTATTTTAAATACATATATGCATGCCGGTTTACGTTTTCACATTAAATAATCGTAGATTATACATGTTCAAAGGTAATGTAGACGTTCAGAAGTTCTAGCAGTGTCTTACTTGAGCTGAATATCTTCTTTTGTGTTTTCCTCAGGTCCATCAGTCTGTCCTTTGTGACTATCTTCTATCTCTTCACGACTGGTGTCCCAGATTCGCACCACTCTATCATCACCAACAGTGACGACAATATGCAGGTCGGCTGTGACAACGTCTACTAAATTAACTGTATGTTGAAGAATAACAGATCGTGATCCATCTTTCAGATTCCACACAACAACCCCTCGTCTGCTTGGGAAATACAGCTCTTTACAGCTGGAGGTGAGTCGAAATTTTTCAGAAAAATCTTTTTCATAGCCTGAAACACATATTGTAATATTTTCACAATGGTTTGGTTTAACCAAAGAAAAGAAGAACAAAACCCCATACAAAATCCAACAGTAACAAGACTAAGAAGTAACAAATATCCAAAGTAAAACAAGAAGAAGAAGATGATGATTATGAGGAACATAATGTAAAGGACAACAAGGAGAATAAAAAAAGGAAAATTCATGTGCATGTAATATCTATACTCTCATAGTATAATTATGCAATATTAGACACGCCATCATCAATAATAGGAAATTACATTGTACATTATGTCCAAGACGTTTCATAAATGCAAACCATTAAATCCAGTTGTATTTGAACAATCGTGGATGCACTTTCTATATTTCATTATATTGATATCTAACATGACTATATAATATATATATCAGAGATGGGGCGATTATACTTGACAAAGTAATCGATTACGATTACTTGAGAATGTTACGATTACGATTACGATTACAGGAAAACTGAAACGATTGTGAATACATTGTCCAATAATCATGATTACAATCATGATTACATTTTCACAAATATGCACAAATAGTGAAATGATATTACCAACATGAAATTATTCACTTTATTTCACAGTAATACTGATTTCATTCATTGAATGACACAATGGATAATTTTGGATTATTTATGAAATGATTTTAAAAATATATGAACAGCAGGGAGGGAACCAAGTTTCTAAAACCAATTTTTTTAGTCTTAAATTTGGATTATTGAAGAAAAGGCACCCATAACCATATGTACAATTATTGTATCAGTGCATAAAATATATATTATTTTTGTATTATTGAACTATGCCATAATTAGTAATTGCAAACTGTCTAATCACTATTACTTGCTGCTTTGTATTCTTTGTAGAATGTATACCATTTAATTCCATCCACAAATTAAAATAAATGATTATTTTTTTCAAATCTATAAATGAAGAAATAATGAAAGAACGAAAGAAACGAACATACATAAATACATAATTAAACTGATATTTTCATACATGTACATGTATTTTATGTGCACAAATAGCTCTTGACACTTTAAAAATGACTATTATTAATCAATCGATTTTATTAACAAGTTTTTGCAGTCATGCTTTTATTAAATTGCATTATATATATATATATATATATATATATATATATATATATATATATATATATATATATATATATATATATATATATATATATATATATAGCACATAACCACATTTAGATGTGTCAAAGGCTATGCCTTAAAGCTCAGTAGACTATGTCAACAAACTGAAAACATGCATTTGAAATATTTACCTTTCCATTCATTTTTCTTCTTCATGGTTTTAATGTTATACACATTGAGATTGTTGTCATAGCAGTTTGCTATAATTAACTCCTTTCCATCAGATGTCATTGCCATGGCTTCAATAGTGTGCTGGTCATCATCACCATCCTCTGTCTTGAAAGGTAAAAATGGTTGCACCTTATGAACGAATGATTTTGTTGCTAGATCCACAACAAACGCCCAAAACTGGTCTGAATCCAAGCACACCAGGTGCTTTTCACTACCTGTGAAACACACAGTAAATATAATTCTATGACAGAAAACAGTTATAGCATAAACGGTTTCTGAGAGACAATTAATAAAGAAAGAATGGCAGCTATCATTGTTAAATATGAACAACAAAACCAAAATATATTACCAAGGCCGTAAATCTGCACATTGCAGAGTCGAATGGACATATGGCAAAATAGTGGATGATTTAATTAATCTATGTCTAGTGTCTCTTCTATAGGAGGACAACCACCCCCGATGAGTAATGAATGTGCAAGTTTCGTCGAACAAATGAAAAAAGTATGCATAATTTCAAAATATCGAATAGCATCAGCCATCATTTTGGTTAATGATTCAACGTATTTGGTAGATATAGCCTCCAAATGTTTACAATAAAACCTTTTGAATGCCATCAGAAGTAACTGGACATCATAACCCTTATGGAACAACGTCTGTGCCAGAATAATATGTCGTTGTTTGAAATCTGCATACAATGAGCAGGCCCTAAGGTATCTCAGAAGTTGTGATATGTAGACACAAAGAGCTGGATCAGAAGTTATATTGCTCGAAATAATGGGAACATTGACTATTGAAAAGTTGAAGTCATCCTTTTTGTAATACATCTTTGTTTGGAGACCAGTGTCGCTTTGAATCTCTATTGTATAGATCGATGTAGGAAACTGATTTAATACCTTCAGATGTTTCTTTTATTTCTAACGCAATCAATGGAAGCTATTATTGAATGATATAAAATCACCAATATAGCGGAAAGTAAACTTAAACATTATAGCCAGATTCCTTTGTTTTGAATTAACCACATTAGTAAGAAATTCTTATTCATATGCATAGAGAAACAAATCGGCGAGTAGTGGAGGACAGTATGTGACCATGGGGAAACTATTCAACTTCAGTAATAATGGCATACACTCATATAGGGCTGTTTTATAAAAGGCAACTGGCATATGATCGTTTCATATAGGTATGTTTTCCAACAACATATGTCAGTGTCAGCACCGAATAACCATATTGTTGTGGAGATACAAAAACATACATGTATTTCGAACAACTGCACATAAATCAATATAAGGAAACTATTGATGATAGTAGAGGTTTTTCAAGTCGTATCTACGCATCACACGACAAGATGTCTTCCACGTTCACTCACAGTCAAACCACTTTTACCTAGCGAAAATTAACATAATGCCAGTTCATGAGAATAGTACCAAACCACTAAAAATAAATCCTTCCTTACCTATACACAATCCATAGTCTCCCAAATACTGTCCTGCTTTTAACAGATTGCATTCAATTTTATGCTGCAGTTTGCCAGTCATTGCGTCATAAAATGTAACGTCCTTATCAAACACGATGCCCACCAGGGAACTGTTTTTGCCACATGGACTAAACAGCCTTTTGCCTGTGTCAGATAGATCAATGGAATAGGCCAGTACTCCTGTCTTGACATCGTAACCCAGAATGAAAAGGTTAAAATCTACTAGGAGAATTTTCCCACTGCAGCAGAAGTGGAGAGTTCCAGGGTCATCTCCTACTCCATCAGTTGACCGTACAAGCTTTCCTTCAGTTACATTCCAGAATTTGATCGATTTGTCTCCAGCACCTAGAAATAATTTCGCAGACATCATAAAATACGTTAGGACATATATTCTTTGGGATAAATTGATACTAGCACATTTCGATAACTCAGTCGAAACAAAAACACGTTTAAAATACCTCAAAATGTGAATCTACGAGCAAGGTCCGGACATTTTCATGAACATCCATTGTATTTCAATGTATGATATCCCATTTATATGTTGTACACTCACATGTTACAGCAATTTGTCCATCTGGAGACAGAGCAATACTCGTAACATCGCCTTTGTGTCCAGCAAGACAATGTACAAGTTTCCCACCAGGTGGAGTCAATATCTTTTGGTTTGGAAGGAGGTAATATGACGGTGAATTTTTGCAGTCTTCAAGAAATTGTTCTAAACCCTGAAAATAATATATATTGATATGTAATACACATCTCAAACAAATACGGTTGTCACTTTACTTTTTGCTCGTTCATTTTCAAAATAAACAAAACACATTTTGATTTGTCATTGAATATCTGAGCCTTCATCAATTATTTTAGAATAGTCTCAAAGATTATGAAAAGTAACAGGAAATATAACAAAATCAAAAAGGACGTTATCAAAGGTTACAACATCAAATAAACCTACAATAAGTTGAAGAAATTCAAGGGAGACATGCCTATTTCATTTCAGCATCTGTGAGTTAAATGTCCACTTACAAAACTTCTAATCACAAAATCATTATGTATAAGCATCATTATATTTTTCTCCTAAACATATTTATAATACATATGTAAATTAAAATCAGAAAATAATGTACTAACAATATGTAACGATAAAAGCCAATAACATAACAAAATACTATCATAGTTATTAACAACAACCCCCCCCCAACCCCCCCAACCCCCCCCAACAACAACAACAACAAAAAACCCAAAAACAAACAAACAACAAACATCCAAAATGAAAAAAAAAGAATACAAAATACAAACAACAAACAAACAACAAAACACACCAACAACAAATACAAATAAACAATGGCTTACACCTAAAAAAAAAACCATCAAGTACAATTTGTCTCATATGATTTTTTAATTATATACATTATTGCATATTAATGTTCGTGGTAGTTTGGTTAGCAACGTCCTTAATAAGTGTGCTTAAAGCCTGTCAGTTCATTAGACCGGACAGTCTACATGCCAGTTTTATAGCTAAATGAGAGCTTAAAACACATAGAAACTGGCAATACACTGATGTTATGGCAGTGGTCGTATGTAAAGCCATACCTTCTGAAAGGTTTAGTTTAATACATCATTATTGAATATTTGATTTTAATATAAATGTAGTTAATACCTTAGAATTGTATATTTTTACGAGAACTTGTGATGGAAGTTCATACCTTCTGAAAGGTTTAATACATCATTATTGAATATTTGATTTTAATATAAATGTAGTTAATACCTTAGGATTGTATATTCTTCCGAGAACTTGTGATGGAAGTTCATCTGGGTTAGAAATCAGTGCATCCTGAGAAAGCTGAAGTGTTTCTGTCAGTGTTTTCAGTTCTGGATCATTAGGCAAGACTTTGCGAGCTTCAGAAAAGTCATCTAGAACTTGTCTGAAATTCAATATTTAGTGTTACAAACATCATTTCTGACAGTCTTAACATACCACAGTACTTTAACTGGATAACAAAAGGTTAGTATAAACAAGCTCTTCACTGCTTCAATAATAACATTGTCAAGACATCTTTGCAATGATTAATACAATGTCATGTATCTTGATAAAATATTTCTCTTGACCCATGTAATGCTGAATATTATTATACTCTAAATGTTAAATTCTTACCTTAAACCTATAGCATGTAGTTTTGCAAAAATGAAATCAAAGCTTGAAAGACATTCTGTTTTAAGTTCTTCCATCTGTCTTGCTTCAAGCCGGTGGTATGGCAGATTGGTTAGTTTCCTCAAGTTGTAAGCACTGCCAAATTTGAGTGGCTGTAATGTCACGTGACGGTCAGCTTTACTTTCATTTCCTTCGTTGTCTTTGTAAGCCTTACGTTTTCCTGTGGCATTGGAAATGTTAAATTTTAGAAACATTAAATATAAAACCATAATAAATGTAGTTACTAAATTAGTAATGGTCAAAAAATATCCCCAGTATATCATCATTGTAGTGGAAAAATTAAAAATAACTTTTACATAAAATGTATTCATATTAGAAAATAAATACCAAAATATGGAGCACAATTTTATACATAGAGATATTAATTGCTGTAATGCTACAAGCTCATATTATTCTTAAATATGGTTACCTAATAATTGTTTCGTTACATAATGCCATCAGTAAAGTGTCTACATTCATGTTTTCTTTATTTCAGTGGAAATTTATAGGCACTTACATTTGCTGCAAAATATTTTAAACTGATGAGCTTTGTTTGACATCATCAAATCATGTGACGTAACGTCTTCCCATACATACGATTTGTGTCGCTACGACAAATTGCAGACAGACAGGTCGGTGTGAATAAAATCACATAATGAGAACGCCGCTTTACCAAATGATGTCATTTACCAAAATGACGTCATGTTCTGACTAGTCAGTTTAGCTATTTATCAATGAAACTTTGCATTCCTACGCCACACATCTATCAAGTTTACACAAACAGTATTATAAACATATTCAAGGCTAAACTAACCTATTAAAATATATTTTGACAGCAAGTATTTATCCGATTTAAAAATATGAATCAAAAGAACCATGTGCACACTTTTCGCATAACATCTATATGGAGTTATACTGTGTTACACTGTTGCCCACGTGATCGGAGGTCATGACCTCGCAAAAGACTTATTTTCACATGTGAAGAGATGATAAATATCACACACATGAGTATCCCTTTGACCGCGGTGTAATAAACTAAATTACCACATGGGTTTATGACATGGATATCATGAGTAAATTATATGATAAAGACACACACACACACACACACACACACACACACACACACACACACACACACACACACACACACACTCTCTCTCTCTCTCTCTCTCTCTCTCTCTCTCTCTCTCTCTCTCTCTCTCTCTCTCTCTCTCTCTCTCTCTCTCTCTCTCTCTCTCTCTCTCTATATATATATATATATATATATATATATAACCCCTGAACAAGTAATATATTACTAACCAGCAGACCAGGTACCAGAGAAAAATTCGGCCATGTCCATGTGTCTCTTTCTTGTTTCTGATTCGTCAGAACAGTAGCGATCTCTAGCAGCCTCAATAAACTGTCTGTGGTACCAGTAGAAAACCCGAACTCCATCCGCACCCCGGTCCACTGAAATGATGACCAACAATCAACTGTAGCCAAACATTTTTTTTCAATAATATATGTTGGATTCATGGTATGATTTTTGTCATGTCAAGATTAGAATGTACATTAATATTAATTTTGAAGTAGATTACCATTGACTCACCTTTGAACAAAATTATAAAATGTTGGTATGTTATGCAATAGACATTTTTTTGACAAAAAAATTAAATTAATTTGTCAACGAATTATAAAAAAAAATTCTGTTGAAATAATCAATTGTAATTGTTTTATTGAAGCTGCAAATTTATACTTTCTTGACCATTGCAATATGCTAACATATCTGATAGTCAAATTATTAAAAACGAAAAAATAACAAAATATAATTTACTAATACGAACCTAAATATTGGCCTAGCTCTGCCTTGAGCCTCACCAATAAAAATGGCGGCAGTCGTCGCATCGGTGGTGTCCAGTAGGTATAAACGTCGTTCAGTACCTCGTCATCACACGACAAGATGTCTTCCAGTTCACTCTCTGTCAAACCACTTTTACCTGAGAGAAAATTAGCATAGCATAATACCATGAAATGATCTTCAGTGTTCATTGGTTATAATATATCAGAAGAGTAACTAAGATGTATTAATAAGAAACATTATTTACCGCACACACCTCTGAGGAGCCAACTCCAAAGCACATTAATAAAACAACATGAAATATTAAATATATTGAAAGTTCAGCAACATATTAGCAACAATATAATAATCCTCTGAATACAAACAGTATTTATAGTATATAATATTTCTAAACAAAATCTATTAGGTTATATTGTTTCCATAAAACAGTATCTAGTTCAATTAAATTGAAGGGGGTAACCAGCAGGTGGGAGGCATTAATACCTGGGCAATAGAATAGATTTCAACAATATTATTTCTGTAACATAAAAAGGTTACACAGTGTCAGTAGTTGCACAACTTACTTAGAGTGAGATAAGCAAGGGCATGGGATACAAACAGCTTCCCATGAAGTTGTTCAACTCGAGCTAACAAAGCATCGATGCTGCCTCTCACGGTGTTTTGTAATATAGTCTGATCTGTGGGTGCATAAGATGTCCACCTGCAAGCCTGGTCAAACGAGAGCTTCAGAAAGAGAGGCAAAGGACATTTCTGAAAGGCAGTCATCACCTTCCGTCTTTGGAAATCAGTCAGCTTTCTTCCATTTGTTTCCAACCACTTGTCAAGAATACCACTGACGTCATTGTCAGGCAGCTTTGGGACATCCAGAAAATGCTCTTCTGATGTATATAGAGCCTGGAACATAGATGTTACTTGACAACCTTTCATGATCAGTCAAACTATTCTAAGATGTTAAGGAAAAGGTAGGGGTACATGGTAACAAAAAGTAATGTTTTGTTACATCATGACAGCAATGTACATCAAATATTACGCAAAAAGTGTAATAATTACTGAATTTCTTGATTTCAAAACTTAGTTACTACAAAACAATATATCCTTACTTATTTTGAAGTGTTTACTCGTTATTATTTAAATGTCACTGAACAAAATGTTTGTTTGCGTTCCTTTGTAATATATTGTTAAATCATGAAATAGACATTATAACCTTTTACTTGTCAGTCAAGCATATAGCAGATATATAATGTCCAAAATGAATCTCTTTTGAAGTATAATTTAACAAAGTAATGTCTTTAAAACTCCCCATAGGCTAATTCTGACTATGTAAATATATCTCTGTATATGTCTGCATATTATTATTTTGTTCATGTCTGTCATTGTGATAATATAACATACCTTGAGTCTTGGTAGACTTTCATACTGAGCTTCAGGTAAAGTTGACACAATAATTTTCACATGTGGCGGTAGATTGTGTGGCAGCCATCCGAGCTGACGAGCTCCCCAAGAAGGATCAAACTGATCGAGAGAATCTAATAGGATGACCAGTGGTCTCTTCTCTGATGCTAGCTTCAGTGATTCGTGGAAGGCGTCTGTCAGTTCTTTAATATCCTAAAATTAACACGAGCACTGACAATACAAGACATATTTATACATATCTTTCTTTGTTAAATTGATGTTTCCCATGCTGTTTCCAGAAGGATGGGGTGAATATATGTCCGTGTTACAACGCTAGAGATTAAATGATATTTTTCAGTTACATAAAAAATACACATTAATATAATCCCAGGCGTCCCAAACTGTTAAATAAATACTGGTTTAAAATAGAATAATTCAAGCATACCACTGGCATATCGTCTGCTTCTTGTCCATACACTTTCATGATCTGTAGTGTGACGCTAGTAAGCAAAGCTCCAATTGTTGAACTGCCTGGTGTTGTCCCAATAAACCTGGAAATAAAACATAAATCAAAAAGATATATATTTGTAAATAGTTTTCTGCACTTCAAAAATTTATAGCAAATTAAAAATTATGAAATCAAAAGTGTCTATCGCGATATTCTATGTCAGTTGGAGGTTCTTACAGCCAATATACATGCACCGACGGCATAAAATACATGTTGAACAGGTACGCCGTGTTGTTTAATATACGTGTATTTATTAGTTCCACAATACAAAAGGTATAATCTTGTAAAAACTTGTAATCTATTGATGTTAATACATACCTTATTATAACGACAACGTTTCCATCAAATTCATCCCAGGTGCTCATTGCTGCCACAGCCATAATTGATGTTTTCCCACAACCGGACTGACCGTAAACGACAAATGGAATCCTGCTTTTGTCAACTAAATAGTGGGATATTTTCTGAAATACGAAGAACATAATTTGGTGACCTTAACTTCGTGGGCAATGTAAAGCATTAAGTATAAGCACTAGTATAGAGTTTTTACAATTAAAACATATACCACTATACAATAACACCCCATCTTACAGAATATACAGTACAACCATTTGGTTTTGTCTCTCTTTATTTATTTATTTATTTACTTACTAAGTTATTTATTTACTTAATGCCAGTATATATCTGACGGTTATTACCATGGTAATATTGTATATTTCACAAAGCCATTATTTTTATTTCGGTACAAAAATATGTGGTTCAAATTATCAGTGCAAATTTGTTTAAATAGGAAACGGCTGATTGAGTTTCAGTTGTTTACCTCCAGCGAGTCGTGACGCCCGTGGAATGCTTTGCATTTCTCCTGACAGAACAGTGTTTGCTGAACAATCTCTTCAAACAGTGGATTCGCCAGATCTGTCTGTAGTCTCGTTTTGATTCCATCTTTGATCATTTTCAACAGACTGGATTCGAAATCCACACATAACTTGTGAATATATTCTTTGTGTTGAGGACTCTTTTGAGGATCAACCCCTAATCATAAACATAAATTAATCAAAAGCTGTAGTTTATGAATTCTATATTAACATAAATATACAGACATCAGATATAAATGCACACATACACACACACACACACACACACGCACACACACACACACACACATATACATAGATGGACAAATATAAACATAATACAGAGACAAACAAACATATATATACACACAGAGATATAGACACAAACATATATACATGTATTTAATTACGCACCATTTTCTGACCATTTGATTTTGTAAAGGATCAAGTGTTTCTTTGGAATTCTTTCCGGTAATGCGTTTTTAAGTTCACCAAGTAACTGTCTTGACTCTTTCACTTTTTCTTCTGGTCCCAAACAGTCTGCAATAATTAATAATATATTATATAAATATCAATTTACTAGTTAAACGTTAATAAGATACAAGAAAAGTTACAACAGAGAAGTGAAGATAGAGGAGATGATGGCTGGTTTCAATAATTGATATATTGTGAGAACACTTACACTTGCACTTAAAACACACACACACACACTGTGACGGAACATGCTCTTAATTTTGTTTTCGCCTGTGGCGATATTAATTGTTTTAGAGGGCCGTGTGCAGTTCCAATATGCACTTAGCCCAGGTGGGCATTTTGTTACGTAATATCTTCGCTCGACCGTGCATCCCAATATGCACTTAGTCCAGTTGTGGAGGCCATGTGGCCAGTAGTTACGTAATACCTCTGCGAGTGCGGTTTCGACGACCGTGATTTTGGCGACCAAGGCGTCAGAAAGTCTGGCGATCTAAGAAAAATATGCCGGCGTGGTCGCTGTGGAAATATCACTTGATAGGGGAAGGACCGCGTTGTACCCCCAGGCGATATTCGGCTTTTATGATAAATAGCTAGGGTTTTAGAGATATCGGGGAGAACCATAGGAAGGCTCCCAGGGATCGTTGTCCGTCCGGACTGGTAAATATCATTTCTGCTCTGTTGTATAACCTTGATGTGATTGATGTGACTTTGAATATTTTAATACTGTATTATACCAATATTATTTAGACGGTGCTGCCGGTCATCTGACGCAGTATACTGTAGGCTCACTGTTCTAAATAATTATTAAGGCTTAGCCAGTCATCCTAGAGGACCTATGTAAACTGTAGGTTATTGTCTTTATTGTGATAGGTACCAGTACTAAGTCTGTATTACAAGGTTATTGAATGAGTAGTTAGGGTTAATTAAAAATTAACCAGTTAGGAATAGAGTTGTAATTCCTTTATTAATTAAGTTCCCCTGGAAGCGTTTCTCAATTATCACACGTGTGGGTGTTGTGTCACGGTGAAGTGATTAGCATATTGTGTAAACTAGACACCTAGAGATTAACTAATTAAGTGATCAGTTCTGGGTTGTTATTATTTGTTGTTGTTAATTAACTACTGCGGCAGTACATTTGTCAGCGTAGGTTAATACAGATTCCAAAGTGTATTGTGTTTTTGTTGTGTTTTCTAGTGAACTAAACATGCTATAATAATATATACTTTATATAAGATCTTATCTCTGATCAAACCTAGACGAACCAGCAGGTATAACTGCCGGTTACAGAGAGATCTAATAGATATACAGTTAGGAGAGATATTTGGACAATCGTGTTTCATTCAGTTACGGGTATTATAGGATCCCCGTGACACACACACACACACACACACACACATACACACACACACACCTCAGCTGATGGATGTGTGTACTCATGGAGCAATACCGGATTTTAAAAAATATCAAAAATGTTCGTTTTCAACCAAATGCAATTTATACTTTTAGCAGAATGCCGCCATTATGAAATTTTTATGCGGTACCTTTATAGATAGTATTTTGTTTGTAACAACAATGGATGATTCAGAAATATGTGTGAAACACGTAATGTAGCACATACCCATATATCGACTCAACTGGTAGTTGGGTTCCTGTTTTTCTATATCTTCTATAATTCTGTGAAACCAAACACACTGTTTGCCGGCTGATTTATCTTCGGTGAATAAAACCTCTCGGATTTCGGCTTCAGTAACTAAACAGAAAATTTAAATAGCATTTTGGTATTCAGTAACTAATATAAAAATTAACATATAAGTATCAAGTACAGAAATAACATTTCTAACAATAAGATAGGCAATAAGTTGTTAATTCTAAAATTGACCTTTTTAAACTCCATTTGTGGTTTTTGTTAATTACCATAAACACAGTTATTTATTCAGTAGTGAAACAATTCATATCAGTAAGCTCTTTAGTTTTGACACCTAACTAATCATTATTCAGCAGCCAATCATATATCTTTAAACCGAAGTCCATCATATGTTGGATATCGCCGTATGATATAATAAATCTTACACAATATTCTCCGAGAAGAGTGTCATAAAGACATCCTGCAAGATTACGTACCAGACATTTCGTATTCGTGAGCCCTGACCTTATCCAGACACTGAATGGCTGCCGAAACAATAGCATCCTGCATGATGGCGCTGTCATCATACCAAGCCTTCTTTGCCCGGGATCGAAGGTCCAAGTCTGAAGATTTGAAATCTGGCAGCAAGCTGCTGATTGGCTGTAATACGTATGTGGGTGGTACAGAATTGTCATCTCGCATAAACCACCTGCAATTTTAAAGAACGTACAAGCTGAGTAATTTCCATTCATCAACTATTTTATAAAAATTAATTCGTAAAAGGCGTACTTCATTAAACACCAAGACAGAGCAGCAACATTTATTTTTATTAACCGGGCTCGGTGGTGTCGTGGTTAAGCAATCGGACAATAGGCTGGTATGTACTGGGTACGCTTCCCAGTACCGGTTCTCACTCAGAGCGAGTTTAACGACTCAGTGAGTAGATGTAAAACTACTATAGGAATTTCTATCTTACTAAGCACTAACAACTAACCCTCTTTCCTGGAGGTGTGCGCCCAAGACGGCGTGCTTGAACTTTAATTGGATATAAGCACAAACATAAGTATAAATAAAATGAAATAAAATGATTTTTTTAAAAACCGAATACTGTTCTAGATATTTGCTTTTTTGTAAATCATTCATATTTTATCCACTGACACGTAAATAATACTGAGAGTAAACAATATGGCAGCGAGTGAACATGACCGTGAATTATGTGCAAGCATTCAAAGAAGAAGTAAAACTAATGATACATATTTCGCCAAGCTATGATACAAGCCACTAAATATTTTTTAAAACTTGAAAAGGTAATAACCTACTTTTGAATAACTTCTTTAGTTTCTGCTGACTGTATCACATCAGACAACTGTTGAAACTCGTCTGCTGGGATTAAGCGAGGGAAGGATCTGTAGCCATATTTGTGAGACAGAAACGTCTGGAAATAAACCATAATGTGTCAGAAGTAATACCTCTTGTCATAACACCATTTGGAATTTCCAAATAATGAGGTTTTACAGTTCATTCCCAGGGCCGTATCCTGATCAAAATCCTAGGGGCACTACTTTTTATAAACAAATTAAACACTATACAAATTAAACCCTGAGATGTGTTTTCATGAGTTAAAAAAAGTTATATTCTCAGGGGGCAACTGCTCTCCCCCCCCCTGCCCCCCGGAGGGTACGGACCTGATTCCATCTCAAGATCTGACACAAACTATTTGATTAATCGATGTTTTTCTATGCATTGCATATGTAGTTACATGTAGTAGAAGGCTTTATATAACATTCTGTTAAACACGTCATTAAATAAATAAGCTTACTGAACCTAGAATTCGGGAAATCATTTTTCAAGGTTGTCACGGGGATTCTATAATTCCCGTAACTGAATAAAACACGATTATCAAAATATCTCTCCTAACTGTATATCTATTAGATCTCTCTGTAACAGGCGGTTAACCCTAGTATGGCTCGTCTCTAGGTATGATCAGAGATACGATCTTATATAAAGTATATATATTTATAGCACGTTTAGCTCACTAGAAACACAACAAAACACAATACACTTTGGAATCTGTATTATCCTACGCTGACAAATGTACAGCCGTAGTAGTTAATTAATAACAGCAATAATAACAACCCAGACTGATCACTTAATTAGTTAATCTCTAGGTGTCTAGTTACACAATATGCGAATCACTTCACCGTTACACCACACCCACGCGTGTGATAATTGAGAAACGCTTCCAGGAGAAGTTAATTAATAAAGGAATTACAGCTCTATTCCTAACGGGTTAATTTTTAATTAACCCTAACTACTCATTCAGTAACCTTGTAACACAGAATTAATACTTATCACAATAAAGCCAATAACCTACAGTTTACCTAGGTCGTCTAGGATGACTGGCTAAGCTTTATATTACCAAATACTCGTATAATGTTAGAACAAAAAGTCTACGATTTACTTCGTCAGATGACCGAAGACACTGTCTAAACAATATTGGTATAATACAGTATTAAAATATTTAAAGTCACATCAATCACATCAAGGTTATACACAGAGCAGAAATTATATTTACCAAAGTCCAAACGGACTAACGTTCCCTCGGAGCCTTCCTATTCTGGTTCTCCTCGATATCTCTAAAAACTAGCTATTTATTATAAATCAGAATACGCCTGGGGGTACAAGGCGGTACCTCCCCTATCATCTGATATTTCACCTCTACTAGCTTCGGTATATTTCTCTCTGATCGTCAGTCTGGCTGTCGCCAACCGCGAGCAATCTCCTGGCCATAAACAGCACTACCGGAGATATTACGTAACTACTAGCCACATGGCCTCCGCACCTGGCTGGGTGTGTATTAGGCGTACCAATCGAGGACCGTCGCGCAGAAGTATTACGTAACAAGTTGCCCAGCTAGCTAAGTGCATGTGGAACTGCACACGGCCTTTTAAAACAATTAAAATCGCCACAGGCGAAAACAAATTTAAGAGCATGTACCGTCACAAAGGTATTCACGGTTTACATACCCTAACACCAACTTATATATATTGAACAACAAAAGAAAAGCGAAATTAAGTCAGTTGTCTATGTTTATTTAAAATGATCAAGTTTGAATCCCGTTAGTTTAGTTATTAGTCTAGCTCCTGAATTAATTATTGCGTCATAGCATAGAATAAAATAAAATAAAATTTGTCTCTTGTTGTTCTGTATATAATTCCATATCTGCTACATGAAACCTTGGTAAATATTTTCGTTAAGATCGTACCACAAAGCACGGTCCTGTAGAGAGCTTTTTACAGAGTTCCACTTCTCTAAGACACAGCTCCGTGCCCATGTGGTCGTCAGTGGCCTCGTCTCGGACTCCCCAGCGCATGTCCACCACCTGGAACTCGTACCCTTCCTCCTGACAAACCTTCTTCAGGTTGGGGTACACTTTCTCCATCAGAGTGTTTCTCTCGTGAAATGTGTCTGAAAATATTTTCAGATTAACAGAAATTTGTAATCATATTCATGACAGACTAGGTTATAGTGTGCGTTAGCGACAAATCGACCCTCATGATGCAGCTGATCTCTCTCTCTCTCTCTCTCTCTCTCTCTCTCTCTCTCTCTCTCTCTCTCTCTCTCTCTCTCTCTCTCTCTCTCTCTCTCTCTCTCTCATAGCTAGATTATAAAGTCATCTGCTATGAAACGTAATCTGAAAATACATTGTATTACCTGTAAATGTACTGCTTGTAAATATTCGGACAATCTTGGCGGTGGAAGGACACTCCAGATCCACTTTTCCCTGAATAATAAGTTCACTAGTAGTCCCAAGATGATCACGGTGCAAGCCTACTTCACTTTGTCGACGTCTGTATTTTGTTTGACCAGTTTTTGGCCTGTCCCCTCCACCTCTTGTCTTCGGTCGCTGATGCATGTCATAATCGCCATTTTGCTGCTGCAGTACTTTTTCTAAGTTTTTAATTCTCTCGTCAGTTGATAAACGTCTGCTTTTTCCCCGTTGCGGGACAGGAAGAGAAGGCGGTAGTGGCGGTACTGACGTATTGGTTTCTTCTTTTGTTGTTGATGCGGTATTAGATGTGGGTCTTTCATTGCTAACATTCGTATGCGTATGTGTTTTGCTTTCGGCACTTTCCTCGTTCTGAGATTTACCGTGTTTTGACTTGTCATTATGTATAAAGTTTTTCTCAGGTGACTTATATGCCAGCTCCAAAGATTTTTCTTGGTAACTCTCATTTTTCTCCAGTCTAAAACGAAATAAAACAAATGAATAAAATAAGTACACCGCTATATATCTAAGAACGTAATTAATTACCAGTTAAATTTTATTTTAATTTTAAATGAAAAGAAAAGAAAAATAGGTCATGGGGTCCACTGACGGGAAATAATTCAAGATCGATAGCGCATTAGGCGCACGCTTTACCGCTCGACTGCGTCCCTCCTGCACTCCATTCAGAGTTGATTGTTGCTGACCAAACTAAAAAGCCTCTGCATTGTAACTGTATTATATATTGTATGATCTTTGACAGGGTTCCCTTTCTTGCCTGGAACGCCAGTTAACTTGTGGGTTTTACAAACAATTTTATATTTGGCTATTAATTATAAACTTTCTGATCCAAGAATATTTTTTTGTCCAAATAGCATATGCCGTTTCTCAATCGGGGCACACTTTCTGTCACAATTCAGAGTTTGTACCTCAATGAGCGTGTTTGAAAATTAATTTGACATAAGTACATTACATTCCGATATTGATCTGACTGTCGCATATGGGCTTACATACATAGCTCAGTCAGGCGATTTCATTTATTTGTCACCTGAGTTTGTAGGGGTTTTTTTTTTATCCCTCCAGTCGGTGTCGGATCTGTGTACTCGCAAAGACAACCTGTGCTAGGCTTAAGACACCAGTGAACCATAGTTTACAGTGTGCGGAGTTGTCGTTAAACAAACATTCCTTTCCTTTACTCGACTGAACCCATCATCTGCCGGCGTTAATCCGCCAGCTTAAAGGGACATTTCCTAGTTTTTAAACACTAAGGCATATTTGTTTTACCATTAGAGCCGTCATTGGTATCTGAAATCACACTTTATTTAGATTTTATGGTTGAGATTATCAATGTCCGTACATTCGAAGTGTTTTTAGTCATCCTGTTGTTTTTAATATCACAAAATGTATTTCTCATATTTTTAAAAGCGCACGTGCGTCTGAGAAGTAACAGGTATGGAGTCGAGTTTTAGTCTATTTTTATAGAGGGTATTTCACCATTTCAAAGTCACAGACTCATGATTCATTCAGTTGAAACTTTATCCAAATGTGTTACAGGTGTGTAGACTAACTAAACTTAGTGTTGATTTTCACGGGTTGAAACTAGGGTCTGTCCCTTTAACCACTGCGTAATGAGGTCAATACGACGTCGTAGTTTCGTTGATCGTGTTTATTATATTGTCTTTTGGCTATAAGCGGCTATAGCTGAGGTGTGTGCCCAGTACAGCGTGATTGAACCTTAACTAGGTATAAGCACGAAAATAAGTTGAAGTGAAATGAAGTGAAATAAGCGGCAATGACCTCATAAATAAATACCTTACATGCTAGGGCTATTGGATTTGTCGAACCCTGTGCATACATACAGTGTATACACGTGGACGAATTGATAGGATAGAAATCGCTGTTTTTTAATTACTAACGATTAGTTTAAAAAAAAACACAACAAAAACCCAACCCCAATACGTGTTAGATTCCAAATCGGTCGTCTAATGAAGGATCTGCACTGCTATAGCTGCACAGAGGTCACACCAAATACAGATTTTCTTCTGCATATACTAGGCTATTGGGTCTGGCCCCCTCTTTCCTCCCCCTCGATTTACCAACTGAAGTTCCGAATAAGACTGGCATCTGACAAACGTAATTCACAACGATCTTTTCTATGGAGCGGGGGTCCAACCTTTCCGTTCTGAACTTTCTAGGGCATTAAATACACGATCGCAGTCAATCTGATTAAAATTAGCTCTATTGGGTCTACCAGTAGATCTAACAGCATTGAATGGACTCCCATGTCCAGGTGACATTTCATCTATAAATAACAATTTAGATATCGACCAATTACACTTCGCCTTTTATAGCGTTATTCGGGAGTATACAAATTCTAAAAAATATCGGGCGGGACTATTTATGCAATAGGCGAACTTGTTGGTCTATTTCAACATTGAAAAAACAGTGGGAAAAGTGCAGTAATAAACTCTGGATTGTATATTATTATAAACAGATTTTATGGCTATATCATCACGGGTTTGGTTTTCGTCCTGAAACGAATTTTATATAAAATTTTATATTGCAATTAGCTTCCGGTAAACTTCGTAATTCACCCGAATCATTTCGTATACCCTCGGCATTATCCCGAATGTTTTCAAATTATTTTCAAATCACTGGCATGATATTGCAAGTAAGGTTTTGATTGGTCGAATGAAAGGTCAACTGGACATGAGCTCCAACGGGCTGCTGTTAGATCCACATGTAATAGTGCAGCTAATTTTAATTAGATTGGATCGCTGATAGCTTGCAAGTCCTATTGGTTTTTAGTCTTTGAAAATGCCCGATCAAAATTTTGCGCCTTAATAAAATGTTTTATGGCTAATAATCCATAACATTGTATTTTTTGACATGGCGCTTCTAAAAGGTCCATCTTCCCTATTTAGTGTAATAACAAAATTGTTCCATTAAAAGAAATACCATTCTGTTCTAAATCATACCACTGGATATGGGCACGTAAATAGAGTTCAGGTTCAAGTTATTTAGAGACCGCTACATGACAATCTTTAACTTTATGATTAACGTGCCTATATCCAAAAAAGGTTCAGGCACTCAATCAATGTGCGATCGTCTGTTGATTAACAAAAACGAATTGAGTGAAACTGTAAAAGAGAGATTGATCGTTATCGTTGACTAGTTATTATCATTATCTTAAAGGAGCTCAATCACGGATTTAGTGGGCCTTGTTTCTCTAAATATGCATTATAAATGAAACTTACATTCATTTTGGAATACCAAACCTAGTTATTGTATGATCCAAAATATTTTAATTGAACTACGATCGAGGGAAGTCCATGATACGCTTCTTTTTTTTAAAATGTGGAACTCTTCTTGTGATGAGACATACAAAATACGGAAAAACAGACGCGTAGTGATGAGGCTATATATACGACAACCGTATAATGTATTTTTGGATTTTATATAAACGATCGCCATGTATAGAGACTTGGCAAATGAGGGCTGGCTATATACATGGCAAATAATAAAAAATATATTATTTCATGACGAAAATAACCGCGAATACGCTGAAATAAAATAAATAAACATTTGGGACATGAACTCAGCATTTATTATTATTATTATTATTATTATTAGGCGCGTGTGCAAATTATTTTGACTGGTTCGCAAAGTGGTATTTCGGTTTTAATGTATAGCGTAAAAAACAGTGTACTGTTGCATGTTTTGTCGTCCAAAGGTTGGCTAATTATTAGAATCCAGTTCTACGTGCAGGGACAAGTTCAGCCTGCCGTTTGTGCATGTGTGCACGCACGTTAATCTTGCATTTTTATAGCCAAAACGCCTCCAGATAAAACACCGCCACTCCACCCCAAAAAGGTATTAGTAGGCTAATAATAATAATAATAATAATAGTAGTAGTAGTAGTAGTAGTAGTAGTAGTAGTAGTAGTAGTAGTAGTAGTAGTAGTAGTAGTAGTAGTAGTAGTAGTAGTAATAATAATAGGAATAATAATTGTGTATTATTATTATTATTATTATTATTATTATTATTACTACTACATGTATTATAATGTTGGTAAAATCACGTCGCGGTGGGGTGGGGTGGGTGGGGGCGGTTGTTACAAAAACATTACATAAATTTAGACTAGTAGCCTATAAAAATATATTTTCGAGTTTTAATGCCCCTTGCAATTTTGAGCATTTGAAATGTGACTAAATACAGCAAAATAACTTTTTAGTCATATTTATTTACGGTAAAATTAACTTTTTTACAAAATTTACGTAAGCAGCCTCAAAATTGCAATCAGCGAAAAATTATTAAGTCCAAGCCCTGTTGTTAGTTTGTGTACTGTCCGTAGTTAGCTTCTCTTTCAGTTAATCTATCTCAGCTGCTGATAATTTGTAATTGTTATTTTTATTTATTTATTTATTCATCATCATTATTATTATTAATATTATTATTATTTATTTATTTATTTATTATGATTAATTTTTTGTTAGTACTGTAGGGACAATATGACGCTATTCATATATCTATGGAATACGTAAACAAAAGGGTCCACTAAATTCATATACTCCCCCACCCCCTCCCCTGTTCAGAAAATGCACTGTTCATACAGTACTTAGTATGTATTCCTCCTGTTCCAGATGGTTCGGTAATATGGATCAATGAAATACATGTACTTATTTACCGCCTATATACATTTTTGCTGTGAATATAGCCAGCCCTCTTTAGTGGAGGCTATAGACACGGCCTTCGTATATATAGTCACATCGTATATAAACACCGTCTAGTTCAGAGTATTCTTTTAAAATGTAACAATTCCTATCCCAAGTCAGCTGTTATGGCATATTTTGTATAATAATGAATTTGACAAGGTGGAAAATGACGGTGTTTGTGATCCAGATGTTTAGAGTTTTTCGCGTACGACTAACGATAAATGTATCTATTATATGCAAAGGCCTTACTAGTCGGGATTGTCGACGTTTAACATGCTTCTGGTACTAAAATAAATGAATGTAAGCTTATTATCATTCAGTACATGTTTTTATTATTTTTTAATAACTTATTTTCATTGTTGTTTTTTTTCTATTTACCCTACGTCGCAGAGGACGGTCAAGCGTTCTCGTTACACGAGCTTGGTAAATCGTTTTGGCACTTAATAACTGCGGTTATTCGGGGAATGCCCGTCACGTGACTCAAAATAATACGTCACACCTCTGCTCTCCAAATAGCCGTTATGGACCGTACCTATAATATAATATAATACCGTACCTATCATATACTACCTTGTTGGGTCAATAATTAAGTCAACCATCTGTGAGAGAGCGCGTTTAATAAAGGAAATGTTTTATTTAACGACGCACTCAACATATTTTATTTACGGTTATATGGCGTCGGACATATGGTTATGGACCACACAGATATAGACAGAGGAAACCCGCTGTCGCCTCTTTTCGACCAGTGATCCATAACTGATTCAACAAAGGCCATGGTTTGTGTTATCCTGCCTGTGGGAAGCGCAAATAAAAGATCCCGTGCTGCCTGTCGTAAACGTTTAGCATATGGGGCGACAGCGGGTTTCCTCTAAAAAAACAGTGTCAGAATGAATGAATAAAAATCAATGTGCTCTAGTAGCGTCGTTAAATAAAAACAAACTTTACTTTTTAGTTAAATTGTAACGCTGATGGAAATTAGGCGGGGCGTAATTGAAAGATTAGTTGGTAGATCTGTGTTAAAACGGCCGAAACATGGTAAATATTGACTCATTATATTGACATTAATATACTAATGGAAAGAAATAAGGGAACACATAAACAAAACCAGCAAACAATGACAGCAACCAGAACCCTCATCCATAGTATCAGGAAGTTAACTGGATTCCTGACATTTACTTCACATTACAGACAGTATATTTTATCAAATTATGTCGGCCATCAACGGTCAATAATATTGACAATACCGAAAGACCATTTATGCTCAAAATAATTTACAATGGCATAAAAATAATATTGTCAACCTGAACATGCCCCTTAATTAATTAATAAACATACGATTATGTACAGTACATGTACTAACAATATCATCGAAGTAACATGATAAAAACTGAGTATTATTTAATTACATAGGCTACCTCTCTATCCGTTTCCGTTGATTACCCGTTGTGTGTTGACGCTCCAGACCCCCATGACCCGGAGTTTTACTGTTATGTCTACCTCTGCCTCTCCCTCTGCCTCTGCCTCTCTCTCTCTCTCTCTCTCTCTCTCTCTCTCTCTCTCTCTCTCTCTCTCTCTCTCTCTCTCTCTCTCTCTCTCTCTCTCTCTCTCTCTCTCTCTCTCTCTCTCTCTCTCTCTCTCTCTCTCTTTGTGTGTGTGTGTGTGTGTCTCCTATAATTATACACATACCTTTCTATTTGTTTCCGTTGATCACCTGGGTCCGTGATGTGCTTATTCTGCAAACCCTCGTGGCCCGGAGTTTTACTGCTACCACATCCCATAGCTCTACAACCCACCGACTCGCCGACTGACAGTATCATCCATGTTTTAAATACTAATCACAATATCGCATTATATCCACCCAGCACGTCACAGTGTTATTCACAACACACAGTCGCCATGAATTCATATCGCTACAGGAATATTACACTCAAACTCTCGTTTGGCATTATTAACGAGGGCACACGATGGTCAGGTTTGACGGTATTGATCATGGGGTCACCGAATCGATATGATATATTTTGAGGTCATGGATGTTTCTCAGCTAGTTTATTTACTTCGCCATAGAAACCAGTAAATACGTTCATATGTGTTGACAACAAACTGCAGTTGTGGCACTGTGTTCGCCTACTGTCATTCATGTACCATTGTGTTAAAAGAAAGGGACTACACTGGTTGACGTGATATCTACATATCTATCTATCTATCTATCTATCTATCTATCTGTCTGTCTGTCTATCTATCTGTCTTATTTGTCTAATATAGCTAATATATATGTATGTCGGTCTGTCTATGTATGTATGTATGTATGTATGTGTCTGTGTGTCTGTTTGTCTGTATTTATCTACCTACTTACCTAGGTCGGGACGTAGCCCAGTGGTATGAATGTAGGGTCCACGGGAATAACCTATGATATTCAAACAGTCAGTATTATAACGGCAGTGTATGTCAAGGTCACAATGACACACTAAATTAAACATCTATAATTATGATAGGCCATTAAAAGTAGTTGGTAAATTATGCTTTCCTAAGCATAAATAGTCCACGATTGCAGAGTTGTAAACGTTAAAATTAAAAAATATCACCTTACTAAAAATGTGACATCACAGGTTATTCCCATATATATATATATATTATATATATATATATATATATATATATATATATATATATATACGAATAAAAGTCATATATCCCTCTTTAATTCAACTTTGCGCCTGTGCAGGCTTTATAGGGAAATCTGTCGACAAAAAAAAAAAAAAAAAAACGCACATAAAGCTACTAGCATAAACAGAATTAAAGCTGTAACTAAACTATTAACTAATATACGTAAGTCTATATAAGAAAAAGACCTATAGATAAAGTAACTTAAAATAAAACAGCCATCAAGCCATCAAACTGCAGGACAAACTACTGGTCAAAGATTAAAAGTATTGTAAAACTAAACCTACCATATGATTGAAGTAAAAAGAAGTGTGGGGAGGGAAAATAAAATGATGATATGAATATAATTAAGTATACATATATGGATGAAACAAAGAACAAAATAATGAATGGATAAACCAATAGCAAAACAATCTGAATACATAAAAGGAATTTAACCGGATAATTTACAAGTAATAAAGAAAAAAAGTTACTTAAAACTACATTCCCTGGAATATTTTTATTATTTAAGCGTATAGAACAGAAAATCCAATTACGTTTGGTGCATATATGACGTCGCACTCCGCATTGGTTTCACTACGCTGGTTTATCCAGGTCAAAAACAAAGCCATTATTTTGAAAGTGGGACACTTTTGACGGGCTCGTACCGATCTCGGTTTTCATTGGCTTATCACAAGTATAGAATTCCCCATCAAGAGATCACGTGAGATTTCACAATTTTTTTTACAAATTTAACTGACTTGATTGAGGGGTCGTCTCATATCTCCAAAACATATTTATATCCATAGAGGTATGGTACAACGCCTTTCCAGGGGTCGGTGAGTGGGGGATTTGCCTTGAAATTTTGACAGTGGCCAGCTGTTGGCATACGCGTTACATGTAAGGGGGTGTTATTAATTACGTAACGCTCTAAGGGTAGAGGAAAAGGGTACTGTGTTCGATTTATGTAACATTTTTGAAGACTATATGTTATTTTTATTCATTACTTAGACCTAAAAAGGTGTTTTTTGGAAATGCGCGGTCAGTCTAGGATCGATCCCCATCGGCGGATATACAAAAATACCATGGCATGTGATATCCTGTCTGTGGAATGGTACATATAAACGATCCCTTGCTAAAAAAAAAAAATGTAGCGGGTTTCCAAGGCGCGTGTGCAGGGATTTCAGCGCGGTTGGGGTTATAGACTGTGTTGAGCGAAGTTTATATGGGGCCATGCTCCCCCAAAAAATACATTTCAAATTTTTTTTAGCTTGGGCAAGTAAGGGTTTCGACCTCCAATACCCTCCCCCTGCACATGCACCCGATTCCCCTCTAAGATTATATGTCAAAATTACCAAATGTTAGACATCCAACAGCAGATGGAAGGAAGGATAGGATGTTTTATTTAACGACGCACTCAACACACTTTATTTACGGTTGTATGGGGTCGGATGATTATTAAATCAATATGCTTTATCTTTGATGTCGTTAACACCCCCCCCCCCCCCCCAACTTTACCCTTTCCAAACAAAATAATATTTATTTGAATTAAGAAGTGAAAACGTTCATTGTCTACTTTAGTATATTTTATTTGAAAAATATATACATGATTAATTTGTTACTAGTATACAAACTTAACTTTGAAAGTTCTACTAACACTTTATAAAATATCAATTCCGAAATAGGAACGTACGACTGTCGATAATACGTTGTCAAGATCAAATCGGTTTTAACTAAAGACTCAAGTACCGTATCCTCAACCGAACGTTCTTCGTACAGCGCAAGATTTCTCTTTTAATTTTTTGAGACGAACACTACAATTTGAAATCGGCAAACGCACGTTTTAACTGAAACTGACAACAGGTTGTCGTTTGTGCTTTGCCGAGCTATGGTGGCACAGCGTATACGTTTGACGATATCCGTTCATAGCGAACACACACGACTTTTTTAAAAGTGCATTTGAGCTTGTATTTCACATTTATACATGATGTTATAATATGGTAACCAGAGAATGTAACTTTAAATATATGTGTAAAAAATATAAGTATAGATGTGAATATGTAGGGAGTAGAGAACAGCGACCGCTTAAGACAGGTGACCGCTGATTACAGGTTGCCACATATACAGGTCTTTAAAACGTTTGGTGTTGTTTCTTATTTTGCCGTCTGTACTGCTTATTAATGATTGTGTACTCCACAGTTGACTGCATATAAACTGCCGACATGTCGCCTCCTTCAGAAATAAGGTGATTGGAATGTATTAATATAAGCGTTGTCAATAGGTTTGTTTTCTTTTTCCATTTAATTAGTTAATTCCTACTTCATGCAGTGTATTGTCATAGGACGTGTATCTACTAATGTCAAGCTTAGCTTACCTAGAGGCAATTAGACGCATTCCAGAGTAATACTTTCTTAATTGATACACAGTAAAGATGTTGGGACTGAATGAGTACTATAGTCCTGTTCAGTTGTTTAGACCATAAGTTTTTGGCAAATTTTACGTTTAATTCTTACATTTGCATGAAAACAAACCCAAACCCCGACAGGTTTTATGTACGAGTCATCATCTAAAATGCACGAATTTGACTTATTTCCATTTTACCAAAATCTCTGTATGTTTTGAATACAGGTTCGTTCTCCTATAAATAACTAAGGCTATTTGCATAACAAAAGATTAGGATACGAGGCTACTTGAAGACCATTATAACTTCTTTCATTGAATCAAGGTTATGTATGTTTTGGAATGTAAAATGTGTACCAGCTTTGTGTAACCTTTACTTTAAACATATATATAAAAATACATATAACCATTCCATGTACATGCAGTATATTAAATCGATTTTGCCAATACATTATTTATTTGATTTTTATTTTATTTTATTTTATAAATTATATATTTACATACCGTACCTAATCTAACACAACTGGGGTGTAGTAACAAACAAAAATCAGCTTGCACAAGGTCGGGGTGTTACAGTCCACAGTGTTAGGTTTGGTAGGCCCTCCTCTTTTTTAAAATTGGGATCCCTTGTGGTCAAATATATTATATTTATGGTGGTGCTGGAGGGGGGAGTGCCTTGAATGTCCAAAATACGATATCATTGTTTGTACATATCAAGTCGATGGTCAATAACATATTATTTTCGAAGTATAATCTATGGTTGCACGTGCTGTTGTAGCATTGTGTAAACCACATGAAATACAAGTATAGAAGGGTATATAAGTTCACAGAAAATGTATTAGTGGACATTCAATACATTATTGTTATTTGAAATTTCAGGGTACGCGCATGACTAAATATAGTTCCATCGCGTGGTAGTAACTAAACGCCCATTAACTCCAACCAGGACCCTGAACTGAACTGAACTGAACATTTATTTCTCTCAGGCCGTAATCCACGGCATATGAGGAACAATATATAATACAACAATTCACACTTTTTAACAAGATGACAGAGTAAAACTATTCACATAAGTATATCTACATAAAACGAACATGGGAATATAATTATAAATAATTGGTTTGGGTTTGCATACACAATAATAATACAATAAAGCTATGAGCCGGAGGGCTTGAAAGTATTCATAATATGTTTACAAAATATTGCAAGTTTTCGGAGGACACCAGTTTTTTTTACAATTAAATAATTCGTGAAATTTATATGTGTTTGGTTTGGATCGATAATATTTCGGTATATATTGAAGTCTGAATTGGTTAAAATATGGGCATGTAAAAATATAATGGAATTCATCTCCGATGTCGTTAGTGTTGCATAAAAAACACAATCTATCATGTAATGGTTTACGTATCCATCTACCTGTCTCTATTGGAAGATTGTGGTTTGATACTCTAAAACGTAACAATGGGCACCAATGTTTTTTTCTAATAAATTTAAATAATTTTCGAATGCTATACCGCTTTTAAATATTTTGTAACAAGATGCTTTCGATGAAGTGTCAATATGACTGTACCATGTTTGCAAAAATTGATCTATGAGTTTTGTTGAAATAAAAAAGTTCAACAATGAAGCACTATTAATACGCTCACAATGTGACCACCATATGTATGTGCAACCAATATTATCTAAAATTGATTTTATAAAAGCTATCCATTTGTGATCATAAAAATGTGTATTATAATCATTCAATAACATTCTGTACACTAATAATGATAGCTTGGACTGCTTCCCAGTAATCATCCTAAACCAAAATCCTATCATTCTTATTTTTACTGTTATATCTACCGGGAAGCATCCAAGTTCTCCATACAACATATATAATGGGGTGGATTTTCTAACAGGCAATAATAACTTTAAAGATTTGCTATACAATTTTTCTATGCAGGACAGACTTTCAAAACCCCAAATTTCACATCCGTATAAAGCAATAGGTAAAACCATACAATCAAATAATTTAAGTTGGCATTGAATGGAAAGATGGCAACGTTTTCCTTGTCTAAGTGTAAAATACATAGCTTTTTGAGCTTGATCATATTGATGTTTTCGAGCAGCATTAGTGAATTTATTGGATTTATGAAATATAATTCCAAGATATTTGTATATTTCTACATTATCTAGATTTGTGTTTCCTAAATGGAACCTTTTGGAATAATCTTTTTTATTACCACTGAAAATTAGCACTTTTGTTTTTTTACAATTTACATTTAGTTTCCATTTTGTACAATAAGAGTCGAAAACATTTAATAAATTCTGCATGTCGTCATAATTTTCGGCAAAGAGCGCTGTGACATCAGCATATAGTAACACAAAAAGAACAATATTTGTATACAAAGTGGAATCTGTGAATAAGTTATCTATGCGGATGCCATTACAATCATTAGTTTTAAACGTATCCTCTAAATCATTGAGAAACATGGAGAATAATAGGGGCGATAAATTTTCTCCCTGTCTAACACCCATGGAACATTGAAAATAATCCGACATTGTGTTATGTGCACTAATGCATGACTTAATGTTTTGATACATGCTATATATTACTTTAAAACATTTACCATTAATACCATTTTGTATTAGTTTACCCCAAAGTCCTGTTCTCCATACTGAGTCGAATGCCTTGCTAAAATCTATAAAAGTACAATACAGTTTTTTCTTCCGTGCTTTTAGCAATTCGATGAGTCCATATAATGTAAAAATATGATCGTTCGTCGAGTACTCCTTCCTGAATCCGGCTTGAACTTCAGATAACAAATCATTAGTTTCTAAATATAATTTCAGTCTATTATTTAAAACAGCTGTAAACAGTTTCCCAGACAACTAAGTAAAGTAATAGGTCTATAATTTTCTGGAACAGTTCTATCGCCACATTTATAGATCGGTTTGATTATGCCAACTAGCCACGAATCAGGAAAGATGCCATGTTCAAACACTAAATTAAAGAGCTTAACATACACAGGGACCATACAGCCGATAGTTTGCTTAATATACTCGTTGATTATTTGGTCTATTCCGCAGGCTTTATTGTTTTTTAGATTTTTAACAACGGCGAGTATTTCTTCTTGTAATATTGATTCATTTAGCATGGTAGTGTCCTCAAAATCTATATTAAAACTTGGATCTTTTTCTTCTGTTGTGTTGTCATCACTGCTGTTTATATTTTTAAAGTAATCATACAGAGTGTCTAAAGGGGGGAGAGTAGGGTCTTGTTTTTCTTTTAACAGTTTCCAAAAGGCGTGGGTATCATGTTGACTAAGTTCTGTGAGTCTTTGTTCTGTCTTCCAATTGTGTTTGTTAACATATTTCCGTATTACATTTCTGTAGCTTTTACTGGCATTCAAAAGTCGTTGCTTATTATCAGGTGTTTTTCGTTGTTTGTATGCTGATCTTGCTTCTGTATACTTTCTTCTTAGTGTTCTGCAATGATTGCCAAACCATGCTTTGTTACGGGTATTTTCACGCTTGTGTCTGGCTCTGACGCGGGTTTGCGTGTAACCGAAAGTGTCGGCTGCGGTGTCAACAAATAGGGTCCCAATACGCTCCACTGCACCATTCAGCTTTTCTTTCGAGAAGTGTTCACACAGTTCATTTAATATTACGTTTATGTCGTTGACTGTTTCTTTGTTTATATTTTCACTATAGTGTTTAGCCTCTTTAGTATTCCATTTCCTTTGGGTGAGTTCATTATTAATGACGGCGTGGTGTTTACCACTAGCTGTATGGATATTCAGTCGCATTGTTAATGGATTGTGAATGTCCGAGAATAGTGGTTCGAATTCGTTAACCTTGAATTTAAGAATTCTTTCCAAAACTGTGAATGAGGCTATGGCATAATCTATTACACTCGATCCTTTGCAAGTAGGTTGTCCTATACCCCGATCTTCGCCGACTCTTCCGTTCACTAAATACAAATTACTATTTTTACAAAGATCAATTAGTTTATATCCGTGACCGTTAGGTCTACTGGTATCTTGACTCGCTCTTTGTAATGGAATGCCAATATTTAATAAGTTGTTAGGTTCATTCATAAAATCGGAGATATCAGAAATGAGTGTGTTATTAGTATGTTCACCATCACAACTCACATAATCTACAAGCAAACTCGTTTTAGCATTAAAATCGCCGATCAAAAGAACATTATTTCCACTTAAGAGTTTCTCGTTCACTTCGTCTTGTATTGTGTTAAACGTATCATGGTTAAAATAGGGCGAGCCTACAGGGGGTATATATACAAACGCCCGTGTTAAATACTGGCAGATAACGTTCATACACGTTTATACATTTTGTCGTCGGTGAGGTGCTTTACCGACGTCAGTAATATTTATCCGGCGGCACAAAAGTGCCCCCAACTGACGGCAGTTTATATATCACCGTTGCCGCCGTTAAGTTCGAGCCCTGGGGAGGGGGAGATATCTTGTGGGCAGTACACGGAGGGCAGAAATGTTCGCGAATGAATTCATTGGATTCTCCAACGTACAACAAAAAACAAAACAAAACAACAACAAAAAAACAACGAGAGAGGGTGTATATATATTGCATTATATATATATATATGATTTTGAAACTTCATGTTAAAGCATACATACTCCATTTACTCCTCTTTCAGATTCTAACTTTTTTCTGTAACTCTGTTTTTGATTTCAATATTATATACATTATTAATCAGTAAATTGACATTTTGAAATATTTCTCTGACTTTGGCTTTGAACTATTTTCATACTTCTTCATTTTCTGAAATGTTTCATATTCAGCTAATATGTTTTAACCACTGCCCTTTCTGTCTTATTTCTCATCCCATCCAGTGCACCACGACTGGTATACCAAAGGTCGTGGTATGTGCTATTCTGTCTGTGGGATGGTGCATATAAAATATTCCTGCTACTGATAAAATTATGTAGCGGGTTTCATCTTTAAGATTATATGTCAAAATTATCATATGTTTGACAACAAATAGCCGATGATTAATATATCAATGTGCTCTAGTGGTGTAGTTAAACAAAACAAACTTTAACTTTATGTCTTGGATAAACATTTTTATTATCCAATCAAATACCAATTTCCTTAGCCATAATTACATTTGCACACTGCCTTTTCTAGTTGCTTGAAAGCCTTTTTCTGGTGCATTGTATACGGAAAGCGTTCTGCCGATTAAGTAGTCACGAGTTTTCATTGTTGGTTTATATTTGTAAACATGTTGATAGTCCTCAGGGTCAGCGAATACGTTTTTTGTTTGTTCTCTCTACACTGTGCTTCAGTGTTCAGTGTTCAGTGACCAAAATGACCACAGAAAATGTAAGATTAAAACATTCGACCTGCATTTGTCCATAAGCGAGACTGTGTGTGTGTGTGTGTGTGTGTGTGTGTGTGTGTGTGCCTATGCATTTGCCCAAGTCAAATGTTAGTTATGACAATATTACAAAATTGCAAAGTTAACCCCGGCCACCCCTTCTCCATCGCCAGCTTCACAGCCTCGTGTCCACCTACTCGATTACACGCTGGGTCCGCAGAGTGTATGCTTTAATTGAATACACATTAAATACAATTAAAATAATGGGTTACTACCGCCTTGTTTGTAATTATAGTATTTAACTCGCGCAAAAATACACACACATTGTGTGTGTGAGCGTGTGCGTGTGCGTGCGTGTGTGTGTGAGCGTGTGCGTGCGTGTGTGTGTGTGTGAGAGAGAGAGAGAGAGAGAGAGAGAGAGAGAGAGAGAGTACATACATACATACATATATACACACACACACACACACACACAGACATACAGACACAGAGACACACGGTACAGTCGCACGTACGTGCGTACACACACAACATATACAGAACTCGTGGTATCCGTATCAACTGTTATTGTTTTTCAGATAGAACGATGAATATGCATCAAGGCTTGTTCGGCCAGTCTGTCTTCTCACATGGTGCTTCGTAAATAGGTTTTAGCACACGGTAGTCAAAAGAAAGCCCCCCCAAATAATACAAATGTGATTAATGTTTGCCGCTGTTACGTCACTGTATATCACTTTTCTTGATCAAGGTAGCAGCAACGATGGTATACATATATATGTGTGGACTTGTTTTGTAGGCTATTGTTTATTGGGGGGGGGGGGGGGGGGGGATCAGATTTGTTGTTGTTACTGGAGTTTTCTTTGAGGGGAAGTAAAATTGTTCAGGGGTTTTATTTTTAAAATATTAGGTTTTTTGTTTTGCCTGCCACTTACGGTTATAATCATGTATAGGCCTACAACAATGTCTTCAATTTAACATGTTGGGCATCTACCTACCTTAAATAATCGGCATGCAAGACTAACATAAATATGTTTACACAAATATTTTGATGTAAACAAAACAAGCACTGTTACTATAGGTAGATGGTTTTAGGTTAAATTATATATTTAGCTGTTATTACAGCAAAACATACACTTGCATATAGGCCTAATTATAATGCAATGCATATAGGCCTAATTAATTTGAAGCAAACGAAATACTTAGTCAAACAGGCGTGTGTACAGGAAATTGTGTTGAGGACGTCTAGACTGGCTAGTGGTATTTTTAGGGGAGGAGCGGGTCATGCGTCCCCGGAAATACATTGAAAAAGACAAACAAACATAATATAGCACGTGGGGAAGGGCACTGTTCTGATCGGAATATTACATATAGTCAGTCCCATCCTCCTACAAATTATTTTTGTTGTTTTTGTAAATAATTTAAGTTTGGTTTGACGTAAAAATAAATATAAAAGTGTTTTGGAAATAACAAAAATATACTATTTTTGTGTGTAATTTAGAAAACAATCCGTTCAGAAATAAATAGCTTGTAGTCAATTCCATAGTATGAAAACATGCGTTCCCCGTGGGACGCACTATAAACATGTTTCTAGTGTCTATTACAACTGTGTTACTGTCACACACAATTCATAAAAACTGCAGGTGTGTTTGTATGTTTAAATGAAATTATGATAATTAATGTGAGGCGAAATTGCAGCTTTGAAAAAAAAAATTCTTAAATATCCATGCAAGAAAACCAAACCAAAATCAGGGTGGGTGACAGCTCGTTAGATTCATCTCCTTTATTTAACACAGTTATAACAAAACGCAATTTCATCAACTTAATTTTTACCTGTATCATTCTTTATTTTTAAAGCATAGGTGGGGACATTTATGATGCCAGGGACTGCATAAATCTCAGCTGAAGATTCACAAACAACTGTGGCAATCGGCCATTCTAACTGGTTACTGGTTAGGCGCCTATTTTTTTATCGCGAATTTCTAATATAGGCTATAGATAGGCCTATTTATCTTGCATAACTAGGGATTCAAGTTAAACAAAATTGCCACTTCTAGGACTAGTCAAATAGTCCTCGAGAGTTAGCATTTGTCCTGTGCAAATCTGTGTTCGATTTAAAGTAATGAATACATTAATTTTAAATACACAATACATTAATTTTAAAAACCATTATTGGCTTAACAAACTAATGCAAATAAATTATTAAATATAATATGTAATAAATTAATCTGAAAATATAACAGGAGCATTTTAAAACTATAAATTCCTTATACATGTACATGAAACGTATAATATACTTCAAAAACATTTATTGCATGTGTAATATAATAATAGTGTTGATACATATATTTTAACAAGACTGAATTATATATAATATATATTACAGAATTCAACAAGCCTGAGATATTACATACATATATTAGGGACTACTGATATAATATGTATACTAAAACATGGCTACATAGGTGCATGTGTAGGGATTTATGCAGGGGTGGGTGTGTCTAGACTGAAGGGGGCGAGCACTGCAGACTCGACGCCAGGCACAGGGTGGAGGTGGAGATGTCTTTTCAAATATTGATCTACTTCATATATGGCGGAAGATAGAGAACATTGGTGATGCAAAGCGCCAGTTTTTATAGGCGGTTCGGGAGAATGTTCCCTCGGAACATTTTGTTCTGAAATGCAATTTTCTGCATTTCACTATTAAAATTCATCATGACAAATGCTGGCCACACATTTAACATGCATTTTTTTTTTTTTTTTTTTTTTTTTTTTTTAAATTATTATTATTATTTTTATACATGTATATACGTCAGTCTTAGACTAAACTATTGAATGAAATAACATAATTACAATGACAATCACAGACATCAAGTATATTAATGGCACAAATCTGTTATTTTACTAGTTTATTTCCCTTGGTAATGAACACGTTTACATCATTTCTATAGGGATTCAGGTGCATGCTCCAGCAGACACACCCAAAACACATGTCCTGATTCCTAAAATAAAATGTCTTGCATTCTACAAGTAAGAGTCATCATGACAGATGTAGGTATATGCAAAATAAAATCTAAACACGCACGTAATACTGGAATATTTATATTATCGCGATGTATATAATTAATCATTCTAGTAAATCTTGTACATGGAAATGATTATACCGAACTAAGAGAACTGATATAATAATATTGACAGTCATAATATACAAAATACCTGACATCACAGACTGAATTGTGTGAATAAATTTGAATTAAAATGCAGTGCAATACAGAAATGGATTCTCTCAGACCACTATATGGTCATACACGTAGTTACGTTTATAGCCCCCACCCCTCCCGAAAAACAAACCCAAAGACAAATGGACCAAACTAACAACAACAAAAACACTAGACACTAGACATAATCACATATCATATGGACAGATGCAGCTTGGTTACTTCTTATATACAATAAATAGTATAATACTACAATAAATAATAAACAATATGATACATGTTATTCCAACTTTTTACACTTCCATGACACATGAAAACTTGTGAAGTTCAGCCAAGTTCGAATGCATGTACATCATGAATTAAAACAAAGTACCTATTCCACATGTACAATTTACTAGTTATTACAGTTTTGTAACACATATATTTCACATGCATATTGATAAAAATTTGAATATTTCATGTTAGAATGTATAGCCAAATTTATTTTTTATACAAAGAATATTCAACATAAATAATATTAGTTGCATATTCTAATGTGCAAATTCCACATATTCATTTCTTCAAACATTTTCAGTATATGTTCTACACATTATAGAAATTAGTCTTTAGCAAGAATAAGGAGCAGTGATTTTCAGATTAATGTCAAATAATTATTAATATTAATTTCCATACTTATTACAGGTCACATAGTAATCACATGTATGAACGAGAGTCATTTTCGCAGTGTACTGATTGAATATCACTATCAGACCACAACACAAATATCACCCATCACTAGTCATAATCAACGTCTCAACGAATCCCCGTCTGAATCATCAGCAAACTTTAAACCATCTTCCTCTTCTTCTTCATTATCACCGTCATCATCATCAATATCTTCTTTTTCATCTTCTTCCTTGTCTAAGTCATCAGGATCATCTTGTTCATCGTCTTCTTCCAGTAAGGTTAAACCAACCTCCACAACTGAAAAACATGAACCAGTAGTAAGATATATCTTACTATAGGATCTGGTTACTACAAAACCACTGCCATTTTCTTTGGCTAAAATTGAACCAGTTTGGTACAATAGGATATCCACGATATACTAATATTGGCTACAACGACATTAGTTGCAATTTCGCAATAACCTCTTACAATGATGACAACAGATGTCCTCAAGTTGTACAAATCATATACTACCCAGTATATTTTAAAGTTCAATTAAAGTAACAGGGTTATCATTTTACATATTGGACCTTATCACAAAGTGGTGAATTTCAACAATAAATAGATATCTAGAATAATTCTTCTGAAATACTAATCCATGGACCTCAGCAATTAATGCACAATTCCGGCAGAAGATAAAAGACAAATATAGTAAACACCGTACATTGAATCTATATCGATACAGACGCGTCCTCGGTATCAGAAACTGTGATATAGAACTCTATTTGTTATACACATTATACATATACAAATAAACATTTAAACTAGTATCCAACCGTCACATAATGTTCACTAAAAACTCTTTTGTTAGCTTCAATATCTATATTTTTAAAAATCTAATAACTGATGAAATAATGAAACAGTGAAAGTCACTACCACATATAGAAATCATTATAACATAAATAGTATTCTAAAATAGTTCAGACATTTCTGTTTATATTATAAAAGACAGTAAGTAGTGCTAAGTAATGTTATCATCCATAAATCTGTTTATAATGATTTTATCATCCATAAGTTAGTTATAATTAGTTTGCACCGACCATTGATTTATGATTATACAATCAGTTAGAATATGCGAACTTTGAACCCCAGGAAAATTTTATGTCCAAACCCTACCAATTCAATCATGTTCACTCGGATAAGACTCATATCATTTCGCTCAAGTTTTGATTATAATAATCACTGGAACATTACGAATAGTGAGGATTCTAGAATATTGTTTTAAAAATTAATCTGAATTTTCAGTTCAATTATTTACCATCATCTTCAAATATTGCTGGAAAACTGTCCAAGTGAGAGTAACCATCTGGTTTACTGTTGGACGGTCCTCTTTCAGTTTACAGGCCTTGACTGATTTGAAGCCAACTAATCTTTGGTAAATCCAAATTCAGCTGAAAAGAAATGCAAATTCTACTCCATTTCAGTTTTACTAAATTTGTTTTACATGAGAATATTAATACAGTAATAATGTTTTCACGATTTTGCAAACCTTGACGTTTATTCCAATGGTACCCTAATACATAATTTCTACCAGCTGTTGAAATTTCCTAAACGTTAACAAAAGCCAGTGGAACTAGAATTCTAGGAAAATTACCTAAAAAACCTATTATCTGACTGAAGAACCAGCTTTGGGAATCTGGTATCCCAAGCTCAATTTTGATAACCAAATCACCCCATGGAAGGTGATTTAGGTATTTCACAATAATTTAGTTAGCAAGTTAAGAACATATTTTAGTCAAACGCTTTGTCCATCTGACATTAGTCCTTACTTGTTGAACAATACATATATAAACACAAGACTAATCACCATGATTCGGAGTTTATTATTGTTCATGTACTATTTCTCAACTAATTATAACAGTTATAACATACAAACATATTTTCTTAACCTTACATCAGAATCCAGTGAATATGTAGCCAGTCGTTTCATATCCATGTCCAGAATCTGTAAGGTGTTATCTTCAACCCATGTCCCATACGTCAGAACATACGGCCCTCCAGCAATAACCCTAATCATGGCACTACCAATGTGTCCATCAAACCTTTGCTTTATAACACCTACAAATAAGAGCCATAAAACTGTAATATATTATATTATACCCCCACACACACACACACACTGACTTTCTCTCTCTCATACACACACAGAGTCGAACCTGTATATTATATCGGCCAGACAAGGATCTTGGCAAAAATAGCTGTTATGGACAATTGGCTGTTATATATATATATATCATTACAGAATGTCTTAGACTGGGGTAGATACTCGTTGGAGTATCGAATATTGTGCTGGCTGGAATATAGCTATTAATAAGACAAGAGAAACAGTGTTATGTATGTGCTTGCGCGCTCATGTACTTGCGCGCTCATGTGCTTGTGATCTATCTATCTATCTATCTATCTACATATATATATATATATATATATATATATATATATAGAGAGAGAGAGAGAGAGAGAGAGAGAGAGAGAGAGAGAGAGAGAGAGAGAGAGAGAGAGAGAGAGAGAGAGAGAGAGAGAGAGAGAGAGAGAGAGAGAGAGAGAGAGAGAGAGAGAGAGAGAGAGCGTGTGTTTGTTAAAATGTGTCAAATGGAACGAAACGATAACATACAGTAATTAGAAATGCAAGGCAAGCTTCAACATTCAGAAATAATACATGCACTACAGACAAGATAATATACAACAAAGGTTTCTTTGTAAATGAAATGCAAAAGTAAAAGTAAAAACACATGGCCATAGCTAGTGAGGTGTCACTTTACATTTCAGTGTTTCGAATATCAAGTCTTCTTCCTATGTAAAATACACTCTATTCTAATTTCAACCCTGAAACGTTATACTACTAACTATTTGTATGAAATGGAAAGTATGTGTACATTCCAACCAGTAAATTAAGACACTAATCTTCATTTTCTACATTCTATTACATAAAAGATAAATATCGAGGGGTGTGAACCAGAAATGCTCGTGTTCAAAATACTGTTTTCAACTGCATCCCACTCACACAAAAAAGCTCGGAGTTTTAAAGTTGGAAAAATCACAAAAGACAGCAATGTTTTCTTTCTTCAAATTATATAGCTTTGCATCATTCCAATACCCCCAAAACATATATATAAAAAAAACCCAAATGAGTTGTGGACAAAAAATGGGTTATGGAAGTGAACAGTGAGAGAAGTTGAAAGATAGGAGGAGTTGCCAGATCGGGAAGAAATGAGATGGAATTAAAAGGAGAGAAAGAAAAGAGGGCAGTGAGATTAAAAAAGAGAAAACAACTGGACATAACTAGGTCTGTTTGTCAGCCCTTCATGTTTAAATGTGCTCACCAGTTTTTAGATCATACATGCGGATCATTCCATCATTTAAATTGGCCAGGACAGTGGTGCCATTTAACAACTCGAATGACTCCACCCCCCGTATCCAAATAATTATTCTCAGCATCCTGGTATCTGTTGTAATATTCCACATCTGCCATTTCTGCTTCCAGCGTTTCTGAACCGGCCTCGGTGGCGTCGTGGCAGGCCATCGGTCTATAGGCTGGTAGGTACTGGGTTCAGATCCCAGTCGAGGCATGGAATTTTTAATCCAGATACCGACTCCAAACCCTGAGTGAGTGCTCCGCAAGGCTCAATGGGTAGGTGTAAACCACTTGCACCGACCAGTGATCCATAACTGGTTCAACAAAGGCCATGGTTTGTGCTATCCTGCCTGTGGGAAGCGCAAATAAAAGATCCCTTGCTGCCTGTCGTAAAAGAGTAGCCTATGTGGCGACAGCGGGTTTCCTCTAAAAAAAAAATCTGTATGGTCCTTAACCATATGTCTGACGCCATATAACCGTAAATAAAATGTGTTGAGTGCGTCGTTAAATAAAACACTTCTTTCTTTCTTTCCAGCGTTTCTGAGAATAAAACCACAAAGTGTTCATACCAAAAACAACAACATGTTAATAACATCCAAGGACTCCTAAAACATTCAATATTTATTTATGGTAGACACTCGGAAGCCATTTCACAATGATACATCACTGACCAAAATGATATATGACAGCATACCCTATTTTGACATTCTATATGCCTTTCTATCTTTTTGGTGAAAATGCTATACATTTCAACTATGGACTTCAGGGCTATAGGCTGTGCTCACGTCGGGTGCTCACCTTTCACGAACACCTGATATCACCACTGTTTTACAGTAATTCATGAGTGTATTCCATCACAGCTGTTTATATTCCATTGGGCTCTATCCTGTGTAAGTTTGGGTTTTCTAAGCTAGTCTTGAGAGTGGCAGTCCTACGGGCGGTGATGGAGGGAAGAAATACCCTGTTATGGATCTCCTAAAGAAGTGGCAGTCCTAAGATTGAGTACCTAATAGTGGATAATGGAAGCATTCACGAATTTGCTTAACGTCCTTTCGACTGCCTTGTGCACAGATACGATTTTGATATGGGACTATTGACGTTCAGATTTACATAAATCTATAAATAAAACATGAGGAACTAAACGAATTTAGAGTAAGGTAACGACCCAGACACCACCAAAACCCATGTTAATATTGTTCCAAAAAAACAACCGCATAGGCGAAATATTCATGGAATTATCTCTTTAATACAAAGTGGCATAATTTCGTTATTTATGATCGTATCACAGTCAAATTTTATTTGGAAACGAACAGTAATGACATAGTACATGCATATTAGATTTTACAGTAAAAATTATGTTTCAAAGTATGAGGCTGCTAATTAAAATTTGGTGATTATGTTAAAAAAGACTTCGCATGCAAAATAAAACCTTTTCCCGTAAAATCTGACAAAAATATGCGTTAATCTACTAATATATAAAAGTAGTATAAACATTTAAAAGTGTGTGATGTGACGATTACGAATCTGCCATTAACATATTAAATATGGTATCTCTTCACAAAACGGTTTTCAAAAGAAGTTACAATAGTCGTGAGTGTATTCAAGCATGAAACACTGTAAAGTGTATTGTCTACAGAGTACCATCTGTAGTAAGATTACCAGCTTTTTTTTAGCATGCACTGGTACATGCGCTACAGCTTTCATAACAAAAATGAAAATCTGAATGAACACAAAGAGGTGCATAGAATGATATTTAAAGCAAGAACCACATACGTATTTTACAAAAATATTGATCAGATTTAGATTAAGACTTCCTTTCTAAACACTATCGTAAATATGTTATTTCATCTGTACCGTGTTTAATGTGCAAAATGTGACCGTGTAAACGTTTTATTAGACAATCAAATTCGACAGCTACCAATCTATTTTAACATGCCTGCATTTACACATGTAACAAAATTCACCTTATATATCATACATGTGACGCAGATGATTTTATATAGTTACTTGTCAAATTTTTATAAGAGATATTTTTTGTTTGGTAACATTTCTTTTGAAAGATGCTGTTTCAAGTGGTTCTTGGACATATAATCAATAAATACAATTGTTATATTACAATATTTTTAATATATAACATACAGGTTACAAATATTCTTGTATATGTAGTGATCATGGAATCATGTCCAACTACCTCTATACCACTTTAAAACAAAGTTTAGGTTTGCCTGGGTGTGGTAGTATTAAACAAAGTAATGGCGGCCATTTTGAAAACCAAGATGGCCACCAGTAAACTCCACTTACATGTTACAATATATTTTTTATTTATTATAGCATGACACAGTAGGCCTAACTAAAAAACGGTGATTTTTTTAGCCTGGAGAAGGTGTTTTAAAATGGCCGTAAAACAAATTGCTCAATGATGACAAAGTGTCATCATGCAGTTTCCGATTCAGGATACCCTTAATAACACAAAACCACCATAACACATCGTATGTACCCTAGTTCAAGGTTAGGTCAAATTTTGGCATCTGGCAACCCGACTAACAGTCTTTTAATATTTTTCCTCCATTATATTTTATATATTCTGGACAGCACCTTTTCTGGCCCCTTTTCACATCGTTCTGGATTAACCATGAATATTTCCTAAATCGCAAAAATATAGCAAAAATCTGAAAACAGTTGAACATACATAGATTTGTGAATCTGAACGACAAAACCGTTATCCATAATCATAATATATGCACAATGCATTCGAATGGGCATTTGGTAAAATAGTAGTTGATTCCATGAATTTCTATTTGCTGCCTCAAGGTAATCCTTTACTGGACAATACATCCTTTCTGCACTTCTTAAATAGTACCTACTGGCCTAAGTTACAAAGGTATTACAATAGACAATTCACTGTCAAGCCTACATTAAAGCTGATTGTAAGACTGTACCCTTATTATGAACAATAGAAATTGAAAGCAATCTCAAAAAACGACATTGTCTTCGGAATGATTGGTTTTTATTGCCACAAAAATTGGTCACGTGACTAACTGAAGTTAATTGGGATGTTCTTACATTTGTAGACATTTACCAACAAGTGCTGCTCTCCTTTTTTTTTTTTTTTGGTCCAACATTTGTTGAGACTGTTGTTAATCTCTGTTCTGTAATATTTAAAGAAATAATTAACAGATTCAGATTCAATGTCAGGACCAGTTGCGCCTGTCAGTTCGAACTCGAACACAGAAATGGAATTGGGACGTGTTGTCCAACCACTGGTGCAAGTTGGTAACTTGTGAGGGCGAATTTCTAAACCGTTTGGGGCGAGCTGACCAACTACTGGGGCGAGTTGGTAGGGGGCGAGATGCATTTGTGGCGAGTTTACCTGTTCCCCTTTCAGACTAGTTTACTAAATCAAAAGTAACGCAGAACAGAAGTCATTGGAATAAACACAGATGTGATAACATTATATGCATCCTACATGTATATATTAATCCATAAAGATGGATATCAATATAAAAAAATCATTAAAGCTATTAGAGAGAATAATAATCTCAATTCATTAATGCTATTTTATACACAGCACGTGTAATATAATTTGTTCAAACGAAACTCATTAAATGAAAATCGAGGGTTTTTTTCTTCTGAAAATAAGTTTAAAAATCTATCATCTGCATCACATAAAAACCTTATTTAATGCAATGCATCTAGAACAAACGATTGTGAAGTGTAAACTTACTGGTCGGGATGTCCCAAGAAATTAAGACAGTTTCATCACTAGAATGGTGTGTTCCTTTGGGAGGTTTGATTGATTAAATATTTCCCATCATCCGTAATTAAAGCACGATGTAGGTCCAGGTGATCATCACAGCCAACTGTTTCTTTTGTTATCGTGCACATTAAAGTGTATGTCTTCAGATTAAATAATACAATGGGACCTTCATCTAGTCCAATTGCAGCAAAGGTCCCTGGCTTATTGACCTACAATATGAAAGAAAAAAACGCAGTATGTTTTATTAACACACGGATAAATGCGTGATAATGTGTATACTAATAATGGACGCTATGAGATGGCATTTTTCAACTATACTCTTCAAAAAAAGAAACGCAAAAGGGTACAAATGGGTTATAACTCCGATTTTATGTTTCCTACCGGTTCATGCTTTGTGAATATAAGGTCATTGCATGTCCCAAACACATTCCCACGGTTACATTCGATAAAACGTAGCTACTGTACAATAAAGTTCCAAAATGTGAATATTCGCAAAAACGCAGCCACGTGCAAACCATGTCACCACTGCACGTGCGTTGTCTGCACGTGCAACATGAACACCGACAGTATAAAAGTGCAGGGTGTTCGCTTGCCTGGCCTCTGTATCTGGCCGACAGTTGACAATTCAGGACATGCCACGTCTCAGTGAACCGCAGAGAAACAATGCCATCGGCCGACTAGACGCAGGCGAATCCAGAACGGCCGTTGCCAGGGCATTCCATGTGTCCCCAAGCACCATCTCCAGACTTGGGACCGTTACCAGCAACATGGATCAACACGTGACCTCCCTAGATCGGTCGACCACGGGTCACTACCCCCGGGCAGGACCGCTACATCCGGGTACGCCACCTTCGGGAACGATTGACTACTGCCACCTCCACAGCCGCAGCAATACCAGGTTTGCGCAGGATATCGACCAGACCGTACGGAACCGCCTACGTGAGGTAGGAATTCGTGCCAGACGTCCAGTTCGAGGTGTCATCTTAACACCACAACACCGTCGACTCCGACTGCAGTGGTGCCAGATTCATCGACAATGGCCTCAACTGCGATGGAGACAGGTGTGGTTCAGTGACGAGTCCCGATTTCTGCTCCGACGTCATGATGGAAGATGTCGCGTGTATAGGCGTCGTGGTGAACGTTATGCGGCAAACTGCGTGCAGGAAGTGGACAGATTCGGCGGGGGTAGTGTCATGGTGTGGGCAGCCATTCACACACTGGCAGAACTGACCTGGTCCACGTGCAGGGCAACCTGAATGCACAGGGCTACATTGACCAGATCCTCCGGCCACACATCGTTCCAGTTATGGCCAACGCCAACGCAGTGTTCCAACATGACAACGCCAGGCCTCACACAGCACGTCTCACAACGGCTTTCCTACAGAACAACAACATTAATGTCCTTCCTTGGCCATCGATATCACCGGATTTGAACCCAATTGAGCATCTATGGGACGAGTTGGACCGACGCCTCCGACAGCGACAACCACAGCCCCAGACCCTGCCCGAGCTGGCAGCAGCCTTGCAGGCCGAGTGGGCCACCATCCCCCGGGACGTCATCCGTACTCTGGTTGCTTCAATGGGCAGGCGGTGCCAGGCAGTTGTCAACACACGCGGAGGCCACACCCGGTATTTGACTCCAGATGACCTTGACCTTGGTGGTGTGTCCTATCACTTACTCACAATGGACTAGAGTGAATTGTGAACAATCCTGCAACATTTGGTAATTATCGGACTCACCATTCAATAATTAAATCAATTCTCCAAATGTTACGACAATGTGGTTTTGCGTTTCTTCTTTTGAAGAGTATATAATCGAATATTTGTTAATAATTAATAATGGTGATGGATATCCATCTTGAATGTGAAGGCATTGTGAATTACTTACTACGATATCATCTATCAACAAAGTCTGTTGAAAGACACAATGAGAGGTGTACCACGATATTATCTATCAACTTAAGATTTGTCTGTTATTTCTTTTACGTTAATCGAGGTATGAACAACAACAACAAAAAATCATCCCCAAAATCTGTGAATCGGCGATGCCGTTCTCACATAAGTTTGTGGATGATTTTGTTTTCATACCCAGATGAACGTAAACGAAATAACAGACAATATTTATAATTAAATTTGAATCATACTTGCTAATAATACTTTTGGTCCATAAACAATAATGTTCAATAAGACAACTTGCCCATATAAAATGACGTCATCAGATATGACGTTCCCTGACGAATAATGTTTTATGTTCTTCGAAAATTGAACAAATTCCCGTTGCTACGTCTGGACCAATGGGATGACGTTATGTTGTAATGAATATAACGGAAATGTAATTATAGTCTGTTGAATATGAAGACAAAGTGAGTGATGTACCACGATATTATATATGAAGAGTCTGCTGAAGTGGCAAACAGAATGAGTGATATATAGAGGATTCGTCACGAGTATTTTTTTAATATGGAAATTTTACATATTACAAAACACGAGTAGCGAATTCTAGTTATCCTATAACACTTCTAAAATAACAATTTAATTTTTTTTTTTTTTAAATCACAGTACTAAAGTCGCCTCCATCGATAATATGACGTCATCACGATTAGCTCAGATTAGTTTGACGTCACGCATTTTAAACAAATCTTTGAAAATGTTACGCTCAGGTACACGGGTTTTGTTGGCCTGTAAGCAAATGACCCATCCACAGCAACACATTACCTAGAGACCTTGCAAATGTTCATACCATTATTAACCGGGTTAATAAAGTAAATTAGCACATGGGTTTATGACATGGATATCATTGGTAAGTTATAGGATAAATCACAATATTATCTATAAACAGTATGTTGAATATGAAGACAAAAGTGAGTTATGTACCACACTATTATCTATGAAAAAATGAATTTGAAAACAAGTTGATTCACAAGAATGAATGAATGAATGAATGAATGTTTAACGACAACCTAGCACGAAAAATACATCGGCTATTGTGTGTCACACTATGGTCAATGCAAAACAAAATTGATGATCAACATGAATATAAAAATTCAAGAGTTAAATAAAAACACAGTGTAAAGAACTCTGCAAAAAATACAAATATCACAGATAGATAAACTTAAAATTTAGAATAAAAGTCGGTATCACGTAAAAATTGTAAAACTAATTCTGGATGAAATCGAAATGATTCCATCACATTTCTCTGACCAAAAATATCTTTTCTAGTTTCTTTGAGATGAGGACACTCCACCAAAATGTGGCGTATCGTCAGAGTACACTGACAGTGCTCACACTGAGGTGGAGGATCCTTCTTCAAAATAAATGAATGGGTCAAGTAAGTATGACCGATGCGGGCACGACACAAGACTACCTCATCCTTCCTGCACTGTCAATAGGAGGACCGCCACTCTCCCAAGACCGACTTGATGGCATGAATCTTGTTCGCAACCGCACCGTCCCAATCATGTTGCCAAGTCGAAAAGATAAATTGGTTAATACTATATTTAAAATAAGTATAAGTCACACCAACCCCGGCATGAGGCAAATCCAAAGCAGACTTGGCAGCTGAATCTGCCTTTTCATTAACACTGATGCCAACATGGCTGGGCACCTAAACAAAATACAATAACTGTGTTGGCAATGGATAAAAAGACACACTTTCGTATCCCAATTAAGGGATGGTCCATCTTCATATTACGTAAAGCTTGGAGACACGAAAGTGAGTCGGTAAAGAATAAATTTGGATGCACTAGAATCCTTGATTTCAGCTAAGGCTTTAATGACTGCCCAAAATTGATGCCGAGTCAGGCAATCTCATGGAAAGTATTGTGTCTGATGGAAAAACTGTAGCACAAGCCACATAATTCCCATCCCGTGATCCGTCTGTATACAGAGGGATGTAATTGCGGTACTTGTCTTGAATTTCCATGAACAACTGTTTATATACCACAGCATCTGTACGATCTTTCTTCAGATGCGCAAGATCAAACACAATCTTAGGTGGTGTAATACACCAAGGTGGTAAAACAAAACAAAATATGAAGGAGTTTCCAAAATGTCATTTAAATCAATATTGGAAAGGGACAAAAAATGCTTAATGCGAAGACCAAATGTACGAATCGCATTTGGCCTTGCATCAAACAACTTCATATATTTGTTATCAAACACCGAATCATGTGTTGGGTGTTTTGGTAATGATTTAATCTTGGGGTCAAATCACCCCAAAAAACAGATATTTTAAACCCGACCGTCTCAGATTTTTATGAAACTTGGTATACTTGTTGATTGGGAACCCACAGCACCAAATTCCAATCGGACCAGTGGTGTGGGAGATATTTTGAGATTTTCGGCCAAAATGGGCGTGGCCGCCAACCTTTGAACCCTCATATCTCAGGAACTACTGGGCCAATCTTCATAAAATTGGTATTGTTGGAAAGGCAATTTGACAAGGATTCCAAATCTTGTGGGGTACACTGACCTTTTGACCTTTGTTATGACCTTGAAGTTGACGTTGTGGATCACGTGACCTTGAAATGACCTTTCTTGAAATATAATCTCCCACATGTTAACTAAAACATATAAAAGTTTCAGAGGTGTAATATTCTTTTATTAGCAGCAATACACATTCAAAAATTACATGTCCATGAAAATAACACCGTTTCTGCCATTAACATCTGATTACCTATACTGAAGTAAACCCGAATGACCAATTCCTGATGCTAGGAATCACCATCTCTCTTGAACACCGAGTAATACATTGTAGGCCTACATGCTATGATCATATGATAACAAATTACTTCCTTCACCAGTTCAGCAGTCACAGAATCATTTGGTCACCCACTTCCCCCATAGTCTTGCAATTCTGGCATCATCCTTTTTACTCAGATAGTACATCTATCAAGAAGATACAATAGAAGGTTATCAATGACACAGAAGATGTCCCCTTCACTAATCCAACAAGTGGCTTCTTCGTTTGGCCAGTGAAATAACTTAGAAGGTCCGTGAGGGTGCATGAAATGAATGAAGAAGTCTCCATGCTCTTCTGAAATGTCCTCAACTAGCCCAACCCATGCCTCATTGTCATACAGACAACAAACATAGTTTTGCTTCTTGGGTTCAATGGGAGACTCCTCTGGTAACTATGTCATATCATCCTCAGAATCCTGGACAGATACTAGTTCTGGTGGGTCACTCTGCAGGCTCAGCTTGTAGGCATGCATCTTTGACTTAGACACTGGAACTAACCAGTGAAATTGCTGTGTTCCTTTGACCGTTTTAGCCACTTGAAACCTCCCTTGTAGTTCCAACTCATGCTTTGCTATGTGTTCTGGTGTGATGTTGAAAAAGTGAATACCTGGAATACTGTTGATGCAGAAGTCCATGATAGCCTCCCTGGTCAGGATTGGGTCTGTGTAGGGACGCTGCAAACTGGCCTTTGTCAGCAACCTCTTCACCGTCCCCCCAATTCCATCACAGGCACTTTTGCCGTGGTTTGTCGCAAAAAAGTTCCATTCACCTTCCAACCCAAAGTCCTCTTCATGATGGCACAGGTTAACAAAATTGTTCTTATTTTTATACTGTCCAGCACAGCCGTCAGTGAAATAATGGATCTTTTTCACATGAGGAAACTCAGTCTGAAGGTATGGAATAACAACACTCAAGAAAGCATACACAGTTACAGTTAGTGCTCCCTAGTGTCACTTACTACACAAATGTTACGGTGTTCAAGGGTTCCATCAGTCAATCTGCAGTATGCCACAAAAGGATGTAAGGTAGCCTGTTTATTTTCCCAGTGGAAACTCTGAATCTCATCCTGAACAATGTACGAGAAATTTCGACAAAATCACCTTGCAGGACAAAGTCAATGCTTTCCTAAATATTAAATCTAGCCCTCAAAACCTTTCAGTAAAGTTAAGCAGGTCAGAAAACTAAAATGGCAGCAAAGTACATGTATCATTGCCAAAGGCCCACAAGCCTTGGGCATTTGGGTCAAACTTTTCAAGTATAAATCAGTTAATCAATGACAAGGTAGACCTTGTTCACACTCTGTGCCGAAGACTGGGTGTACAAATACATTATGTAGTACATCACTGGATGAAGCCTGGTTTCAGACTGGGTTGTACTGTAGTTGATTGAAACCTTGTTCAAAACCATTGGCAAGGCCATATGCCATGATAAAATGACGGTTTTATGAAGAAAACATAATACTTACATATCAACATCTGACAGTGTGTCCAACTTGAAAGCTTTAGATTGTCAAAGAAATGCAGATCAAGAAACTTCTTTGTCTTAAACTTCTAATTGCCATGTGCTCAATGGGGTTTTCCCAGGGGATTTCAAGGAGTACCTGACATGCCTGAAGCCACACTTCCTGTTAACCCTTTGGGCCTGATTATGTAGAATCTCTCATGCCATTTGGCATCTTTTCATATCCTTCAGGCATTCCTTCAGACATGTCAGGTGGATTTTGACTCCAAAGATGAGTTTTTGGTCTCAGAGAAGTCTATACATGTAGAAAATGTACATTGTAATGCATTGTATCAATCATCCATGCAGGTATGCATTTTTTAAATCTATATTGTCGCTAAACAAAAATGATTACACCTCTGAAACTTTTATATGTTTTAGTTAACATGTGGGAGATTAAATTTCAAGAAAGGTCATCTCAAGGCCACGTGATCCACAAGGTCAATTTCAAGGTCATAACAAAGGTCAAAAGGTCAGTGTACCACAACATTGCCTTTCCAACAATACCAATTTTATGACGATTGGCCCAGTAGTTCCTGAGATATGAGGGTTCAAAGTTTGGCAGCCACGCCCATTTTGGCCAAAAATCTTAAACTTTGGGGGGCCGTATTTGGTGCTGTGGGATTCCAATCAACAAGTATACCAAGTTTCATAAAAATCTGAGACGGTCGGGTTTAACCCATTGGGTGATTTGACACAGAATGACCCCTTGGTGGCATACTGCAGAGAAAGCTTTGCACGTCAAGCACCCAAACAAGGTTCGTGTGCATCAACGTACAAGCTGTCTACAGGAGATGTTCTAAATGCACCAAGACAAAGCCTAAGTCCCTGGTTGTGTATAGGATCCAGCATCTGCAAGTAAGACTTGCGTGCCGACCCATACACAATGCATCCATAATTAAGTTTTCACCTCACAAGAGATCGATACAGACGGAGCATAACCTTGCGGTCTGCTCCCCATTCTGTATTACAAATAACTTTTAAAATATTAAGAGCTTTTAAGCCCTTCTTTTTAACATATTTAAGATGGGGCACAAAAGACAGCTTCCTGTCAAATATAACCCCCCAGAAATTTAGTCTCCTCCACCACTGAAATTGGATTTTTGTCCAAAAACAACTATGGACCTAAGTGGAGACCTCTTTTCTGGCAAATATGCATACAAACCATTTTTGCCTTTGATAATCGAAAGCCATTGTCAGTTGCCCATTGATGAAGTTTATTCAAACAAAGCTGCAACTTACGTTCAATGATACTCATATTGGAAGATCTATAGCAAGTCTGAAAATCATCGACATATAACGAGCAATCCACACCAGGTGTTAAACACTGGGAGATGCTGTTAATTTTCACAGAAAATAAAGTTACAGACAGGATGCTACCTTGAGGCACACCCATCTCCTGTGGGTGAATGTCGGACAAAGTCGAACCCACCCGAACTTTAAAAGATCTATTTTATAAAAATTGAGAAATAAAAACTGGAAGTATGAACAAAACAAATCATTGCAAACTATGCAAGCTGATCTCACGTAACTTTGTAGATGATTTTGTTTTGTTCATACCAAGATGAAGTAAACGAAATAACAGACAATACTTATAATTAAATTTGAAATATACTTACCAATAATAACAAATTTAAAATTCCATATTTTATTTTGAAGTATATAAAATGATGTATGACGTTCCCTGACGATTTAATTTTTTACATTCATCGAGAAGTGAACAAACTCCCGTTGCTACGACTGGACCAATGGGATGACGTTATATTGTAATAAATGTAATGGACGTTTAGTTATAGTCTATTGAATTTGAATGAATGAATGTTTAAAGACAAGCTGACTTATGATATCATCTATCAACATAGTTATGAAATTTAAAGACAAGCTGACTTTCCATAACATGTCAATATAATCTATTCAATTTCAAGATAAACTGACTTACCACAACACAATATCATATTTCAACTACGTTGAATTTGAAGACAAGCTGACTTATCACTATATCATGTATCGACACAGTGTGTTGCATTTGAAGAAAAGCTTACTTATGGTACCACAATATCACATATCAACATAGTGTTGAATTTGAAGACAAGCTGACTTACCATGATATCATATATCAACACAGTGTTGAATTTGAAGACAAGTTGACTTACCATGACATCATATCTATCAACACAATCTGCTAAATTTGAAGACATGTTGATTTATCACGATATCATGTATCAACATAGTGTGTTGAATTTGATTATAATGTGATTTACTGTCATATAATTTTGTAACATATTCTGTTGAATTAGAGAATAAGTTGACTTAAATAGCATCTATTAATACCATATTTTGATTTTGAAGATAAGGTGGGTTACTTACCACAATATCATCTATCAATGTAGACTGTTGTGTTTCCATCACCTTTATCACCTTTCCACTGTCAATGCTGAGCACTCTTAGATTTTTCCGACCTCTTGTGGAACACTAGATTTCTGAAAAAAGATATCCTGTTTCGCTGACTACATTATGATGTTTAGTCAGTCCAGAAATACTGACTTACATCTTATTTTCATTATATGCAGTTACAACAAATTATCTTAAATATGGAAATAGTGATAACTAAACAGTTATATGCTTATTGCCATCATTATTGCTCAAGTACATAGTCTAAAATGTATTTAAAGTAGAAAAATACATTAGTTTTAAATAATTTTATACACAAAAATAATTCCACCGTACCTTTGTTATGATTAATTAAACAGTAAATTCCACTTGGAGAAAGTTTCTCTTGAAAGATCCTGATAAAGGTCATGGTCATTAGGTCAAGCAGCTTGAGTTTCCGATTTACTTGTATGATGGCGTGATGGTCTCCAAAAGGTTTGAAGTTTTGACACATATTGCTCTGAAATAAAATACTAGTATAATACTTCAGATAATTACATCTTTTATTTAAATTAAAAATGTTTAGCAAATTACATATACAAGGATTATGTAAAATAATACAGATTTAAAATAATACCATAGGTCGACGAGATGAATGAATGAATGAATGTTTGTTTAACGACACCCCAACACAAAAATACATATCGCTATTGAGTGTCACAAATGGTAGGTCGACGAGATAACATAAAAATAAGGTACAAGGAATTTGGAACCAAGATATTTTCCATACGAGTTTGCATATAGTGAATACCTTGAATTACGCACACTACTTTGCAATACATACACAATTTTGTGTATTTTTATTTGATGATTTATCGCAAACTATTTCAATGACATTCAAAATTTGTGAGCTAATATATGGTTGGTTGTTCAAATCTACTGCAACACTTTAGTGGGATTCTGAATCTAAAAACTTACTTTTTGAAAATGTTTAGACATTTCTTGGCAATCAAGGCAAGATCCTTAGCAACAGAAAAAATAGTACAGATATCTTGTGGTTTTTGGTGGTATTGCATTCGAAATTGCTTATTTGAAATATGTTAAATAGTTGCTTGCATATCGTCAAATCGCTACTTGCAGCTTTATTTATTATCACCTTATTATTTTTATTATTATTATTATTGTATGGAAAATCATGAAAAGCAGTATGATGAAGTGTTGTATTCAAATAATATCTGCAAATAAATAAAAAGTGGTATAAAACATGGCTGTTTACACTGAAAACGGATTGATTGAAGCAGTGGAGAAATTTGCATAATACAACTTACCAGTTTAGCCTCTCTGATCACTTGAGACTTGGCTAGGTCAAACACCTGCAAATAAAAGTTTCCAACACCTTTCCCATATTGTAGCAGGTAGCGTGGGTTCTCCATCAATTCAATATGTCTGCAAAAATGTAAATGAATTTTAATAGAATGCGCTTATTTGATGTTGCACAGTTGTGTTTATGAAAAAGGGAAAATAGATTTAGAAAATTACTAGATATATTATTACATTTAATTATCCAACATATTTGGCAAATGTAGGACCAGCAACGTTCCTTATCTGCAACTCCACAAGTTGGTATACTAGTAATATTTTTTAAAAAGCAAATAGGCCTATTGGCAGGATTCGAACCTATTAAACCAATTGGCATGACATTTGATAGCCTGCGACGTTAACCACTCAGGCAATAAAGGCAAGGTGTGAAGAAACTCAAACAAGTGGATTAATAACACCAACAAGTGGATTCATAAATCAAAATTCGCATCCCCCTTTATTTATTCACACTGCTTGAAGACAACTATCAGTTAAATGAAAGCCATATATATATCAGCTCTGCACGGCAATATCTTTAACACTAGCTAATACTGTAATGAAGGTTTATGTGCTTCTTCATTTTGGTTTACGCAAAGTGTAATCTTTCATGTTCAGAATATTCTTACCAAATTCAGATATTTAGAAAATAACAGTTGTACCATTATGTTAAATACATATATGTATGCCAGTTTACCTTTTGACATTAATCAAGAATGTTCATTAAATAATCGTAGAATATGTGTGTTCAAAGGACATTTAAACGTTCAGAAGTTCTAACAGTGTCTTACTTGAGCTGAATATCTTCTTTTGTGTTTTCTTCAGGTTCATCAGTCTGCCCTTTGTGACTATCTTCTATTTCTTCACGACTGGTGTCCCAGATTCGCACCACTCTATCATCGCCAACAGTGACGACAATATGCAGGTCGGTTGTGACAACCTGTACTACATTAACTGTATGTTGAAGGATAACAGATCGTGATCCATCTTTCAGATTCCACACAACAACCTCTTGTCTGCTTGGGAAATACAGCTCTTTACAGTTGGAAGTGAGTCGAAATTTTTCAGAAAAATCCTTTTCATAGCCTGAAACACATATTGTAATATTTTCACAATGGTTTGGTTTAACCAAAGAAAAGAAGAAGAAAAAACATACAAAATCCACCAGTAATAAGATTGTGAGTAACAAATATCCAAAGTAAAACTGGAAGAAGATAATGATTATGAGGAAGATAATGTAAAGTACAACAAGGAGAATAAAAAAAGAAATATTCATGAACATGTAATATCTATACTCTCATAGTATATGCCATAATACAATATAACGTCATCCCATTGGTCCAGCCGTAGTAACGGGAGTTTGTTAATTTCTCGATGAATGTAAAAATTACGTCGACAAGGAACGCCATACCTAATGACGTCATTTTATATTGCTAATTTGTCTTACTGAGCGTTGTTGTTTTAACACAAAAAAATGTATTCAAAATAAATTATGAACGTTTAATGTTTTTATTAGTAAGTATGTTTCAAATTTAATTATAGGTATTGTCTGTTATTTCTTTTACGTTCATCTGGGTATGAAAAAAGCAACATCTGCAAACTTCTGTGAGAACAGCTTCGCCAATTCACACAGTTTTCGGATGATTTTGTTTTGTTCATACCCCGATGAACGTAAACGAAATAACAGTCCTTAATTAGACACACCATCACCATCATCAATAAGAGGCAATTACATTGTACATGATGTCCAAGACCTTTGATAAATGCAACCCATTAAATCCACTTATATTTTAGCAAATTTTGGGTGCACTTTCTATAGTTCATCATTTTGATATCGAACATAACTGCATAATATGATTTTAATTCTATAAATAATAATTATAAACAAACACACACACACACACACACACACACACACACACACACACACATACGCGCGCACACGCACGCACGCACATACATATCAATAACTATAGGTAGCACATAAGCACATTTAGATGTGTCAAAGATTATGCCTGAAAGTGCAGTAGACTATGTCGACAAACTAAAAATATGTACTTGAAATATTTACCTTTCCATTCATGTTTCTTCTTCATGGTTTTAATGTCATACACATTGAGATTGTTATCATAGCGGTTTGCTATAATTAACTCTTTTCCATCAGATGACATTGCCATAGCTTCAATTGTGTCCTGGTCGTCATCACCGTCCATCGTCGTGAAAGGTAGAAATGGTTGTACCTTATGAATGAATGATTTTGTTGCAAGATCCACAACAAATGCCCAAAACTGATCCGAATCCAAGCACACCAGGTATCTTTCACTACCTGTGAAACGCACAGTAAATGTTAGTCTAGGACAGAAAACAGTTATAACATAAATGGTTTCTGAGAAATAAATAATAAATAGAGAAGAGGTCAAAGCTATGATTGTTAAATCTTAAGGACAAAACCGAAATATATGATAAAGGCAGTATATGGCAAAATAGTGGTTGATTTAATGAATCTCTGTCTAGTGTCTCTTCTGTAGAAGGATATCCACTCCCATTGAATATAAAATGTGCAAGTTTCACCAAACAAATGAAAAAGTATACACATTTTCAAAACATCGAATAGCATCAGCCATCATTTTGGTTAATGATGCAACGTATTTAGTTGATATACCCTCCAAATGTTTACAATAAAACCTTTTGAATGCCATCAGGAGTCACTGGACATCATAACCCTGATGGAACAACGTCCGTGTCAGAATGACATGTCGTTGTTTGAAATCTGCATACAATGAGCAGGCCCTAAGGTATCTCAGAGGTTGTGATATGTCGACACAAAAAGTTCATGAGAATAGTACCAAACCACTAAAAATAAATCCTTCCTTACCTATACACAATCCATAGTCTCCCAAATACTGTCCTGCTTTTAACAGATTGCATTCAATTTTATGCTGCAGTTTGCCAGTCATTGCGTCATAAAATTTAACGTCCATGTCAAACACGATGCCCACCAGGGAACTGTTTTTGCCACATGGACTAAACGGCCTTCTGCCGGTGTCAGATAAATCAATGGAATATGCCAGTACTCCTGTCTTGACATCGTAACCCAGAATGGAAAGGTCAAAATCTACTAGGAGAATTTTCCCATTACAGCAGAAGTGGACAGTTCCAGGATCATCTCCTACTCCATCAGTTGATCGTACAAGCTTTCCTTCAGTTACATTCCAGAATTTGATCGATTTGTCTCCAGCACCTAGAAATAGTTCAGCAGACATCATAAAATACATTAGGACATATATTCTTTGGGATAAATTAATACCAGCACATTTACATAACTCAGTTTTAAAAAATAAATTGCGAAAAAAACATGTTTAAAATACCTCAAAATGTGATTCTACGAGCAAGGTCCGGACATTTTCATCAACATCCATTGTATTTCAATGTATGATATCCCATTTATATGTTGTACACTTACATGTTACAGCAATTTGTCCATCTGGAGACAGAGCAATACTCGTAATATCGCCTTTGTGTCCAGCAAGACAATGTACAAGTTTCCCACCAGGTGTAGTCAATATCTTTTGGTTTGGAAGGAGGTAATATGACGGTGAATTTTTGCAGTCTTCAAGAAATTGTTCTAAACCCTGAAAATAATATATATTGGTATGTAATACACATCTCAGACACTTTACTTTCTGCTCTTTCATTTTCAAAATAAACAAAACAAATCTCGATTTCTGTCATTTAATATCTGAGCCTTCATCAGTTATTTTAGAATAGTCTAAAAGTAACAGGAAACATAACAAAATCACAAAGGACATTATCAAAGATTACAACATGAAATAAACCTACAATGAGTACGAACCTGTTGTAGAAATCCAGGGGAGACATGCCAATTTAATTTCAGCATCTGAGTTAAATGCCCACTTACAAAACGTCTAATGACAAAATCATCATTAGATTTTTCTCCTAAAAGAAAATTTATAATACATATGCGAAAGAATATCAGAAAATAATGTACTAGCAAGATGTAATGATAAAAGCCAATAACATATAACACAATACTACTGCTATATCGAAGAAAATATAGCAACCTCAACAAACCTTTCTAAGAATTTCAATGGTTTTTATATTTATAAATACTGTGGACAAAACTATTATAGCTATTAACACACACACACACACACACACACACACACACACACACACACACACACACACACACACACACACACACCAAAAAAAAAAAAAAAAAACAACCCCAAAAGAAAAAAAAAAGCAAGCACAAAACAAAACAAAACAACAACAAAATACACCAACAACAAAAACAAATAAAGAAAACAAAAATGGCTAACACCTAAAAAAAACACCCATCAAGTACAGTTTATCTTATATGATTTTTAATTATAAACATTATTGCATATTAATGTCTGTGGTAGTTTGGTTAGTAACGTTTTTAATAAGTGTGCATAAAGCCTATCAGTTCATTAGACAGGACAGTCCAGATGCCAGTCTTATAGCTGGCCTAAAGCTAAAAGAGAGCGTAAAACTTAGAAACTGCCAGTACACTGATGTTATGGCAATGGTCTCTGTAAAACCAGACCTTGTGAAAGAGCCTGCATTCATTAGTTTTATGTATCATTATTGAATATTTCAATTTAATATAAACGTAGTTATTACCTTAGGATTGTATATTCTTCCCAGAACTTGTGATGGAAGTTCATCTGGATACGAAATCAGTGCATCCTGAGAAAGCTGAAGTGTTTCTGTCAGTGTTTTCAGTTCTGGATCATTAGGCAAGACTTTACGAGCTTCAGAAAAATCATCCAGAACTTGTCTGAAATTCAATATTTAGTGTTAGAAACATCATTTCTGACTTTCTTAGCATACCACAGCACTTTAATTTGATAACAAAAGGTTAGTATAAACAAGTTCTTCACTGCTTCAATAATAACATTGTCAAGACATATTTTTGTTTCTCGATTTATGTATTTTAAAGAATATCAAGTACCACAAATACCACTGCCATAATTACTGGTGCTAGACCTTGCCTAACAACCAAAGTTTAATCATATATAATGTGCAATTATTAATATCTTGATAAAATATTTCTCTCGACCCATTTAATGCAGAATATTATTATACCCTAAATGTTAAAATCTTACCGTAAACCTATAGCATGTAGTTTTGCGAAAATGAAATCAAAGCTTAAAAGACATTCTGTTTTAAGTTCTTCCATCTGTCTTGCTTCAAGTCGGTGGTATGGTAGATTGTTTAGTTTCCTCAAGTTGTAAGCACTGCCAAATATGAATGGCTGTAATGTCACGTGACGGTCAACTTCACTTTCATTTCCTTTATTGTCTTTGTAAGCCTTAAGTTTTCCTGTGACATTGGATATGTTAAATTTTAGAAACATTAAATATAAAACCATAATAAATGTAGTTACTAAATTAGTAATGGTCGAAAAATATCCCCAGTTTATCATCATTGTAGTGAAAAAATTAAAATATATGATATCCATATTGGAAAAAAATACCAAAATAATGGATCACAATTTTATACACAGAGATATTAATTGCTGTAATGCTACAAGCTCACATTATCTTTAGATTAGGTTACCTCTAAACACCAAATAAACTTGTTACTTAGGTGTACGAGGAGGAGGAATGTTTCAGGTCAAACAATTACCAAAATATGAACACTTCATTCAAGCAAACATTTTAACCATTGTCTTACCAAAAACATTGTTCATTAAATAAACTGTATACAGTTTTATAGAGAGATAATACTAAACGAGTTTCCGTGTAATATAAACGGTATCACATGGGAATGAGTATAGTATTTTATTACACTGCACATTAACGAACACACTAAATGACTTCCAAAATAACTGAACAAGACATGAAAATGCACAGATTAAATACCCAGAAAATGACGTCATTCTCATTACGCGATTAGTCGTACCGACTTGTCGCATGCGATTGAATCGTACCGTGAGAACACCTAAATCAGAACAACTTTAGTCTTATACGACAAGTCGTGGCGGAATCGTACATGTTCTGTTTCTCAAGACAAATCGTAAGCTCTCAGCCAAATCAAATCGCATTAAAGTACAACCGTTTAGTTTTAATTTGCTTATAAATATGTCAAAGTGTTCGGATTTCATGGGTCCATAAAACCTAATATTGTCCAGATGTGGTCAATAATTTGCCACAATTACATTTGCCGCAAATTATTTTTATACTGATGAGCTTTGTTTGACACCATCAAATATTATGACATAACGTCTTCCCATACACACGATTCCAGTCACTACGACAAATCGCAGACAGACAAATCGGCGCGTCTAAAATCACATAATGAGAACGCTGCTTTACCAAATGATGTCATTTACCAAAATAACGTCATGTTGTTTGCTACTCCATTTAGCTATTTATCAATGAAACTTTGCATTCCTACGCCACACATCTATCAAGTTTACACAAACAATATTATAAACATATTCAAGGCTAAACTAACCTATTAAAATATATTTTGACAACAAGTATTTATCTGATTTAAAAATATGAATCAATTAATAGCTGGGGAACAGAATAGATTTCAACAAAATTATTTCTGTAACATAAAAAGGTTATACAGTGTCAATAGCTGCACAACTTACTTAGAATGAGATAAGCAAGAGCATGGGATACAAACAGCTTCCCATGATGTTGTTCAACTCCGGCTAACAAAGCATCGATGCTGCCTCTCACGGTGGTTTGTAATATAGTCTGATCTGGGGGTGCATAAGATGTCCACCTGCAAGCCTGGTCAAACGAGAGCTTCAGAAAGAGTGGCAAAGGACATTTCTGAAAGGCAGTCATCACCTTCCGTCTTTGAAAATCAGTCAGCTTTCTTCCATTTGTTTCCAGCCACTTGTCAAGAATACCATTGACGTCATTGTCAGGTAACTTTGGGACATCCAGAAAATGTTCTTCTGATGTATATAGAGCCTGGATCATAGATGTTACTTGACAACCTTCCCTCATCAGTCAAACTATTCTGAGATGTTAAGGAAAAGGTGAAGCTGTTTACTCACTGTAGGGGTACATGGCATCAAAAAGTAATCTTTTGTTACATCATGACAGCAATGTACATCAAATATTACGCTAAAAGTGTAATAATTACTGAATTTCTTGATTTCAAAACTTCGTTAAGTACTACAGAACAATATATCCTAACTTATTTTGAAGTGTTTGTTCGTTATTATTTTAAATATCACTGAACAAAAGGTTTGTTTGCGTTCCTTTGTAATATATTGTTTAATCATGAAATAGAAATTATAACCATTTCCTTGTCAGAGTAAAGCATATAAAAGATATATAATGTCCAAAATGAATCTCTTTTGAAGTATAATTTAACAAAGTAATGTCTTAAAAACTCCCCATAGGCTAATTCTGACTATGTAAGTATATTTCAATCTGCATATTATTTTGTTTTCATATTTGGCACTGTGGTAATATAACATACCTTCAGTCTTGGAAGACTTTCATACTGAGCTTCAGGTAAAGTTGACACAATAATTTTCACATGTGGGGGGAGATTCTGTGGCAGCCATCCGAGCTGGCGAGCTCCCCAAGAAGGATCAAACTGATCGAGAGAATCTAGTAGGATGACCAGTGGTCTCTTCTCTGATGCTAGCTTCAGTGATTCGTGGAAGGCGTCTGTCAGTTCTTTAATATCCTAAAATTAACACTAGCACTGACAACACAAAACATTTTGATACATATCTTTCTTGATTAATTTATGTTTCCCATGCTCTTTCCAGAAGAATGGTATGAATATATGTCCGTGTTACAACGCTAGAGTTTAAATGATATTTTTCAGTTACATAAACAATACACCTTAATATAATTCCAGGCATCCCAAACTGTTTAAAATAGAATAATTCAAGCATACCGCTGGTATATCGCCTGCTTGTTGTCCGTACACTTTCATGATCTGTAGTGTGACGCTAGTAAGCAAAGCTCCAATTGTTGAACTGCCTGGTGTTGTCCCAATAAACCTGGAAATAAAACATAAATCAAAAAGATATATTTGTAAATAGTTTTCTGCACTTCAAAATTTATAGCAAATTCAAAATTAGCAAATCAAAAGTGTCTGTCGCGATATTCTATATCAGATGGAGATTCTTTAGCCAATGTACATGCATCCATGGCATAAAATGCATGTTGCTGAACAGGTATGCCTACTATTCAATATACGTGTGTTTATTAGTTCCACAATACAAAAGGCATACTCTTGTAAAATCGTAACTTGTAATCTACATACCTTATTATAACGACAACGTTTCCACCAAATTCATCCCAGCAGCTCTTTGCTGCCATAGCCATAATTGATGTTTTCCCACATCCTGACTGACCGTAAACAACAAATGGAATCCTGTTTTTGTCAACTAAATAGTGGGATACTTTCTGAAATACGAAGAACATAATTTGGTGACCTTAACTTCGTGGGCAATGTAAAGCATTAAGTATAAGCACTAGTATATAGTTTTTACAATTAAAACATATTCCCCTATACAATAACACCCCATCTTATAGAATATACAGTACAACCATTTGATTTGTTTCTCCTTTATTTATTTACTTACTAAGTTATTTATTTACTTAATAGCATTATATCTCTCAACTTTATTACCATGCTATTATATTTCACGGAGCTGTTATTTTTATTTGAGTACAAAAATACGTGGTTCTAATTATCAGTTCAAATTTGTTTAAAATAGGAAACAGCTGATTGAGTTTCAGTTGTTGTTTACCTCCAGCGTGTAGTGACGCCCGTGGAATGCTTTGCATTTCTCCTGACAGAACAGTGTTTGCTGAACAATCTCTTCAAACAGTGGGTTCGCCAGATCTGTCTGTAGTCTCGTTTTGATTCCATCTTTGATCATTTTCAACAGACTGGATTTGAAATCCGCACATAACTTGTGAATATATTCTTTGTGTTGAGAACTCTTTTCAGGATCGACCCCTAATCATACACATAAATTAATCAAAATGTGTTGTTTATGAATTATATATTAACATAAATATACAGACATCAGATATAAATGTACGCATATACATACATACATACATACATACATACATACATACTAGTACATGGAAAAATACAAAAAGAATACAGAGACAGACAGACAGATACACACACACAGACACACACACATACACACACAAAATGACACAGACACATACACATATAATACACACACACACACACACACACACACACACACACACACACACACACACACATATATATATATATATATATATATATATATATATATATATATATATATATATATATATATATATATATATATATATATATATATATATATATATATATATATATTGAAAGAGACATATAGAGAAATTTATTTACGCACCATTTTCTGACCATTTGATTTTGTAAAGGTTCAAGTGATCCTTTGGAATTCTTTCCGGTAATGCGTTTTTAAGTTCACCAAGTAACTGTCTTGACTCTTTCACTTTTTCTTCTGGTCCCAAACAGTCTACAATAATTAATAATAGATCATATAAATATCAATTTACTAGTTAAACGTTAGTAGGATACAAGAAGAGTTACTAGAGAGGAATGAAGATAGAGAAGATGGCTGGTTCAATAATTGACATAATGTGAGAACACTTGCACTTAAAATACACACATACGCGCGCACACACACACACACACACACACACGGTGCAAGCATACATACATGTGTGTGTTTGTGTTTGTGTTTGTGTTAATGTGTGTACTCATCGAGCAATACCGGAATTGTTTTAAAATCAAAAAAATTCGTTTTCAACAAAATGTAACTTATACTTTTAGCAGAATGCCGTCATTATGGAATGTTGATACGGTCCCTTTATAGATAGTATTATGTTTGTAACAACAATGAATAATATGGAAATATGTGTGAAACACGTAATATAGCACATACCCATATATCGACTCAATTGGTAGTTGGGTTCCTGTTTTTCTATATCTTCTATAATTCTGTGAAACCAAACACACTGTTTGCCGGCTGATTTATCTTCTGTGAATAAAACGTCTCGGATTTCGGCTTCAGTAACTAAACAGAAAATGTAAATAGCATTTTGGTATTCAGTAACTAATATAAAAACTAACATATAATTATCAAGTACAGAAATAACATTTCTAATAATAAGATAGGCAATATCTTATTCATTCTAAAATGGACGTTTTGTAGCTCCATGTGTGATTTATGTTAATCACAATATGCACAGTATGTTAGTTATTAAATATTGAAACAATGTATTCACTAAATATATTAAAACGTCTACGTGTTAAAAAAATAAATAATAAGCGGGGATACACATTGAGAACATTACATAAGTGACCATTAGATATCATTTGTCATTGTTGAAACAGTTGCTACCAAGCAAAAGATATTTGGATAGGGTTTAAAACAGGATGGTGCAAGGTAAATGTAGTCTTAACTGATGTGTGTAGGTTTCTATTTCTTACATATCCCCAGTATCAGATTTAAAAAACCCTAAATGCCATTTTCCAATAAAACCTAGCATAACACTCGAAGTTACGTAAAAAAGCTTACTAGTATATTGTCTTAGTTTATATGGGTAAACATCGGTTGCGGTAGTTAATATCAGTAAGCCATTTGGCTTTGACATCTAACAAATCATTATTCAGCAGCCAATCATATATCTTTAAACCGAAGTCCATCATATGTTGGATATCGCCGTATGATATAATAAATCTTACACAATATTCTTCCAGAAGAGTGTCATAAACACATCCTGCAAGATTACGTACCAGACATTTCGTATTCGTGAGCCTTGACCTTATCCAGACTCTGAATGGCTGCCGAAACAATAGCATCCTGCATGATGGCGCTGTCATCATACCAAGCCTTCTTTGCCCGGGATCGAAGGTCCATGTCTGAAGATTTGAAATCTGGCAGCAAGCTGCTGATTGGCTGTAATACGTATGTGGGTGGTACAGAATTGTCATCTCGCATAAACCACCTACAAGTTTAAAGAACGTTAACGTTGTCAAGAATATTTAATACAAGCTGAGTAATTTTCATTCGTCAACTATTTAATAAAAAATAATCCGTAAAAGGCGTACTTCATTAAGCATCTAAACACAGCTGCAACATTTCCTTCTACAGCGACGTGATGGACGACAACGTGATTACAGACGCCGCAATGAACGTTTTGCCAACAACTGCGTCGCCCAAGTTGCCTGATTCGGTGGAGGGAGTGTCATGATGTGGGGAGCCATCTCATACACCGGCAGAAGTGAACTTGTGTTCGTACAAGGCAACCTGACAGCTCTACGCTACCGGGATGAAATTCCTCGCAATCACATGCTTCCCATTTTGGATCGACAGAGAGAACTTTTCAGCAGGACAATGCCAGGCCGCATACGGCACGTGTAACAATGGATTTCCTACAGAATGAGAACATTAATGTGCTGCCATGGCCATAAAGATCGCCAGATCTCAATCCCACTGAACATGTACGGGATGAACTGGACAGACGTGTACGCCAGCGTGACCTGGAGCCTCAGACGATTCTGCAACTGTCACAGGCACTGCAGGAAGAATGGGTTAGGATTCCACGTGCCCGGATTCAGAGACTCATTCAGTCAATGCCAAGGAGATGTCGCGCAGTGATTGCTGCTGCTGGTGGCCACACAAGGTACTGATTTCAGCACCCTCGTGCGACGCTGTTTGGTGACAAAAACGCCTCCACTGCCGTCAGTCCATAGCAAGAACATTGTCACATACTCATGTCAAATTTGACTGATACGATCATAAATAACGAAATTATGCCACTTTGTATTAAAGATAATTCCATATGCGTTTCTTTTTTGACAGAGTATATTTCCATATCTGCTACACGAAACCTTCGTAAATATTTTCGTTAATATCGTACCACACGGTCCTGTAGAGAGCTTTAAACAGAGTTCCACTTCTCTAAGGCAGAGCTCCGTGCCCATGTGGTCGTCAGTGGCCTCGTCTCGGACTCCCCAGCGCATGTCCACCACCTGTAACTCGTACCCTTCCTCCTGACAAACCTTCTTCAGGTTGGGGTACACTTTCTCCATCAGAGTGTTTCTCTCGTGAAATGTGTCTGAAAATATTTCCAGATTAACAGAAATATGTAATCATATTTATGATAGACTAGGTTACAATGTGTCTTAGGGACAAATCGACCGTCATAATGCAGCTGATATATATATATATATATATATATATATATATATATATATATATATATATATATATATATATATAAACTTCGATCACTCCACCTTCGATCTCTCGAAAACTTCGATCTCTCGATCTGAAGATCTGAAGCGACAGTCCCGGCCGAGTTGCTATACAAACTAGTAATAACGACCTTCGAAAACTCAAACTTCAAAAACTCGATAACCTCGATCTCTCGACCTAATTCTTTGGTCCCGCCATAACGATTTAATAGAGTATGCACCTCTAAAACTCGACGCATGTGGATTGATCAAACAGTCATTGCCGATAGTATTTTAAAGCGGAACGAAATGATCCTATGTTTGGTAATCGGTGTTCGTACGTGGTGGAGAGCCTCGCAACGTAATACTTAATTACAGACACAGTCTGGTTAACTTCAAAGAACATTTGTAATAATTGTTAGCGCTGTTTGTTTTTACTCTCAAAGGCGTGAATCGTGTCAAACTTTAGCTTTTCTATTTATGTATCAGTTAATGTTTATCAATTACCAGTCATTTAGTTATGTTAAACATTGATACATCACAGATCGAGCAATCTGGGGAAGGACCCGGTAATGTGGGATTTGCCAGATCGGTTTTAAAAAGTTCTGCTTTCTTGTCATTCAAGGAATCTTGCCTGGGGCCCAGTAATGGAGGGTGGGTGGCCAGATTGGAGAAAGAAAGTAGAGGTGCGAAGCGTAAATAATTTTGTGTAAAACAAATGCACGTATTCGGCATTCAGTGTTTTATTTGTTAGTTACGTTCCGCCATGTTTTGGCATCTGTAAAATACGTTAACGTTACTTTTTGTTATTTATATATGGGGGTTTTTCTGTCAATAAATACATGTAGCCTATATGGCCAAGCATATATTTCAAATTCATCTGGGTGATACTTTTTGTTTTATTTACTTACTTTTACAAGATGCCAACAGCTGGGCTGGGGTGGGATGAGATGGGGTGGCCTGGGGTAAGGTGACTGATATACCATTTCGCCTTTCAACTGGGGATGCATAGTTTTTAGAGTTCAGAGGTAGGCGGCGAAGCGTACGCTTCTTACAATATTAAGCGAAATAAACCAGCTGCAATGCAGTTTCAAATTTGAACTCCCTGAAACTACATTGATTATCTCGTCCCCTTCAAGATCGAGTTATCGAAGTTTGACTACATATATATATATATATATATATATATATATATATATATATATATATATATATATATATATATATATATATATATATATATATATATATATATATATATATATATATATATCATAGCTAAATTATAAAGCCATCTGCTATGAAACGTAATCTGAAAATACATTGTATTACCTGTAAATGTACTGCTTGTAAATATTCGGACAATCTTGGCGGTGGATGGACACTCCAGATCCACCTTTCCCTGAATAATAAGTTCACTAGTAGTCCCCAGATGATCACGGTGCAAGCCTACTTCACTTTGTCGACGTCTGTATTTTGTTTGACCAGTTTTTGTTGCTGATGCAGTATTTAATGTGGATTTCTCCATGCTGACATTTGTATGCGTATGTGTTTTGCTTTCGGCACTTTTCTCGTGCTGAGATTTACCGTGTTTTGACTTGTCATTATGCATGTTTTCCTCAGGTGACTTATGTGCCAGTTCCAAAGATTTTTCTTGGTAACTCTCATTTTTCTCCAGTCTGAAATGAAATAGAACAAATGAATAAAATAAGTACACCGGTATATATCCAAGAACGTAATTAATGAACAGTTAAATTTTATTTTAATTTTAATAGGAAAGAAAAGGAAAATAGGTCATGAGGTCCACTGACGGGAAAGGATTCAAGATTGATAGCGCATTAGGCGCACGCTTTACCACTCGGCTAGGGCGAGACGTTGCCCAGTGGTACAGCGCTCGCTCGATGTGCGGTCGGTGTGGGATCAATCCCCATCGGTGGGCCCATTTGACTATTTCTCGTTCCAACCTGTGCACCACGACTGGTATATCAAAGGCCGTGTTATGTACTACCCTGTCTGTGGGGTGGTGCATATAAAAGATCCCTTGCTGCTAATCGGAAAGAGTAGCCCATGAAGTGGCGACAGCGAGTTTCCTCTCTGAATATCAGTGTGGTCCGTAACCATATGTCTGACGCCATATAACCGTAAATACAATGTGTTGAGTGCGTCGTTAAATAAAACATTTCTTTCTGTTTTTACCACTCGGTTACATTGTACGTCCCTCCTGCATTCCAGTCGGAGTTCATTGTTGCTGACCAAACAAAAAAAGCCTCTGCATTGTAACTGTATTATATAGTATATAATGTTTGGCAGGGTTCCTTTTCTTGCCTGGAACGCGAATTAACTTATGGGTTTTACAAACAATTTTTTATTTGGTTATTAATTATAAGCTTTCTGATCTATGAATAGTTGTTTTCTCCAAATTGCATATACATCTTTTCACCCCGTAACACCTTTTCTCATCCGGAGCACATTTTCTGTCACAAGTCAGAGTTTGTGCCTCAGTGAGCGTGTTTGAACATTAATGTGACATAAGTACATTACACTCTGATTGTCGCATATGGGCTTACATACGTAGCTAGCGATTTCATTCATTTGTCACCTGAGTTTGTGGGGTTTTTATCCATCCAGTCGGGGTCGGATCTGTGTCCTCGCAAGGGCGACCTGTGCTAGGCTTAAGACACCAATGAACCATAGTTTACAATGTGCTGAGTTGTCGTCAAACAAACATTCCTTTCTTTTACTGGAATGGACCCGGTACTGGGATTCGAACCCATCATCTGCCGGCGTTAATCCGCCGGCATAACCACTGCGTAATGATGTCAATACGACGTCGCAGTTTCATTGATCGTGTTTATTCTATTTTGGACATAAGCGGCAATGACCTCATAAATAAATATCTTACATGCTAAGACTATTGGATTTGTCGAACCCTGTGCGTACATACACGTGGACGATTGCTAAGGTAGAAATCGCGGGTGGGGGGTGGTGTTAATTACTAACGATTAGTTTTAAAAAAAACCCAAGTGTTAGATTCCAAATCGGTCGTCTAATGTAGGATCTGCACTGTTTAAGCTGCACATGGAGGTCACACCAGATACAGATTTTGTTTTGCATATTCTAGGCTATTGGGTCTGGCCTCCTCTCCCCCCCCCCCTCAATTTATCAACTGAAGTTCCGAATACGACTGGCATCTGACAAACGTAATTCACGACGATCTTTCCTGTGGAGCCGGGGGCCAACCTTTCCGTTCTGAACTTTCTAGGGCATTAAATACACGATCACAGATACATTGCAAGTACTATTTAATTGTGGGTTTTGGGGGGTTTTTGTTTGATTTTTTGTCTTTAGAAACGCCCGATCAAAATTATGCGCTTTAATAAAATATTTTATGGCCAATAAACCATAACATTGTATTGTTGGACATGGCGCTTCTAAAAGGTCCATCTTCCCTATTTAGTGTAATAACAAAATTGTTCCATTAAAAGAAATACCATTCTGTTCCAAATCATACCACTGGATATGGGCACGTAAATAGAGTTCAGGTTCAAGTTATTTAGAGACCGCTACATGACAATCTTTAACTTTCTTATTAACGTGCCTATATCCAAAAAAGGTTCAGGCACTCAATCAAACCCCTACTTATGAAATGTGCGACTGTCTGTTGATTAACAAAAAGGAATTGAGTAAAGCCGTAAAAGAGAGATTCATCGTTATCGTTGACTAGTTATTATCATTATCTTAATTAAAGAAATTGTAAAAATAATAGGAAAATCGTTTGTTGCGTTTCTTTTGTTTTTCAGTATATATTAGCTCTACCGGCCTCGGTGGCGTCGTGGCAGGCCATCGGTCTACAGGCTGGTAGGTACTGGGTTCGGATCCCAGTCGAGGCATGGGATTTTTAATCGAGATACCGACTCCAAACCCTGAGTGAGTGCTCCGCAAGGCTCAATGGGTAGGTGTAAACCACTTGCACCGACCAGTGATCCATAACTGGTTCAACAAAGGCCATGGTTTGTGCTATCCTGCCTGTGGGAAGAGCAAATAAAAGATCCCTTGCTGCCTGTCGTAAAAAGAGTAGCCTATGTGGCGACAGCGGGTTTCCTCTAAAAAACAGTGTCAGAATGACCATATGTTTGACGTCCAATAGCCGATGATAAGATAAAAAATCAATGTGCTCTAGCGGCGTCGTTAAATAAAACAAACTTTACTTATATTAGCTCTTCCCCCATTACACCAACTCAACTCTACCATAGGCGAACATTAATATTAATGACGCTCTAATTAACCGGGAAGCTAATAATTCTACTTGTTTATAAGGTGCGTGTGTATGCCGATATTAATAACACCAGTACTCTTATTAGATTGTAAAGCTGATGGAAATTAGGTGGGGCGTAATTGAAAGATTAGTTGGTTGATCTTTGTTAAAACGGCCAAATCATGGTAAATATTGACTCAGTATATTGACATTTATATTTCATCAAAATATATCCCCCTTGGCATCTAGATAGCAAAATTACCCATTTTCAGACAGTGATCACTTCCTCTTTTTTGGAGTTTTATAACCCAAAAATTATTATTTAGAAGAGTTGAAACCCGTTACTCTTAGATCTCAGTCACTAAATCGTGGATTTTAACGTTGACAGGGGGCGGGAGAATGGTAAGGGGGACCCGGGAAAAAAGCCATAGAATCAACTTTGCTCTTCGTATATAAGTTTGACTATCATATATTTCTTTGTAATTTGCCTTTGATAATTTTTTAAAGGGCACTATTCTAGGGACGGATCTGTCTAGGTAGGGCAGATATAGCCTTAGACAGGATTGAAAATTAACAGTTGCCCGGTCGCCCGTGGCGAGCTTTATTGGTTACGGGCGACTGTTACAGATCATTTAGTCGCCGGCGACAAAATGATAAGACATGTCTGACCATTTTGTCGTCGTCGAACCGTTTTCTCGTCCTGCGACAAAATGGTCAGGCAATGTACTGTTACTACCCATTTTGTCGCCTGGACCATTATGTCGCTATCAACCCGTTTTCTCGCCCGTGTGACAATATGTACATTCAAAGTCTAATTTGTCACTGTTAACCAGTGTGATGAATATATAAGATCCCTTCCTGTTAATCAAAGAGACCAACATCGACGGTGCAGTGGTCTAAGCCGTCGGTCTCAAGAGGCTGGTAGGTACAGGCTTCGCATCCCCGTACCGCATCCCACTCAAGGTGACTTCTTAAGGGCTCATTTCTCTCATTAACACTCACCTACATCTACTAACAATTAATCTGCCATGGACAGACATCCCAGACAGCTGAGATGTGTCACCATGACAGCGTGCTTGAACCTTAATTGGATATAAGCACGAAAATATAATTTAAATTAAAATAAATCAAAAAGATTAGCCCGTGGAGTGTCGGCAGCAGGTTTCCTATTTGGTTATTTAATGAATGTTAAACAGGAACGTAATGCACTTTGCGTCCGCTCAAGGTGCGGTGGGTCGTCGGATCAATTCCTCTTGGTGGATCCATTAAGCTATTTCTCATGCCAGGCAGTGCCCACAACTGGTGTAACAAAGTGGTATGTAATATCCTGTCTGTGGGATGGTGCATTTAAACGATCCCTTGAGTAGCCCATGTAGTGGCGGCAGTTGGTTTTCTCTCTCTTGAACTGTGTGTCCGACGCCAATATAACCGTAAATAAAATGTGTTTAGTGCGTCGCTAAATAAAACATTCCTTTCCTTGTATGTGTGTACATTCTATCTCTCTCTCTCTCTCTCTCTCTCTCTCTCTCTCTCTCTCTCTCTCTCTCTCTCTCTCTCTCTCTCTCTCTCTCTCTCTCTCTCTAAAACTGTACGAACTCTCCACACAAACCTCCCTAACTACTGCAACCCCAGCGATTTCTAAAGAAAGATAAAAAAGGAGAATTTGATTTGTCGTTCAGTTCATTAATCTAGCTGTGTTTGATAGTTATATATAGACATCTTGCAGAGCCATAACTGGCGCAAACCAATCTAATTAAAATTAGCTTCACTATTACATGTTGATCTAACAGCAGCCAGTTGGAGCTCATGTCCACCAATCAAAACCTTACTTGCAGAATCCTGCCAGTGATTTAAAAATAATTTGAAAACATTCCGAATTATCCTGAGGGTATACGACATGTTTCGTGTGAATTACGAATGCCTTAAAACATGTTTTATTTTATAAAATAAATAATTTGTAATGTAAAACTGAAGACTGATTTGGTGTGGGGTTTTTTTATAAATAAATATATAATTTTTAATGTAAAATTGAAGACTGATAACCCATCCGGTACGTATTGGTATGGTTCGCTGTACTGCGGCCACTAAAATAGACTCGCCCGATATTTTTAGAATGTGTATGCTCCCAAATAACGTTATAAAAGGCGAAGTGTGATTGGTCAATATTTAAATTATTATTTACAGACGAAATGTTACCTGGACATTAGACACTACGCAGTGTTGTTAGCAATCTGATTAAAATTAGTTCTACTGGTCTAAATAAAGGCATTCGTAATTCACATGAAACATATCGTATACCCTCAGGATAATTCGGAATGTTTTCAAATTATTTTCAAATCACTGGCATGATTCTGAAAGTAAGGGTTTGATTGGTTGACATGAGCTCCAATTGGCTGCTGTTAGATCCACATATAATAGTGGAGCTAATTTTAATTAGATCGGGCGCAAACGAACCCCACCCCACTGACACTCATAAAAATACCGAACTATCTAACTGTTGCTGTCGACGACTTCAAATGGGGTACTTCCCGAAGATCGCCATTCATCGGACCAACTGGATTGCCATGGAGGAGTTTCGATTTGTATTTAAATGTGAGCTCAGAACACACTGGCCATTCTCAGAAAAAAACATCAAGCATATATTGTTTTATTTTAGATTTTTAAAATTGTACTCTCTCTCTCTCTCTCTCTCTCTCTCTCTCTCTCTCTCTCTCTCTCTCTCTCTCTCTCTCTCTGTCTGTCTGTCTGTCTGTCTCTCTCTCTCTCTCTCTCTCTCTCTCTCTCTCTCTCTCTCTCTCTCTCTCTCTCTCTCTCTCTCTCTCTCTCTCTGTCTGTCTGTCTCTCTTTGTCTCTCTCTCTGTGTGTCTCTTTCTCTCGCCTGTACATACCTTTCTATCTGTTTCTGTTGATCACCTGGGTCCGTGGTGTGTTTATTCCGCAGACACCCGTGACCCGAAGTATTACTGCTACCACACCCCATTGCTCTACAACCCACCGACTCGCCGACTGACAGTATCATCCATGTTTACCGATCGCAATATCGCATTATATCCACCCAGCATGTCAGAGTGTTATCCACAACACAGTCGCCACGAATTCATATCGCTACAGGAATATTACATTCGATCTCTCGATAGGCATTATTAATGAGGGCACACGGTGGTCAGGTTTATGGTATTTAATCATGGGTCACCGAATCGATATGATATATTTTGAGGTCATGGCTTTTTCTCAGCCAGTTTATTTACTTCGCCATAGAAACTAGTAAATACGATCAAATGCGTGGACAACAAACTGCAGTTGTGGTACTATATGTTGTGATTCGTCTGCTGTCATTCATGTATCATTGTGTTAAAAGAAAGGGACTAACTAAAAGCTTACTACACTGGTTGGTGTGATATCTATCTTTCTGTCTGTCTGTCTGTCTATCGATTGTATTTATTTGTATGTATGTATGTATGTATGTATGTATGTATGTATGTATGTATGTATGTATGTATTGATGTATGAATATCTATATATTGTATGCATGTCGAGGTTGACTGTTGCATACACAGATATTAACGCACTGGCGCAGAGGACAATTAAATCCTTTCTGGCCTCACAAATTGCCCATGCCGTTGCTGGGACTCGAACCTGTGGCTCGCAAATTGCAAGACTAACCACAATGCGCTCTGGGCTATTGCGGCATCCATAAAAAGGATGCTCTTTAACTCAACCACATGCATGGGGCCTACAATCTACGTGGTCGATCCTGCTTACGTGCATGAAACAGTGGGCAGACCTGGCACTGGCTAGTATGTATGTGTGTGTGTATGTATGTATGTATGTATGTATGTATGTATGTATGTATGTATGTACGTATGTACGTATGTACGTACGTACGTACGTACCTACCTACCTACCTACCTACCTACCTACCTACCTACCCGCCTACCTACCTACCTACCTACCTGCCTGCCTGTTTGAAATCGATCACCGTCTGTAGGCCAATTGAGCTATTTCTCATTCCAGCCAGTGCACCACGACGACGGGTATATGAAAGGCCGTGGTACGTACAATCCTGTCTGTGGAATGATGCATATGCAACATATCTTGCTACAAATGGAAAGATATAGCGGGTTTCCTTCTAAGACCTGTCCTGTAGTGGTGTCGGTAAAAAAAACTTTTCTACCTACCTATATACCTTATCTATCTATCTATCTATCTATCTATCTATCTATCTATCTATCTATCTATCTATCTGTCTGTCTGTCTGTCTATGTGTCCATCTATCTATCTGTCTATTTCTGTATGTATGTATGTATGTATGTCTCTCTCATCTCTCTCTGTCTCTGTGTCTCTGTCTGTCTCTCTCTGTCTCTCTCTGTCTCTCTCCGTCTCTGTCTCTGTCTCTGTCTCTCTCTCTCTCTCTCTCTCTCTCTATCTCTATCTCTCTATCTCTCTCTCTCTCTCTGCCTGCCTGCCTGCCTCCCTCCTGCCTGCCTTCCTGCCTGCCTGCCTCTCTATTAAGAAAATACTAGTGTATACATTTGATATTCATATACATTTGAATGTGTGTATGTTTCACAGTGTATGCGTGTGTCATCATGTGTTTCACATTTTGTATGTGTGTGTACCATAGGTCGTGTTTGTGTGCATGTGTAGCACTAGGTGTGCTTATGTGTTACATCCTGAGCGTGTATTTGTGCATGTGTCATTGCTGGCACATTCATCAAAAAGTATAGTCCGATATTTAGGTTTTGTTTTGTTGCCTCTTTGGGCTTATTCTACCGTCTTCTTGCCTTTATGGTCCGCCATAGCAAATCTGTTGCCAATTTTGTGATACAATCCCCAATCTTATGTAACATGGTATGGGACGACCAGTTTCAGCTGATGGTTCCTATGTACGTGTGCGCAGCTGAACATTAGGTAATCCAGTTCAAGTTTCTTAATTCCAGTCCAGTCCAGGTCACATAAAACTGCACTAGTTTTGAACCAAAGCGAGCTTATGTGCATTGGTATTTTAATGTTTATGTCCCAGTAAACTTTCTTTTCTGTTAGAAGGTGCAGTTGTTATTTTGATTTTAGCAATAAAGCCAGGAGCTGAAGTTGTTCCGCACAAATGTGCTCTAATTTATAGAAATAAAACAGAACACTACACATTTAACTGAGATAATACAATTTTTATTTGAACAACTAGTAATGATACCGGTTTTACAAACTTGAACGAATAAAACGTAAACAGTAAAACAGAAATAAATTAATAAAAAAAACAAAAACATGAGCATTGTAAGACCATGTTTTAATTTTACACGTGCATGGAATGCATAATGGAAAGTATGATATACTTCAAAAACAATTATCACACGTATTACCATGTTGATGCATATATTTTAACAAGAATAAATTATATACATGTGTCCTACAATTCAACAACTTATTGCATACTTATATTACTGAAATATATATTATATACATTAAAACATGCCTACGCCAATATTTATATTATCAATATGTATACAATTCAGCATTCCAGTAAATGTAGAAATGTCTATGGAAATGATTGTACGACAATATTAATGGGCATACTGTATCAAATACCTGATATCACAGACTGATTTACCTGAATAAATTTAATAAAAATGCAGAAATGTATTCTCTCAGATCACTATATTGTAATAAACGTTACGTTTATAGAAAAATAAAACAAACACAAATGGAACACAAAAACAACAACAATAACAAAAACAAAAACACCAGACATATGGAGAGCTACAGCTTGGGTACTTTTTAAATTCAATAAATAGTATAATACTACAATAAATAATAAACAGTAAAATTGTTATTAATATGATACATGTCATTGCAAATTTCACACTTTTCAGAATGGCACAATAGAGCTGGTGAAGTTCAGCTAAGTTCGAATGCTTGTACATCATGAATTAAAACATAGCACCACATGCACAATTCACACTAATTATCACAGTTTTGTAACAAATATATTTAACATGCATATTACTAGAAATCTAGCAAATTGTATGTCAAAATGTATAGCAAAATATAGTTTTAAACAAAGAATTTTTACAATACGAGTAAGATTAGTTACATATTCTAATGCGAAAATTCTACATATTCATATCTTCAAACATTTTCAGTATATGTTCTACACATTTTATTTGAGCAAATGTTCAAATCCATGTCTTGCTAATAGTCTTTAGCAAGAATAAGGAGAAAGTAATTTTCAGATGAATGCAAATAACTACTCATATTAATTTCCATACTTATCACATGTCACAAAATAATCACATGTGTGGACGTGAGTCATTTTTTGCAGTGTACTGGTTCTATGTCACTAACAGACCACACACAAATATGTCCCATGACTAGTCATAATCAACGTGTCAACGAATCCTTGTCTGAATCATCATCAAAATTTAAATCATCATCATCGTCATCTTCATCATCATCATCATCATCAGTATCATCTTGTTCATCTTCTTCCTTGTCTAGATCGTCAGGATCATCTTGTTCATCATCGTCTTCCAGTAAGGTTAAACCAACCTCCAAAACTAAAGAAACAATGAACCAGTAATAAGATTGATTTTACGATAGGATCAGGTTACAACAAAACCACTGCCCCCCCCCCCCCCCCCCCCCCCCCCCACCACCCCACCCCCCCCAAAAAAAAAAAAAAAAAAAAAAACAAGTTAAAAAAAACAAAAAAACAAAAACAATTAAACATTTTGGCTAAAACTGAACCGGTTTGGCTACAATAGCATCTCCACAATTTATTGGCTAAAACTTTACCATTTTGATAGATTTCCAATTTCACAATAGCCTCTTACAATGATGATAGCAGATGTCAATTTGTGCAAACTTTAGAAAACTGTTTCGTAGGTTTTAATAATTATACTCTCCTTCATATCTAATACCTGATGAAATTATGAAACAGTGAAAGTGACATCATATATCGAAATCATTATGCCATAACTGGTATTCTAAAATATTTCTGCCACTGCTGTATATAAAAGACAGTGAGTAATGCTGGGTGCTGGTTGGAATTTCATCATCGATCATCAGTTTGCACCAACTGATTAAAAAACACCCCCAACCCCCCAAAACAAACCAAAAACCCCACCCCCCCACCAACCCACCAGTTTGCACCAACTGATTAATTTTTTAAATTATCGAATCAGTAAAAATTATGCGAACTTAAGGATTTAAATTATTATGACTATGCACCTAATGCGATGTTCACAGACTTCATTTCGCTAAATTTACCTTTGGTTCCTATTCAGTATCAATTCAGTAGACATGAAAACAAATCCAAACCCCAGCACATTTATATCAAGTCTACATCTTAACTGTAGGAACAATTACAATTAGCATTTTGAGCAGTATTCAGTTATGAACTTTCATAAACGATCATCACATCGGCAGAGTTCAGCCAATAATGTTTTGATTATAATTAATCACTGGAACATTACTAATAAGGAGGATGCTTGAATAATGCGTTTTACAAAAACACATAATCTGAATGTTCAGTTCAATTACTTACCATCATCTCCAAATATTGCTGGAAAACTGTCCAAGTGAGAGTAACCATCTGGTTTACTGTTGGACGGTTCTCCTTTCAGTTCCCAAACTACAGGCCTCGACTGATTACGCATGAAGCCAACTACATGGTAACCATCTTTGGTAAGCTCCACTTGATTTATCTGCAAAGTATACAAAAAATGTACAAACTCTACTTCACTTGCGATTTAGTCTTTTTTTAATGAGTATATTAATATAGTAATTGCTTTTACGATTTTTCAGACCTTGGCTTTTATTTTTCAATGATAGCCTAACACATAATTTATATCAGCTGTTGAAATCTGCTATCCCTTAACAATAGCCAGAATAACTATACTCAGTTGTGAGTCATATGATCCACTGAAGTACTAGCTTTGGGCATCTGATAGTCCAGTCTGAATTTTGGTAATCAAATTACCACAGACTATCATTAAAGTCAAGCACTATTTTATAAAGGCATTATGGAAGGCGATTTAGTTATTTTATAATAATTTAGTTAGCAAGATAATCAACACTAATTTCCTGTATTGTACACCACGGACCACTACTGCTCAACATGTACATGCAACTTCAGATGCAACATTAAACCCTTGAACTATATTATATAAAAACACAAAGTAGGATTCACATACATGTATACATAAAATAGGTTCTGTATTCTTATTTAATTAACATTGCAAAGTGTATTTTATATGCGATCTTTATATATGACGATCAAAAGAAAGTATACTAATTGTTTTCTCAATGTATTAAAAACAACACAAAACACAAGTTGATAGAAATGTTATATTTTGAAAGAATAATAATTTGGCGATAAATAAACACGAGTATACTCAATAAAACCCATAAAATGATAATATCACAGTGCACAAGGGGTGAAATGTGCGATTTCATAAAGGACCACTCATAACGAAGGTGATTAAATTTGACCACAAAGAACATATTTTCTTAATCTTACATCATAATCTGGTGAATATGTAGCCAGTCGTTTCATATTCTTGTCTAACAGCTGGAAGGTGTTGTCTTCAACCCATGTCCCATACGTCAGAACATACGGCCTCCCTGGAACAACACTAATCGTGGCACTACCAATGTGTCCATCAAACCGCTGCTTTATAACACCTAAAAATAGAAAATATAAAACTGTAGTAGAAGGTACATTAAAAAAAACCCCACCTATCCCTACCGGGAGTTGAGACTGGACCGTTGCACAGAGTTCTCTTTGTTTGAGCAAATCCCGGATTTTGTTAGAGGAGTCAAGATTTGTGCTGGTTGGAATACTGGTACTAATAATAACGAGAGACTGTGTTAGTAGGATGCAGTCTGTGCCCCAAATAGATGGGAGTGTATCAAGGTGATTCGAAATACCTGTCTTTACAGAAAGTGTAAGTGTGTGTGTGTGTGTGTGTGTGTGTGTGTGTGTGTGTGTGTGTGTGTGTGTGTGTGTGTGAGTGAAAATGTGACAAAAGAAACGAAACGATGACATACAGTAATTAGAACACAATTATCTTTTGAGGAAATGCAAGGCCAGCTTCAACATTAAGAAAAAAACATGCACGACTACAGTCAAAATGTTATACAACACAGGTTCCTCGGCTTTGTGTAAATGAAATTAAAAGCAAAACATAAAAACGCATGACCATATCTAGTAGGGTGTCACTTTCCACTCCAGTGATTCGAATACCAAATTCCCTTCCTAGTTAACATACTTGGCAAAGACCACGCAAACATCATCTATGTGCTGTTAATTCCTACCCTGAGACGTTTTACAGATAGCTATTTCTATAAAACGAGAGTACATTCGAACCAGTAAATACAGGCATCAACCTTCATTTTATACATTTTATTACATAAAAGATAAATATCGTGGGATATCAACAAGAAATGGCTATGTTCAAAATACTTGTTTTCAACCCCTTCCCACTCGCACATACACAAAACCCCGAGTTTTAAAATTTAATAAAAAAATTTTTTTTAAATCAATGGTATTTTTTTCAAATTATATAGCTTTACATCACTACACACTCAAATACCCTCAACCCCCCCCCCCCCCACCCCAAAAAAATCTCACCCCACCAAATGAAAGAAAACCCAACCGTAACCCAACCCCAACTGTAGTTTTATAAAAGTCCAAGAAAGTAGGGGACTCATCTCTTATGACATAAAGTGGACAAGATCATAGCTGGCATTTATAAAATGATTAAGTGCCTTAAAAAAGTCTAGCAATGCCTTAGTTACTCACAAATATAAGAATTTAAAACGTAATTCTTAGAATCCATAAGAGATTCTCTTACATGTTAAAAATGTGCTCATATTAATCTCAAAATTAAAAGAAAACCTTAGACGACCTACAGAGGGCTCCTAACGTAGGTTAAGAATTATTCTTATTCCAAACAAAACTGCTGCCATAGTACCGCTTGGAGGATGTCATCCACGAACGTTTAGAGAAAGAAAGGATTATTTTAGTTATAGACTAGCTCCATGACACTCAGTCTGGCAGATCGTCTGCTTGTTTTGCCACATGATGTTAAATATATATGGGATTTATTATGAACGAAATTCCATCTGATAATTTTCTCAAAGTAATATTTATGACTTAACTAAAAGTGTGTTTAAAAGTATTGTTAAGAATATTTCTCCACTCAAAATATTTTTACCATGTTAAGATTGTTTTATAGAATATTCTAAAAACGTTTTAAAATGTTTATAAATATCAGCTCAGTTCTGTTTGACAATACCTGGCCCCGTGCTTATCAACCTTAAAGTCTAGACTTTAACATCATGGCAACGCTATTCAAATAGCATTACGTTAAAGTCTGGACTTTATTAAAGTCTAGACTTTAAGTTATATAAGCACGGGCCCTGGTATTTGACTTTGCTCACCAGTTTTTAGATTATACATGCGGATTATTCCATCATTTAAGTTGGCCAGGACAGTGTTGTCATTCAACAGCACGAATGACTCCACCCCCGTATCCAACTCATTATTCTCAGCATCCTGGTATCTGTTGTAATATTCCAGATCTGCCAATTCCGCTGCCAGCTTTTCTAAGAATGAAAACAGTGTTCATAATAACAGCAAGCTGATATAAATATATAAAACAAAAATGAGCGGTGAATTATTTAGAGTGAAGTGACGACCCATTTGGAAGCAAGCTGCACATATTTCACATTGTTCCTCCGTTATATTTAGTATATTTCATATCCCTTGGTCCCCTCTCACAAAATTCTGAATCCACCCCTACCCTACCAAACACATGAAAACAGCTCAACACGAATTGATAACAATTAGATGTCGGTTTTTTGTGCAGAATAAACTTTTGTGAAACTATGTCCAGCAATATATAAGCAAAACGTTATTAGACAGAATTAATATTCACAATTCATTAATGTTATTTTATACACAGATGGCATAATATAATTGGTTGATACGTATCTAGTCAAATGAAAACGCTGGGGGTATTTTTTTTAATTAATCATCTACTACAGACAATACTAATTATTTAAGTTGATGTTTCTAGAATAAATGAGAGTGAAGTGCAAACTTACTGGTCGTGATATCCCAAGAAAGTAAGATTATTTCTTCACTGGAGTGATGTGTTTCCTTGGGAACTTTACTTGCTTCGAAGACAAAATATTTCCCATCATCAGTAATGAGAGCACCCTGTATATACAGGTCGTCATTCATGCCAACTGCTTGTTTTGTCAGTAAGTACATTAACGTGTATGTCTTCAAGTTAAATAATACAATGGGACCTTCATCTAGTCCAACTGCAGCGAAAGTTCCCGGTTTATTAACCTACAATATGAAGAAAAAAGATTTTATTGACTCAAGAAAACAAAAGCGACCTTTGTAATGTGTATATCATTCTAATGCATATTTATTTAATTTAAATATAATGGTCGTTATATGATGGCAACGATCATATTTTTAATTATCAAGTTATGCTAATGGAGATCCATCTTGAATTTAAAGGCAGGGAGTGACATACCACAATATCACCTATCAATATAGTCTGTTGAATTTGAAAACGAGATGACTTACCGTGTTATCATCTATGAACATTAACTGTTGAATATGAGGACTAGGTGGTTTGTTGAATTTGAAGGCAAGGTAAGTGACTTACCACGATAGCATGTATCAAAACAGTTTGTTGATTTTGAAGACAAGGTGAGTGACTTACCACAAAACTGTCTATCAACATAGTTTGTTGTGTTTCCATCACTTTTATTGCCTTTCCACTGTCAATGCTGAGCACTTTCATGTTTTCCCTACCTCGTGTAGAACATAGGATTTCTGAAAATAATAATTTCAGTTTTTGCAAACTATGAATCAGTGTTTAGTCAGTCCTTAAATACTGACTTATATCTTAATTTCATTATAATAAAATTATGCAATTACAACAAATCGTCTTTTAACTATGGAAATAATGATAATGAAATAGTTCCATGCTAGTTTGCATCGTTATTATTTAATGTCCATAGTCTAAAACTGATGTCATCAAAATAGCAAAATGCACTAGTTTTAAATAATTTTATATACAAAAATAAATTTCACAATACCTTTGTTATGATTAATTAAAAAGAAATTTCCACTTGGAGAAAGTTTCCCTTGAAAAGTCTTGATAAAGGTCATGGTCATTAGATCAAGTAACTTCAGTTTCCGATTTATTCGTAGGATGGCGTGATGGTCTCCAAAAGGTTTGAAGTTTCCACATGCATTGCTCTGAAATAAAATATCCATTATGTATTTCCTCATGAATGCATTGCAGTATGCAAACAGTAGGCCAAACTGCGTGTAGAAAGTATTGCGACATCAGATGTAACTTACACGAAAAGTATTGCGACCTCAGATGTAACTTACACGAAAAGTATTGCGACATCAGATGTAACTTACACGAGAAGTATTGCGACATCAGATGTAACTTACACGAAAAGTATTGCGACCTTAGCTGGTACTCAGCGATAATAAAAATAAAACCTTTCTTCAAAAGCAAAAGCTTTGTGTCAGTGTTGAACAGTGCTTACTGTTACACGCCGTGTGTTGCATGTTGTGTTGTAGCGGTGAGCTCCAGCCCATGGATTTATCAGTGAACGCAGATTTTAAATTAGCAATCAAGTAAAAATTTAGGGAATGGTATGCTGCCATTGTGGCCAAGAACATAAAAGAAAACACCAACAAGTCTGTTGACTAAGAATCAATTTGATCAAACCGTTTTAAGCCAGGTGGATTGTGGCATGCATTGACCAGTTATTGAAAGACAAACAAAACCGTTACCCGTGGCTGGCATTTATCAGGTCTGCTTGCTGTGGTGTGAACTTTACTCTGAAGATAAACCATAGTGTAGTTTGCTAATTACACAAGGTGATTGACAATGGTTCTTGTTTAGTTTTGTTCATTGAACGATAGATTGATAATACAATACATCAATGTATTTAAAATGTTTGGTTGTTTTATTTGTAAGAAAAGTCGCTATATAATTATGTACATAAAGTACTGCGATGATTAGTTTTTTGCAGTTTTCGCAATACTTTGTTGTTCACAAAACTTTCATGTTCTACAGTATTTCAGATAATTCTCTTTTTTATTATGTAATCTTAACGACAAAACCGTAATAAATGACAAGGTCCGTATCTCTGCACAATGCAGAGTCGATTGGGTATTTAACAAAATAGTGGTTAATTCCATGAATCTCTATTTAGTATCTTGTCTATAGGAGGACTGCCACTCCAGAGGAAATCCTTTACGGGAGATTTCATCCCTCTTACTCTGCCAAAAGAGGACTACCATTCCCAGACTAATTTACTAAATCAAAACTAGCACAGAAGAAGCTCATTAGAATAAGTACAGCTGTGATGACATGCACTCATGAATCACTGTCATAACAGCGATGATGTCAGATGTTCGCGAAAGTGGAGCATCCGTCATGAGTACTGCCACCACAGCTGTCGTCTGTTACTTCATATGGAATGTTAAATTAAAGAAAATGTTTTTAAAATGATTAGACATTCCTTGGCAATCGAGAAAGATCCTTAGCTGCAGTTAAAATATAGCAGATATGTTGAGATTTCTGATTATGCTAATTCGAAATTAGGATAATGTTACATAATTGCATCACTACCATTAAATCACTGTTTGGAGCTTTTATTATTATTATTATTATTATTATTATATTATGAAAAAAACATGAAGAACAATATGATGTATTGTCGTATTAAAATAATAACTAAAAATAAGTAAAATGTAGCATAAAATATGGCAACGTACACTGAACGCGGATTGGTTGAAGTGCGAATAAATTTGTATAATACAACTTACGAGTTTAGCCTCTCTGATCACTTTAGACTTGGCTAGGTCAAACACTTGTAAATAAAAGTTTCCAACATCTTTCCCATCTTGTAACAGGTAGCGTGGGTTCTCCATCAACTCAATATGTCTAAAAATACAAGTGTGGCATTCAATAACTATAAAGTTGAAGCTAAATGTTAATGGAATGCGTTTGTTTTAATGTTTCACAAAGTTGTATTCATAAAAGGTAAAATAAATTTCGAAAGGCCCTACATGTATAGTCTGTTTGTGTGAAAAGGGAACCGATGAATTGGCATATATCTCAATTATGAATTAAGTTAAAATTCTTATTTAAAGATATTATTAAGTTTTAAACCCCTACAAACGCAAATAACTTTTTTTTTTTGCACAATGATTTCTGATTTGTGTGTAAGTAAAAAGGTTTTTTTTAACAAAATTGCCATCAAATTATTTAGATTAAATATTAATTTTAATACAGAGGTAAAGACTAAATTCTAGAGCAGTCAATGTATGCAGCTTTATTTGCATTGTTACTGGAGTAATCAATAATGCAATACACAGATACAAAATGATGAAATGTACATGCTTTACCTTAGCTGTTCCGTCAGTTGCCTTCATGCCTATTTCAACTTGATGGTAATTTAAAAAGAAACATTTTTATTTACTCTGAATTTAAAAAAAAAAAGTTATTTGCGTTAATATGGGAATATTGTTTTGTCGTTCAGATTTAAAATTTAGTAATATGTTTTTATATATATATTAACTTTATTCATTATAGATTACATGTAAATTCATCGGTTCTCTTTTGACCAAAATGAAATATTATTATATTTAAATATCCAAACATATATGGCAAATATAGGGCCAGGAACGATGCTTATCTGAAACTCCATAAGTTGATAGAAGTGATGGCTGAACATATTTTCAGTATATATAACTATGCTTAGATGTAAGGTTTGAAAAATGTAAGCATATGGATTCACATCACAAGTATTTATTCACTCTACTTGAAGGAAGATTATCATTTCAATGAAAACAAGTTCGTTTTATTTGACGACACCACTAGAACACATTGGTTTATTTATCATTGGCTACTGGATGTCAACATTTGGTATTTTTTGACTCGTAGACTTAGAAGGAACGCACAGCATTTGTCCATTAGCAGCAAGGGATATTTTATATGCACTTTCCCACAAACAGGACAGCATATATTTCGGATTTCAATACACCAGTCGTAGTGCACTGGTTGAGACAGGGGAATAAAGCCAGTGGGTTCACTGAGGTGGTTTGATATTAGAAAATCGCATGTGTACCATTATGTCAAATATATACATGTATTGCAATGAACTTGTTCACATTTAGCAAGAATGGTCATTACATATTGTTGATTATATTGAAAGTACATTTAGACATTCAGAAGTTCTAGATGTGTCTTACTTGAGCTGAATATCTTCTTTTGTGTTTTCTTCAGGTCCATCAGTCTGCCCTTTGTGACTATCTTCTATCTCTTCACGACTGGTGTCCCAGATTCGCACCACTCTGTCATCACCAACAGTGACGACAGTATGCAGGTTGGTTGTGACAACGTCTAATATATTCACTGGATGTTGAAGAATAACAGATCGTGTACCATCTTTGAGATTCCACACAACAATTTCTCGTCTGCTTGGAAAATACAGCGTCTTACAGTTGGAAGTGAATCGAAATTTTTCTGAAAAATCTTTTTCATGACCTGAAACACACATGCTCGTAATATATTTTTTTTACAGCGATTGGGTTCAACCAAAAAACAAAAACAAAGAAACAAGACAAAGAAACAAAAACAATAACAAGAAACCCATAAGTAACAAGTCTGTAGTCAGTAACAATTTTCTAAATTTGAATGAAGACAAAATAAAAGATGAAGATTATGATGAAGAAACCTCACTCTGGGCCTAATCCATGATGGCCATACATTCCTTCTTTCATAATTAGTGTGTTGGACGGGCATCATTAACATGTGTAGTACCAACAATATGAGTGACCCTTCAATAGTGACGCTGAGTATATATATATATATATATATGTATGTATGTATGTATGTATGTATGTATGTATGTATGTATGTATATATATATATATATATATATATATATATATATATATATATATATATATATATATGTGTGTGTATGTGTATGTGTATGTATATGTATATGTATATGTATATGTGTATATATATATATATATATATATGTGTGTGTGTGTGTGTGTGTGTATATATATATATATGTGTGTGTATATATATATATATATATATATATATATATATATATATATATATGTGTGTGTGTGTGTGTGTGTGTGTGTGCATGTATATATATCTATATCTATGTAACGGGGAGTAAATATTTGTAACTAGTTTATTTTAATATTTACTGTATATATTTTATTTCAGTATTCTAGGTTGCAATATTCTGTTTAGAACATCATATTTTTGGGACAACGCCCTAGCTTATTATCGGCTCGATAACAAATGATATTGTTTGATTTTATCACGTGATGTTTCGTGTAACGTCCGTGCAACATTCATACACTGACACAACACCATAAGATTTCAAAGAAGAAGGGTTTTCATCTTTTCTGTTCATGCTCATGGATCGCCATTGATTACAACACTGGTTTGAATAATATGCATGTATTGCTCGTTTTATTTGGCACATTTATTATAAATTGTATAAAATAGGGTCAATAAACTATTTATTAAAAAAAAAAAAAAAAAAAAAAAAAAAAAAAAAAAAAAAATTGTCTAAATATATCTGGTAAACTGTAACTAATAATTAGTAAATGAACATATATTAAAGTAAGTTTAGAAGTTTCATTTCAACCAGTAAAGTAACAATGAGTAACGTCGTATTTTAATTATAACTAAAGTAATGTTTGGTCATATGTATTAGTGCTTTAGCTGATAAGTACTATTTCGACGGGACACGGCTTTATTGATTTCATGAATGCGAGACTCATCGCCCACAACGAAGGTGTGTAGTTGTTACACTGTTTAAATCGCGTGAAACACGCAGAATGGCCTGCGCTCGTGTTCGTTTCCCTTGCACTGATTCCTATGGTGTTGTTGGTTTAAGAAATATGTATTTATTATGCATATATTGTAAACATGATGGAATATGCATTATATGTTTACATGTCTTAACTTATTATTTATAGTAATGATTATAATGTTTATATATTCTGTTAAATTGAAGTACGACTCAAATTTGAATGTATTGTGGGAGTAGTATTTGTATAAATAAACGAACAGTGTAAATGTGATTAATTATAGAGAAATGTGATATTCGTGTTATTAATGTATTGTGCTATTTTTTGTAAAGTCGTGTTTTTGTATCTAAACGTACTTCTGGTTCAGCCTGGGAATACATCCCTGAACCTTGAAATATTTACCTTTCCATTCATGTTTCTTCTTCATAGTTTTAATGTCATACACATTGAGATTGTTGTCATAGCAGTTTGCTATAATTAACACCTTTCCATCAGATGACATTGCCATGGCTTCAATTGTGTACTGGTCTTCATCACCATCCTCCGTCGTGAAAGGTAGAAATGGTTGCACCTTATGGATGAATGATTTTGTTGCAAGATCCACAACAAATACCCAAAACTGGTCCGAATCCGTGCACGCTAGGTACCGTTCACTACCTGCAATACAAAGTATAGATACTCTGTTTAGCAAATGTATTTCTAGGACAGGAAACAGTTGTATCATAAAGGGCTTCTGAAATATAAACAACAAAGCATGAAGACGTTAAAACTATCATTGTTAAATATGATCAAAATCATATTTCTGCACAATACAGAGTTGAATGAACACTGGGAAACATAGTGGTTGATTCCATGAATCTCTATTTAGTGCCTATTATATGGGAGGACCACTCATGACTGGACAATTGGAATATGTCAAAGCAGTATCCAACATCAGCAAACACGGTGTGCACTCATATAGGGTTGCTGAGTGAGTGCTCCGCAAGGATCAATGGGTAGGTGTAAACCACTTGCATCGACCAGTGATTCATAACTGGTTCAACAAAGGCCATGGTTTGTGCTATTCTGCCTGTGGGAAGCGCAAATAAAAGATCCCTTGCTGCTAATCGGAAAGAGTAGCCCATGAAGTGACGACAGCGGGTTTCCTCTCAAAATCTGTGTGGTCCTAAACCATATGTTTGACGCCATATAACCGTAAATAAAATGTTTTGAGTGCGTCGTTAAATAAAACATTTCTTTCTTTTTTCATATAGGGTTGTTGGATAAAAAGGCAACCATAATTGTTCCATTGCTGTTGTGATCGTTTCAACTAGATGTGTTTTACAACAAAATGTTCCAGTGTCAGGAATGAATAATCATATTTAATAATCAGTTACTATGTATATGTATATGCAACCTCCTATTTTAAAATACATGTATATTGAACAACTGCACATAAATCTGAATAACAAAACTGTTATCCGCGATTAAGATCATTGCTCTGCACAATGCAGAAAAAAACATTGATGATACTAGACGTTAATCAAGTAGTACCCATGGAACACGGTTTATGAGAATATTAACAAACACACTAAAAATAAAATCTTCCTTACCTATACCCATTCCAAAGTCTCCCAAATCCTGTTCTGAATTTAACAGATTGCATTCAATTTTATGCTGCAGTTTGCCAGTCATTGCGTCATACAATTGGACGTGTTTTTCAAACACGATGCCCACGAGGGAATTGTTTTTGCCACATGGACAAAACAGCATCCTGCCTGTGTCAGCCAAATCAATGGAATAAGCCGGTACTCCTGTCTCGACAATGTAACCCTGAATGGAATAGTCGAGACCGACTAGGACAATTTTCCCATTGCAGCAGAAGTGGAGATTATCAGGGTCATCCCCTACTCCATCAGTTGAACGTACAAGCTTTCCTTCAGTTATACTCCAGAATTTGATAGATTTGTCTGCTGCACCTGGAAATATATAGTTTAGCAGACGTCATAAAATATGTTGGGATATAATATTTAGGATACATGAATACCAGCATAATATGTACTAAAAAATATTAAAACGTGAATATTCACACACACACACACACACGCACACGCGCACACGCACACACACACACACACACACACACACACACACACACACACACACACACACACACACACACACACACACACACACACACACACACGCGCACACGCACACACACATTTTATTAGGCAAATAGACTGTCAATATAAATCTGTAATATTAGCAAAATATTGATAATTTTAATAGATCCAAAAACTAATGGGATTCAAATTGGATAATTGTAAATAAATTAAATAAAACTAAATTAACATTTGTGTTTGTTTTGTTGTCAGTATATATGTAATATATATATTGTGTGCACATGCAGACCGCATTTTTATACAACAGATTATTAAATTTATTTAGAATGTTATTGATTTAAAATGTCCCAGAATATGACTTTAAGAGCTAGCCACTAACATTCGCAAGTATATATCATCACTGTGATAAATTATATATATATATATATATATATATATATATATATATATATATATATATATATTTACATATATATACACGACATACTGTCTATATGTTGTACACTTACATGTTGCAGCAATTTGTCCATCTGGAGACAGAGCAATACTTGTAACATCGCCTTTGTGTCCAGCAAGACAATGTACAAGTTTCCCACCAGGTGGAGTCAATATCTTTTGATTTGGAAGGAGGTAATATGATGGTGAATTTCTGCAGTCTTCAAGAAATTGTTCTAAACTCTGAAAACGAAATGTATATTCAAAAGAGGTTACACGTCTCAAACAAATACTTTTTCGTCACTTTTCTTCTTGGTCTTTCATTTACAAAGTAATAAAAAAAAACACGTACAAATTTCTCTCATTGAATATCTGAGCATTCATCAGTTATTTCAGAATATTTTCAAATATTCGGAACAAAATTAACAGAAAATATAACTGGGACATTATCAAAACGTACAAAATGGCATAAACCTAAAGTGAGGACGAATCTGTTAAAAGGTCTAGTCATAAAGGATTATGAATAAGCACCATTAGAGGTTTTCATAAAGAATATGTATGATATATACTAGAAAGGAAAAGAGAAATATATGTACTAGTAATATTTAATTATAGCCAACAACATATAACAAAATACTACTGTTATTCGCAAAAACAGAATAAAGCAAGCTGAATATATTTTTCTAAGAATTTGAATTTGTTTTTCATATTTATAAATACTATGGACAAACTATCATAGTAAAAAAAAATGTTTAAAAAATATAATAAAATAAAATACAAAACCCCAAAGAAATAATTTTTTACACCTGAAAAGCAAACCCCTGATGTTACGAAAGGGGTATTCTGTAAAAGCTGCAAGAATGTTTTTTTAAATCCACTAGCCATGCGACCAGTAATTTAAAAAATGTACTAGCCACGATTACAAATTAACTAGCCCTACTTTACATTAGTTAATATAATTTTACTAAATAATAGGAAGGAAGGAAATGTTTTATTTAACGACGCACTTAACACATTTTATTTACGGTTATATGGCATCAGACATATGGATAAGGACCACACATATATTGAGAGAGGAAACCCGCTGTCGCCACTTCATAGGCTACTCTCTTCGATTAGCAGCAAGGGGTCTTTTATATGCACTATTCCACAAACAGGATAACACATACCACGACCTTTGATATACCAGTCGTGGTGCACTGGCTGGAGCGAGAAACAGCCCAATGAGCCCACAGACGGAATCCGACCTCAGACCGATAGCGCATCAAGCTAGCTCTTTATCACTGGGCTACGTCTCGCCCCTCTAAATAATAGTTACAAGGCCAAAAAAAAAAGTTTGTTTCAGGTAACATGGCCCAAAAAAGTAGGGTAGGTAGGTAGGATTTTTTTTTTTTTTTTTTTTTTTTTTTAGTTCAAAGTCAGGTTACCCTACCTTAAATGTGTTTGCCAGAGAAAAACTCAGTCTCAAGATGAAAGACATGAAGGCAAGCTGTCTGAAAAATCTTAGTTTACTCTTTGCAGCCAGAGAGAAATAAAAACAATCTCACTGTCAATGTCAGTTTTAAGTTTCACATGCCATTTTCAAAAGACAGGAAAACAAAAAAAGTTAAAACTATTCCTTTCACCAATGAAAGTCAGTAGATGACTGCACAGAAACTTCACAGCTTTGTCCAGTTTTGTCAGAGGATGACTGCACAAATTTGTCCAAGTTGGTCAATGGATGTTTGCACAAAAAGTTCACAGATTTATCCAGTCAGTAGATGACTGCACAAAAACTTCACAGATTTGTCCAACTTGTATTGGAAATAACAAAACAATACTAATTTTGTGTGCAATTTACAAATCAATCGGCTTAGAAATGAATAACTTGTAGTAAATTTCATAGTAATAAAAAAGGTGTTCCTAGCCTGAGTACTCTGACTGTAAGAGAGCTAGACGGACATTTGGACATAAATAATGAAAGCGTGTTTATGTTCAAATGTCCGTCTAGCTCTCTTACAGTCAGAGTACTCGGGCTAAGGCGTTCCCTGTGGGACGGACTTATAGTTTTAATGTTTATTAGCCTATTGAACGGACCCATGCTAAAATCACCCAAATTAATTTATTCCCAATTAACTGAAACACTGAAATAAATGTGAACTGTTTAATGTTTGTGGTTATTCTTGAATATTCCGTTGATTTAATTATTACCCATGCTCAGCAGTTGATAGGCCTATCTACATCACTGGCGTAGGAAGCGGGGAAGGGGGTACTTTGTAGCAGCATCGATGGTTTATATATTAATTTTATACGTGTGTGTGCCCACCCACCCCACTTTTTGGTATCTTCCTACAGGCTACACCCGTGTATATTAACAAATTCTGGGTACTAGACCTAAGCAGTAGCCAACAATGAAAATTGTACCACGTCTTCTTCAAATGACCTTCACCTTTGCACGCGGAAAAAAACCGCGATGACTTGTAGTCTGTGTATGTGGTATCGAGAAATCCTTGATTGTTTTGTTGAGATCGCACGTTGTTGTTTTTGGAAAATAAACCTACAATGTATGGGATGACTGGAGTTACGATAATATGATACATTTTTCTCTATAGGCCTACAGTATTTAGCAGTTTGTAATAAAAGCCGTACTGTCATGTGATCTCGTGTGTCACCAATTACCGTGGTACCTAATAAGAGCACATGTTAATGATTCCAATTTCAAACAAATTAGTTATGCTCATATCCATTCAACGTCCAGGCATGTCTAGTCTGGGTCCAGTCTCTAACAACGCCAGTGATTGGGTCCAGGGCACGGCGTAAGAAGGTGCCAAAAAGTGGGGTGGTGGTGTATAAAACCCATCGCTGCTGCCCCCCCCCCCCCCCCGCACACACACACACTGACGTGTAAGAGTTATCCTACTTGAATACTTCTGTCGTCTGCTTTGTCGATCCGCGACCACAACTTCTCTGTGCGCTTCCACCCACCCCACCCCACCCCACCCCACCCCACCCCAGCAGAAAAAAAAAGTTCAGGGTCAGTGGCAAAATTTAGGGTCGGTCGGGTGACCGGAAACAAACGATTTTTTTGTTGTTGGCCTAATCAGATATGTTACCTAAAGAAGGATATAGAGATATTCATATTTACAAAATAGACTTAGCTACAACATTTGACTCTTTTTCTTTTTTCACTAGTCGTCGGGCATGGTAATAGTAGTTATTCACTAGCCCAACATTGAATATAACTAACCAAGGCTACCATAATCTAGAAGCCATGGTAAAGGTCTTACTATATAGTTGACTCCTGGTGCGAGCTCATGCATCACGGTCCATTATAGTTCCTAATTCTGACACATGTTGTGGTTCACATATTGAATTCTAGTAATTGGGGAAGAATTAAAACAATTGGTCTTTTTCAATGGTAAGCCTTCTGGCTGGATTTTGCCCATGTTATTTTGTAATACTGTGCATTGACTTTTTGGGACATGGGTGTATAGTGGAAGAGCCGGTGGTTGTGAATGGGTTCCTGAACCAGCTGTTCGGACCGGTACTACAGCCAGATGCGGTCATATAACTAAAAACTTTCACTTGTATTAGTTCACATGTATTAGTTTTAACAACATTATTCAATATTAGAAGTACATATAAATGTAGTTATTACCTTAGGATTGTATATTCTTCCAAGAACCTGTGATGGAAGTTCATCTGGATACGAAATCAGTGCATCCTGAGAAAGCTGAAATGTTTCTGTCAGTGTTTTCAGTTCTGGATCATTAGGCAAGACTTTACGAGCTTCAGAAAAGTCATCTAGAACTTGTCTGAAATTCAATATTCAGTGTTATAAATTGGATAACAAAAGGTTAGTATAAACAAACTCTCCACTGATTCAATAATTAAATTATTTAATATGTTTAAGTGTCTCGAATTACTGATTTTAAAGAACATCAAATCCCACAAATTCCAATCGCCTCAAACACTGACTCTGGATCATGCCCAACTCCATGACAGTTTAATAACCATATGTGCAACGATTAATATCTAATTACATATTTATCTTGATCCATTTAATGCAGAATATTATTATACTCTGAATGTTAAAATGTTACCTTAAGCCTATAGCATGAAGTTTGGCGAAAATGAAATCAAAGCTTAAAAGACATTCTGTTTTAAGTTCTTCCATCTGTCTTGCTTCAAGTCGGTGGTATGGTAGATTGGTTAGCTTCCTGAAGTTGTAAGCACTGCCAAATTTGAGTGGCTGTAATGTCACAAGGCGGTCAGCTTCACTTGCATTTCCTTTGTTGTCTTTGTAAGCCTTAAGTTTTCCTGTGACATAGGAAATGTTAAAATTTAGAAACATTAAATATAAAGGTATAATAAATGTAGCTACTGAATTAGTAACAGTTGAAAAATATCCTTACTTTTTCAACATTATAATGAAACAAATTAAAATGAACTTTAACATTAAATTTCAAGCAATAATAAATGTAGTTCCTAATTTACTAACATGGATCATAATTGTATACTTAGAGATATTAATCGTTGTAATACTACAAGCTCATATTGTTCTTAGATTACGTTAGCACTTACCAGGGAATGTAAAAAACCAAAAAGAAACAAATTGTTACTTAGGCGAGCGAGACCGGATGTGAGGCAAGGATGAATGTTTCAGGTCCCACAATTACCAAACATATGGACACGTCATTCAAGCAAACATTCTAACCATTGACTTATATTAAACTGTGCTCATTAAATAACTCTATACATCTTCATATGTACATGTATGTCAAATACCTATGAAAATAATATATTACTAACCAGCAGACCACGTTCCTGAGAAAAATTCGGCCAAATCCATGTGTCTCTTTCTTGTTTCTGATTCGTCAGAACAGTAGCGATCTCTAGCAGCCTCAATAAACTGTCTGTGGTACCAGTAGAACACCCGAACTCCATCCGCACCCCGGTCCACTGAAATGATGACCAACAATCAATTGTAACCAAACAGTTTTTTAAATAATATATGCTGGATTCATGGTATGATTTTTCTCGTGTCAAGATTAGAGTGTACATTAATATTAATTTTGAAGTAGATTACCACTGACTCACCTTTGAACAAAACTGTAATATTTTGGTATATTAGTAGACAAATTGTTTTTGAAAGAAAACCCCCCAAAATTCATTTGTCAACGAAGTATGATTTTTCTTTTGAAATAATCAATTGTAATTGTTTTCACTGAAGCTTTTTCGACCACTGAAATATGCTAAAAATATCTGATAAAGTTAAATTATTAAAAACTGAAAAAAATAAACCAAAACAATTTACTAATACGAACCTAAATATTGGCCTAGCTCTGCCTTGAGCCTCACCAATAAAAATGGTGGCAGTCGTCGCATCGGTGGTGTCCAGTAGGTATAAACGTCGTTCAGTACCTCGTCATCACACGACAAGATGTCTTCCAGTTCACTCTCTGTCAAACCACTTTTACCTGAGCGAAAATTAGCATACCATGAAAAGATCTTCAGAGTTCATTGGATAAAATATGTCAAAAGAGTCACTACGGTGTATTGATAAGATACATTATTTACTGCACACTACACGTCCGAGAAACAAACTCCAAATGCAAATTAATAAAACAACATGAAATACTAAATATATTAAAACATATTAGCAATATACTACTACTATTGCTGCCGCTGTTACTACTGTTTCTGCTGCTGTACTTAACATGTTCCAATACAATATGATTTAACAATGGACTTGAATCATAATTTGTAATTAATAATAAAGTAAAAGTAATAATCCTCTTGATAAAAAAAAACCCAGTATGAATAGTATATATATATTTTTTTTTTTTTACTTGATCGGTTTAGATTGTTTCCTTAAAACCGGATCCAGTGCATTTAAATTTGTATTACTTTGGAATACGATATTGCCATTAGACATAATTCAATTGTAACAAGTGGGAGGCATTAATAACTGGGCAACAGAACACAAAAAGGTTACACATTGTTAATAGTTGCACAACTTACTTAGAGTGAGATAAGCAAGAGCATGGGATACAAACAGCTTCCCATGAAGTTGTTCAACTCGAGCTAACAAAGCATCGATGCTGCCTCTCACGGTGGTTTGTAATATAGTCTGATCTGTGGGTGCGTAAGATGTCCACCTGCAAGCCTGGTCAAACGAGAGCTTCAGAAAGAGAGGCAAAGGACATTTCTGAAAGGCAGTCATCACCTTCCGTCTTTGGAAATCAGTCAGCTTTCTTCCATTTGTTTCCAACCACTTGTCAAGAATACCACTGACGTCATTGTCAGGCAACTTTGGGACATCCAGAAAATTTTCTTCTGATGGATATAGAGCCTGGAACATAGACTTTATTTGAAAAATACACATAATTCCCCGATGTGACAAACTATACATTCTGAGATATTAAGGAAAAGATCAAATTGTTTACTCACAGTATAAAGAATAACAAACTCGGTACCAGTTATTATCAAATTTAAATAAGGCTGAGATAATAAACAGAATAACAAACTCGGAACCAGTTATTATCAAATTTAAATATAGCTGAGGTAATAAACAGAATAACAAACTCGCTACCAGTTAATATCAAATTTAAATATAGCTGAGGTAACAAATAGAATAACAAACTCGCTACCAGTTATTATCAAATTTAAATATAGCTGCGGTAATAAACAGAATAACAAACTCGCTACCAGTTATTAACAAATTTAAATATAGCTGAGGTAATAAACAGAATAACAAACTCGCTACCAGTTAATATCAAATTTAAATATAGCTGAGGTAATAAACAGAATAACAAACTCGCTACCAGTTATTATCAAATTTAAATATAGCTGAGGTAATAAACAGAATAACAAACTCGCTACCAGTTATTAACAAATTTGTGTTCGTCATGAAATAATTTTCATTTGTCACTCGCTGAAAATTATTTCATTCGGGACATGAATTTTTTAATACCTAATAACCAGTTTATTATCTTCTATATACCTTGAGTCTTGGTAGACTTTCATACTGAGCTTCAGGTAAAGTTGACACAATAATTTTCACATGTGGGGGAAGATTCTGTGGCAGCCATCCGAGCTGGCGAGCTCCCCAAGACGGATCGAACTGATCAAGAGAATCCATCAGGATGACCAGTGGTCTCTTCTCTGATGCTAGCTTCAATGATTTGTGGAAGGCGTCTGTCAGTTCTTTAATATCCTAAAATTAATACAAGCACTGACATTTTGATACATATCTGTTTTGATTAAATTGATGTTTTCAATGCTGTATCTAAAGGAATTGCAAGAATTATATGTCTGTGGTACAATGCTCGAGTTTAAATGCCATTGTCCAGTTATGATTGTGTGTATATATATACAACCCTTAACATAATCACAGGCATCACAAAATGTTAACTAAATACTGGGTAAAAAGAGAATAGTTCAAGCATACCACTGGCATATCGTCTGCTTGTTGTCCATACACTTTCATGATCTGTAGTGTGACGCTTCTGAGCAAAGCTCCAATTGTTGAGCTGTCTGGTGTTGTCCCAATAAACCTGGAAATAAAACATAATTAAAAACAAATAATTATGAATAGTTTTCTACACTTTCAAATTTCTAGCAAAATTAAAATGATCAAAAGGGGCTATTTCAATATCCTATAGTACCTGGACGTTCTTTAAACCAGTGTACATGCACTCACGGCATAAAATGATTGTTGTTTTAGGAGATACGCCTTGTTATTCAATATGCGTGTATTTATTGGTTCCACAGTACAAAAGAATAATCTTGTAAAACCGAAACTTATAATCTATTGTTGTTAATACATACCTTATTATAACGACAACGTTTCCACCAAATTTATCCCAGCAGCTCTTTGCTGCCATAGCCACAATTGATGTTTTCCCACATCCCGACTGACCGTAAACAACAAATGGAATCCTGCTTTTGTCAACTAAATAGTGGGATATTTTCTGGAATATGAAGAACATAAGTTAATGTAATAAAAACAAAATATATATATACTGCATCAATTTCCATGTCATGTGGCAGTCCGTGTCCTTAATACAGTGAACAACAAATAGCATTATGTATAAGCAAAGATGAAAACATACCCCACTATACAATAACACCTCATCTTACAGAATATACAAGCAACGATGTACTTGCCCTATACCATTTGGTTTTGTCTCTCCTTTATTGATTAATTAATTAATTAATTTACTTACTTGTTTATTTACTTATTTATTTAATTTCGTTATCATCTCAACGTTATCATCGTTTTATCTTTATTTCAGTACAAAATACATTGATCAATTTCCAGAGCATATTAGCTTAAAATAGGAAACGGCTGCTTCTGTTTCAGTACCGACCTCGATGGTGTCGTGGTTAAGCCATCGGACATAAGGCTGGTAGGTACAGGGTTCACAGCTCGGTACAAACTCCCACCCAGAGCGAGTTTTAACGACTCAGTATGTAGGTGTAAGACCACTACACCCTCTTCTCTCTCACTAATCACTAACAAACTAACAACTAACACTCTGTCCTGGACAGCCAGCCCAGATAGCTGAGGTGTGTGTCCATGACAGCGTGCTTGAACCTTAATTGGATATAAGCGCCAAAATAAGTTGAAATGAAATGAGTTTCAGTTGTTTACCTCCAGCGTGTCGTGACGCCCGTGGAATGCTTTGCATTTCTCCTGACAGAACAGTGTTTGCTGAACAATCTCTTCAAACAGTGGATTCGCCAGATCTGTCTGTAGTCTTGTTTTGATTCCATCTTTGATCATTTTCAACAGACTGGATTCGAAATCCACACATAATTTGCGAATATATTCTTTGTGTTGAGGACTCTTTACAGGATCGACCCCTAATCATAGACACAAATTAAGGATAAGCTGGTGTTTATGAATTCTATATTAACATAAATTTACAGACATTTACACTCATGTACATACATAAATAAATGAAAAAAAAGAGGAATAGAAAAGAAGAGAAAAAAAGTGTTTTGTTTATCGACACCACTAGAGCACATTGGCTATTGGATGTCAAACATAGGGTCATTTTGACAGTCATAGACAGGAAACCCACTACATTTGTTTATTAGTATATATCATCCTACAGACAGAACAGCACATACTACGGGCTTTGATATACCAGTCGTGGTGCACTGGCTGGAACGAGAAATAGCCCAATGGGCCCACCGACGGGGATCGATCCTAGACCGATCGCGCATCAGGCGTGCACTTTACCACTGACTTATGTCCCACCCCCCAAAAAGGAGAGAAAGACACACAGAGATATAGACACAAACATATATACATGTACTTAATTACCCACCATTTTCTGACCATTTAATTTTGTAAAGGATCAAGTGATTCTTTGGAATTCTTTCCGGTAATGCCTTTTTAAGTTCATCAAGTAATTGTCTTGATTCTTTCACTTTTTCTGCTGGTCCCAAACAATCTGGAACAATCAATAACATATCATATAAATATCAAGTTATTAATTACAGGTTAATAAGATACAAGAAAAGGTTATTGGGAATGAATGAACATAGAGAAGAAGATGGCTAAGTAAACTGCATTGGTATTTCATTCTAATGTATTGTGGCACATTCAGTAAATCGTGTTAGAATATCGTTGTTATGGTCAGAGCTTTGAAATTTGTTATCGATTCGTTTAAGGTACGGATTATTCACATACGATTGAATAACTAACTGTATATAATTGTAGTTCATCACGTCATGGTGGTTTGGCCACTGTGGCGGCCAGACGAGGCGAGAAAACAACCTAAAACACAATTTTATAAGATAATAAGGGTTACTATAGCTAGGCTGTGGCAAAGACTGGTCGGTGAGTACACACATACTTACACTTACTCTTAAAGACACACACACGCACACACACACACACACACACATTTGCACATAAACCCTCACATACATACATAGATACACACACATGCGCACGCATACACACACACACACATTTACACAAACACACACATACATACACACACACACATACAAGTGTAAGTATAAGTACGTGTATAAATGTAAGTATGTGTGTATTCACCGACCAGAACCAGAATTTTAAAAAATTAAATAAGGTTCGTTTTCAACAATATGTAATTTATACACAATTATGGATTTTTGATACAGCCCCTTTATATCTAGTGTTATGTTTGTAAGTACAATGGATGATTCAGAAATATGTGTGAAAAATACATAATATACCACATACCCATATATCGACTCAACTGGTAGTTGGGTTCCTTTTTTTCTATATCTTCTATAATTCTGTGAAACCAAACACACTGTTTGCCTGATGATTTATCGTCTGTGAATAAACCTTCTCGGATTTCGGCTTCAGTAACTAAACAGAAAATTTAAATAGCATTTTGGTATTCAGTAACTAATATAAAAACTAACATATAATTATCAAGTACCGAAATAACATTTCTAATAATAAGATATGCAATAAGTTATTCATTCTAAAATGGACGTTTCGGAGGGTTTTATAAATCACAATATACACATACAGGTTAGTTATTCAGTAGAAAACCATTGTATTCACTAAATATATATCATGTTTAATAAATAATAATAATTCGGGATATATATAAATAAGCAGGGGTATATATAAAGAATACTACATGAGTGGTCATTAGATATCATTTGTTACGTGTTGAAAAATGTGCCACAAAGCAAAAGAGATTTACATACGTTGCAAATGTTGCAATATAGATGTGGTCTAGCTGACGTGTGTGTACTTGCCTCTTTTTTACATATCCCCAGAAACAGATTTACAAAACACTAAATGCAATTTCTACCTAAAACCTAGGATAGCTCTCGAGGCTGCACAAAAATCTTATATGTGTTATTTTATATGGGTAAAATCGGTTGCGGTAGTTAATATCAGTGGACGATTTAGTATTTAACAGCTAATCATAATGTCTTTAAATCGACCTCTATCATATATTGGCTATCGCCTTATGATATAATAAATCTTAAGACAATATTCTCCCACAAGAGTACCAGAAAAAGATTTTACAGCGTTGGGGAACATTTTACTCATAGTGGTGTCGGGCTTCTCCTAAGGATGAGCACCTGATAATGGACCATAGAAGCAATCAGAACTTTACATTAAACAATCTTTCGACTCTGCCTTGTGCAGAGATACGGTTTTGTCATTCAGATTACTTACCTGACATTTCATATTTGTGTGCCGTGACCGTATCTAGACACTGACTGGCTGCCGGAACGATAGCATCCTGCATGATGGCGCTGTCATCATACCAAGCCTTCTTTGCCCGGGATCGAAGGTCCGAGTCTGAAGATTTGAAATCTGGCAGCAAGCTGCTGATTGGTTGTAGCACATACGTGGGTGGTACAGCATTATCATCCCGCATAAACCACCTGCAAAAGAATGTTGTCAAAAATATTTAATACAAAATGTGTAATTTGCATTCAACCGATTGATGATTACACGATTACTTACGAAACAAAATGTATTAAATATACACACAGACAGAATAGCAACATTTATTTAAAATTTGCTCTAGATATTTGCTTTCTTGTCATACTCCACCCTGATACGTACATTATATTCATGAGAGTAACTGGTATGGCATTATGTGAACATGATCATTAACTGTTATTTTGTTAAAAACAAGGTAATCAATTTGTAAAACAGCAAAGTCAAACTAATACTGCATATTTCATCAAATTGTGATACAAGCCAATAAATATTTTTAAAATTCAGAAGGTAAGAACTTACTTTTGGATAACTTCTTTAGCTTCTGCTAACTGTATCACATCAGTCAACTTTTGAAACTCGTCTGCTGGGATTAAGCGAGGGAAGGATCTGTAGCCATACTTGTGGGACAGAAACGTCTGGAAATAAACCATAATGTGTTAGAAGTAATACCTCTTATCATAATACCATTTGGAATTTCCCAATAATTATTTTTTAATTTTTATTCCATCTCGAGATCTGTCATCAACGCTTTTCGATGCCTTGCAAATGTAGTTAGTGGAAGCTTTATATACAAGTATGTTAAACACGTCATTAAATGAATAAGCCTACAGAATCTAGAAGTGGGGAGTTGGGCGGTTTAGGAGTTTATCTCCACTTTTGGAATATGTTTGTTTTCAATGCTAGAAAATCATTTGTCAAGCTATACTTCGTTTACATACCCCAAAACCAACGTATATATATATATTAAGTTGACTTTAATTTTATTTAAACTGATTCAGTTTTGAATCCTATTAGGTCTTGTGAATATTCAAATTATCAACATCTTGTGAACATTTTTAAACACATTTAGACAGTTCAGTTACAAAATTAATTATTGTATCATGAAATAATAATTTTTTTAAATGTTTGTTTTTCTCTTATTGTTCAGTATATATTTCCATATCTGTTACACGAAACCTTGGTAAATATTTTCGTTAAGATCGTACCACAAAGCACGGTCCTGTAGAGAGCTTCTTACAGAGTTCCACTTCTCTAAGACACAGCTCCGTGGTCATGTGGTCGTCAGTGGCCTCGTCTCGGACTCCCCAGCGCATGTCCACCACCTGGAACTCGTACCCTTCCTCCTGACAAACCTTCTTCAGGTTGGGGTACACCTTCTCCATCAGTGTGTTTCTCTCGTGAAATGTGTCTGAAAATAGTTCCAGATTAACAGAAATTTGTAATCATATTCATGTCAGACTAGTCTCCAGTGTGTCTTGGTGACAAATCGACCCTGAAGAGACAGAGGATCTCTCACTTTCTTTTTCTGTCTGTCTCCTCTCTCTGTTTGTCTCTATCTGGCTGTCTCAGATGATGCAGAGTCTCTCTCTCTCTCTCTGTCTGTCTCTCTCTCTCTCTGTCTGTCTGTCTGTCTGTCTGTCTGTCTGTCTGTCTCTCTCTCTCTCTCTCTCTCTCTCTCTCTCTCTCTCTCTCTCTCTGTCTCTCTCTCTCTCTCTCTGTCTGTCTCTCTCTCTCTCTCTCTCTCTCTCTCTCTCTCTCTCTCTCTCTCTCTCTCTCTCTCTCTCTCTCTCTCTCTCTCTCTCTCTATATATATATATATATTATAAAACCCTTCTTTAACGATCACCTTCCGGAAAGTTAATCTGAATATATTACCTGTAAAAGTACTGCTTGTAAATATTCTGACAATCTTGGCGGTGGATGGACACTCGAGATCCACCTTTCCCTGAATAATAAGTCCACTAGTACTCCCCACATGCTCACGGTGCAAGCCTATTTCACTTTGTCGACGTCTGTATTTTGTTTGACTAGTTTTTGGCCTGTCCCCTCCACCTCTTGTCTTCGGTCGCTGATGCAGGTCATAATCGCCACTTTGCTGCTGCAATACTTTTTCTAAGTTTTTAATTCTCTCGTCAGTTGAAAAACGTCTGCTTTTTCTTCGTTGCGGGACAGGAAGAGAAGGAGGTAGTGGCGGTACTGACGAATTGGCGTCTTCTTTTGTTGCTGATGCGGTATTTGATGTGGGTCTTTCATTGCTAACATTTGTAAACATGTGTGTTTTGCTTTTGGCACTTTCCTCGTCCTGTGGTTTGTCGTGTTTTGACTTGTCTCTATGTATATTGTTTTCCTTAGGTGTCTTATATGTCAGTTCCAATGATTTTTGTTTGTAACTCTCACTGTTTTTCTCCAGTCTAAAATGAAATAAAATAAATAAATAAAATAAGTGCTTCGTATATACCGTAAAAACATAATTAACGAATAGTTAAATTTTATTTACTCGTATATTTTGATATGAAAGAAAAGGAAACTAGACCAAGGGGTCCACTGTCGGGGATCGATGCAAGATCGACCGTGCATCAGCCATGCGCTTTCCTACTCAGCTATTATATGTCTAGCCCCCATTCCAGTCACAGTTCATTTCTGCTGATTAAACTATACAGCCTATACATTTTAACTCTCCTTTATGTTTGACTCTTAATACGTTATGCTTGACAGGGTTTCATTTGTTTCCTAGCGGGCAAGTTCGCTCAGTAATGCGATTTCACTGATATGTTACAAGGGCGTAAGTTTTTTAATCCCTCCTGTCGGGGTCAAATCTCCCCACACTGGCACCTGCGCCCAGAACAGGCTTGCGCTACAACAGCTTGCTCTGAATGTGCATGTAAAACCCTCTGACCTGACCTTGTCAGATCTGTGTAATTATTTCCTTTCATTTCAACTTTTTTTTTCATGCTTATTTTTCATCCAATTAAGATACAAACACGCTGTCCTGTGTACACACCTCAGCTATCAGGGATGTCTGTCCAGGACAATTGGTTAGTTGTTAGTGGTTAGTGAGAGAGAGAGAAGAGGGTATAGTGGTCTTACACCTACCCACTGAGTCGTTAAAACTCGCCGGTGGGAGCCGGTACCGGGCTACGAGCCCAATACCTACCAGCCTTATGTCCGATGTTGTTGTTTTGGGGGTTTTTTGGGTTTTTTATTTAACGACGCACTCAACACATTTTATTTAAGGTTATATGGCATCACACATATGGTTAAGGGCATCACACATATGGTTAAGGACAACACAGATATTGAGATATGAAACCCGCTGTCGCCACTTCATGGGCTACTCTTTTCGATTAGCAGCAAGGGATTTTTTATATGCACCATCCCACAGACAGGATAACACATAACACGGCCTTTAATATACCAGTCGTGGTGCACTGGCTGGAACGAGAAATAGCCCAATGGGCCCACCGACGGAGATCGATCCTAGTCCGACCGCGCATCAAGCGAGCGCTTTACCACTGGGCTACGTCCCGCCCCCTCCGATGGCTTAACCACGACACCGCCGAGGCCAGATCTGTGTAATTACAATGACGACCTGATGTGAGCTTAAGATACCAAAATTGCCGTAGTTTATATGTGCTGAACAAGCATTCCTTTCCTTTACTGGACTGAACCCGGTACTGGGATTCGAACCCATCATCTGCTGGCTTAATCTGACCACTGTGTAATGAGGCGCCGCAGTTTCGTTAATCTTGTTTATTCTATTGTATTTCGGCTATAAGTAGCAATTACCTCATAAATATCTTACATGTTATATATACTAAAAGGTATGGAAGAGTTAACGATCAATATTTTGTTTCTTGAATGATATTACAATGATAACTGGCATAATTTTCTAATTAATTTAACACTCTATTGATCACGATATATTTGACATGATGAAATATGAATTGACCATGTGAATAGTAAGATAGAAATCGGTGACGATTAAAAAAAAAGAAGTAAAGTTTGTTTTATTTAACGACGCCACTAGAGCACATTGATTTTTTTTATCTTATCATCGGCTATTGGACGTCAAACATATGGTCATTCTGACACTGGTTTTTTTAGAGGAAACCCGCTGTCGCCACATAGGCTACTCTTTTACGACAGGCAGCAAGGGATCTTTTATTTGCACTTCCCACAGGCAGGATAGCACAAACCATGGCCTTTGTTGAACCAGTTATGGATCACTGGTCGCTGCAAGTGGTTTACATCTACCCATTGAGACTTTCGGAGCACTCACTCAGGGTTTGGAGTCGGTATCTGGATTAAAAATCCCATGCCTCGACTGGGATCCGAACCCAGTACCTACCAGCCTATAGACCGATGGCCTAACCACGACGCCACCGAGGCCGGTCGGTGACGATTAGTTAAAAATAATCGTGCGTTAGATTCCAAATCAATCGTTTGATAAACTTAATACATAGAAGGGAGGGAAATGTTTTATTTAACGACACACTCAAAACATTTTATGTACGGTTATGTGGCGTCAGACATATGGTTAAGGACCACACAGAATTTGAGAGAGGAAACCCGCTGTCGCCACTTCATGGGCTACTCTTTTCGATTAGCAGCAAGGGATATTTTATATGCAGCATCCCATAGACAGGATAACACATACCACGGCCTCTGATGTAGCAGTCGTGGTGCACTGGCTGGAGCGAGAAATAGCCCAATGGGCCCACTGACGGGGGCCGATCCCAAACCGACCACGCATCAAGCGAGCGCTTTACCACTGGGCTACGTCTCGCCCCCAGTACATAGAAGGATTCATGCTGCTATAGCCGCAAACGAACGTCATACCAGATAGTGATTTTCTCTGAATCTTTAGAGACCCAACCCCCTCGTCCTTATGATTAACAAAGTGAAACTGAGTAAAAGAATGATTAATCTTTATCGTAGACTAGTTATTACCATTATCTTAATTAAAGAAATTATAAAAATATCATCAAGAAAAATTATATTTGATTTATTTTGCGTTTCAGTATATATAATTAGCTTTTTCGCCATTATACATTGAACAAAAGCGAATGCCAATACAAATGATGCTCTAATTAACTTGGAAGCTACGTACACGTTGGTGCGTATGCATGTATAACACCTGTACTCTAACTTGAAAAGCTGTTAGACATTATGCCGTACGCAATTATATGGTTAATTGTTGGTCTTTGTTAACGTGGCCCATACACAATCAATATTATTGACTCCATAATTATACTGACGGACTTCAATACTTCGTCAAAATATGTCAGTCACTAACGGTCAGTACTATGTAATATTGTGCAATAATATTGAACGCGTATGCGGCGCTTGAAACAGTATTTGAAATATTTATTATAAAATAACAAAGTTTGGTTTGTTTAACGACACAGCTAGAGCACATTGATTTATTAATCATCGGCTATTGAATGTCAAACATTTGTTAATTCTGACAGTCTTAAAAAGGAAACCCGCTACATTTTTTCCATTAATAGTAACATATATTTTATATGCACCATCCCACAAACATGATAACACATGCCACGGCCTTTGATATACCAGTCGTGGTGCACTGGCTGGAGCGAGGAATAGCCCAATGGGCTCACTGACGGGGATAGATCCTAGATCGACCGCGCATAATGAAGCTTTACCACTGGGCTACGTCCTGACCCCTTATAACATTATTGTCAATAATATTTCAGCATTATTTTCAATATTTTATCATAAACATTATTCGAATAATAGATGTCCACAGGGAATCCAGTACACAAAATGTGGATTTTAATAGTTAACTGTATCCTGGAAAACTAATCTATGCTGAAAATAATTTACAATGGAATTTAAAATACTGTCATTCTGAACATGCCATTCAATTAGTTGATATATTAATGTATATATTGAAGACAACGTCCTCACAATTACAGTATATTATATATACTAATAATATTATCAAATTAACGTGGTAAAAACTTATTATTATTATTATTATTATATAATTATGTGCTTACCTTTCGTCTATCTGTTTCCGTTGATCACCTGGGTCCGTGGTGTGTTTATTAGGCAGATCCCCGTGACCCGGAGTTTTACTGCTACCACACCCCATAGCTCTACAAATCACCGACTCGGCCACTGACAGTATCATCCATGTTTACCGATCGCGACTCGAGAACAACAGTTCATTATATCCACCCAGCATGTCACAGTGTTATTCACAACACACAGTCGCTACGAACTCTTTCGCAACAGGAATACTACATGTACTTACTCTTGATAGACGTTATTAACAAGGGCACTCACGAAAGCCAGCTTTCACGGTATATGACCACAGGGTCACTGAGTCGCTGTGCTTTGTTTTATAGGTCAGGTATTTTTGTCAGCCAGTTTGTTTACCTCGCCATAGTAACCAGTAAATACATTAATACGCGTGGACAGTAAACAGCAGCTGTGGTATTCTGTGCCGTCTATTTATTCTATTCTATTTATCCGTCCGTACGTCCATTTATATCTATCAGTCCGTCCGTATGCCCGTCCATCTTTCTCTGGGTGCCTTCCTGCATCGATAGCCTACATGTATGCATGTATTCATGTACGTAAAACGAAAAAAAGGAATGTTTAACACCTCATCAAATACTTTGATTTGTACATGCATTTTCCCCATACACAGGGTGATTCGTACCACGACATTTGGTATACCAACCATGGCGAACTGGTTGTTAGAAGCAAAAACTAAAACTTGATCTAATTGGGGCCGATCCTACAACCCATCGCGCCTCTTGCGAGCTCTGTGCCACTTAGCTGCCTCCAGTACCCACGAATATCTAACAAAATACCAGAATACGAATTTGGTGTTCACCTCCATTTTGTGTGTATGTGACCGGCCTCGGTGGTGTCGTGGTTAGCCTATCGGACATAAGGCTGGTAGGTACAAGGTTCGCAACCCGGTACCGGCTCCCACCCAGAGCGAGTTTTAACGACTCAATGGGTAGGTGTAAGATCACTACACCCTCTTCTCTCTCACTAACAATTAACTACTAACCCACTGTCCTGAACAGACAGCCCATATAGCTGATGTGTGTGCCCAGGGCAGCGTGCTTGAAAATTAACTGGATATAAGCACGAAAATAACTTGAAATGAAATGAAATGAAAGTGTGTATGTGTCACAGTCTGTATGTGTTTGTACCACCGTGTGTGCGTGTCATAGTGTGTGCATGTATCATTGAGTGTGCGGGTAGTACTACGTGAGTGTATGTCACAGGGTGTGCGTGTATTTTGTATGTCATTGTCACAATTTGTGTCACAGTATGCGTTTAGTGTTATGTGACTTTATGTCACAGTGTGTGCGTGTATTTTGTATGTGTTATTGTCACGATTTGTGTCACAGTGTATGCGTGTAGTAATATGTAAGTGTATGTCACAGGGTGTGCGTGTATTTGTATGTGTCATTGTCACAATTTGTATCACAGTGTATGTGTGTAGTATTATGTGATTGTATATCACAGGGTGTGTGTGTATTTTGTATGTGTCATTGTCACGATTTTTGTCACAGTGTGTGCATTTAGTACCATGTGAGTGTATGTCAGAGGGTGTGTGTGTGTGTGTGTGTGTGTGTGTGCGTGTATTTGTATGTTCATTGTGTCACGATTTGTGTCACAGTCTGCAGAGCTGCCAACTGCTACGCTTTGGGCGTAGTTTGCATGTATCATTGAGTGTGCGGGTAGTACTACGTGAGTGTATGTCACAGGGTGTGCGTGTATTTTGTATGTCATTGTCACAATTTGTGTCACAGTATGCGTTTAGTGTTATGTGAGTTTATGTCACAGTGTGTACGTGTATTTTGTATGTGTTATTGTCACGATTTGTGTCACAGTGTATGCGTGTAGTAATATGTAAATGTATGTCACAGGGTGTGCGTGTATTTGTATGTGTCATTGTCCTAATTTGTATCACAGTGTATGTGTGTAGTATTATGTGAGTGTATGTCACAGGGTGTGCGTGTATTTGTATGTGTCATTGTCACAATTTGTATCACAGTGTATGTGTGTAGTATTATGTGAGTGTATATCACAGGGTGTGTGTGTATTTTGTATGTGTCATTGTCACGATTTTTGTCACAGTGTGTGCATTTAGTACCATGTGAGTGTATGTCAGAGGGTGTGTGTGTGTGTGTGTGTGCGTGTATTTGTATGTTCATTGTGTCACGATTTGTGTCACAGTCTGCAGAGCTGCCAACTGCTACGCTTTGGGCGTAGTTTGCTACGCTTAGTCGATGTTTGCTACGCTGCTACGCCCATCCCGAGTCCGACCTCCGAAAAGATCGGTGGCCTGACTCGGGATGTGGTGGGTGGCGGGGGGTGGGGTGGGGGGTGGGGGGCGGGGGTGGTGGGGGGGGAAGTAAAATTGAAAATGGACAGAAGTTTTAAAATAGTAATTAGTAAAAAAGTTAATAGAATAATAATAATAAAAAGTTACAAGCCAAAAATAAAAAGAATTGACTGCTCGACCGAATATTTATATAATTTGGAGCATTTTAGAAGGACAGTCTAACTATAAATAAGAGAGAGAAGAGAGGATCGGACTATTTAATAATATTTTTAAAAAAGAAGTAATTTCGACATAAAATTTTAAACGAAGGTCTAAAAGTTTAAAGTCCGATCTATATATCCACTAACCCCTTTGGGGAGGGGTGGGGTGGGTGTGGGGGTAGGGGGTAAGTTGGAGGTGGGCGGAATTTGCAATAAAATTTATAAAAAGGTCAAAGATCTAAAACCAAATATGGAGAATAATCTTCATGTCTGGAAAAAACTGCGTGTAGTATTATGTAAGTGTATGTCACGGGGTGTGCATGTATTTGTATGTGTCTTTGTGTCACGATTTGTGTCAGTGTGTGCGTGTAATATTATGTGAGTGTATGTCACGGGGTGTGCATGTATTTGTATGTGTCATTGTGTCACGATTTGTGTCATAGTGTGTGCGTGTAGTATTATGTGAGTGTTTTTGCACGTAACGTTAAATGAATATGATAGGGCTAAACACAATCATATTGTTAGCGAGTGCCCATGCCAAAAGTCGTGTATTAAACGCAGACCACGTTTTGACTATCATAACAGCAGAGACAGTTACTACCAACTTTCAAGAGAAGACCAGCTGATAATGATACGACTGGGAACCGGCCACTGTAGACTCAACTACCACATGCATACCAAATTCCGAGTGGGAAACAGTGGAACCTGCTAATGTGGTACGGCATCCATGACTGTGGAACATTTCCTGTAACACTGTCCATGTACCAAAACCAGAGAAAAGCAGTCTGGTCTCCAGATGAACCCCTGAAGGAGAATCTCTTTGGCCCCTTGGAGAACCTACGGAATACAGCAGCAGCCATTGGGGTCCCTGTCTGAGCGTACCACGAAGAAGAAGACTAAACACTAGCAGAGTCTAAGACTTTAACGTCATGGCAGCGCCATACAAACTGCATGCGTGTCACGTCATTATAGATTGAGTCAATGCCCTAAAAGTTTTATAAGCACGGGCCCAGTTATTTTTACAGACGCTTGTTACATTTAGTGAAGAATGGATACAACTGGAGAACGCAGTCGAAAATGCGGATTGATGAACATTAATAAATCATTAATTCGACCTCTGGGCCCGTGCTTACAAAACGTTTATAATCCAGACTCAATCTCTAATGACGTCACACGCATACAGTTTGTATGGCGTTGTGATGACATTAGTGTCTCAGGTTCTGTTAGAGTCTCGAGTCTAGACTCTAAACGTTTTATAAGCAGCAGGCCGGGGTTTGCGGGTTATTTTTGACCAACCCACTCTTCCTCGTACATTCTCCATTACTTATATACAAATAATTGTAATCCTAACTCAGTCACGTACTCGAATCCCAGTACCTTGCATGCGAACAAACAAACCTCACGAACTTAATACGTATTCAGGTCGTACAGTTCGATGCTGTGTTTATTCTACATGTATTGTGAATATGTTTTTGTTAAATATTAAACGGCACACAACACTCTGAAGACTAAATACACCTCTTAGTCTGCCCAATAGCGATGTATTTTTCGTCGTTAACCATCTAATCAAATCAAATGTTAGTCTGACACGAAAGGTGAACACATGCTTTAAAAAGTCTGAAGCTGCTTCAGTGTTGTTGCTGTATGGTTCACAGAGCAGACGATCTTACTTGGGCTGTGCTCAGGACAAAAGAGTTGTGAAAATACGCGTTAACAATTTTGATTTGCCCCTGCGGAATCACATCCTCTTCATGATAAGTCCAGAACCCAGAGTAGCGAGCGTGTTGTAACGTCATCACAGTACTCCCGTTAGTTTAACGCAGACCTAGGAGCAGGTTTAGCTTGTCCACCGAGGTCCGAAACACCAGAAGGAATAACTGGACGTTGTATTACGCTTTACGATACGACACAGTTCAAACCAGAGGTTCTTTTACAAACAACATGAAGAATTCGTCCATGTTTAAAGTAAGTCTCAACTTTTGTTAACAGTCGTATAAATAATGATGTTTTAAAGGATACTTTGTCGTGTTAAACATTGCATAGTTTTTTCTGTCAAAAAGGTTTGATTTTTTTGTTTTGTTTTCACACCTAGTCACATAAAAGGTATTTTTGATAGTATACAAACTTGCACATTCATCCGGCACATCACAACCTAAGACTATTCAAACCTTGTCTGGAGAGAATGAAAATTTATGTTTATGTTCATAATCACAGTATTCTTCGTTGTTAAACAAGCTGGCACAACAAATCAATATCATCAAAATTTTGGCTTACGCCATACGCTTACACGAGTTTCATTTCATGTATAGATATTTTCGTGCTTATATCCAATAAAGGTTCAAGCATGCTGTCCTGGACACACACATCAGCTATCTTGACTGTATGTCCAGGACAGTGGATTAGTGGTTAGTTGTTAGTGAGAGAGAAGTCGGTGTAGTGGTCTTACACCTACCCACCGAGTCGTTAAACTTACTTTGGGCAGGAGCCGGTACCAGGAGGCAAACCCAGCACCTACCAGACTTGTGTCCAATGGCTTAAGCACTACACCAACGAGGCCGGTAGTCGGTCACATGCTGACGGTCTTAAGCTTTTATAGACACTAGGACAATCAAAGACACATTAGGATGTACAGAAATTAATGTTTTGAGCAGAAAACATAAGGGGCGGGTACAGGAAGTTTCTTGGGTGGGGTACAACGCTTAAAAATTCGCCTAAAGTATCCAGGTAGGGATGAAATGTTTACAAAGGGCATGTACCACATACTAACACATTATACAGCTGTAAATCATCCCCTGCATCACAAAGATATTACGCCACCCCTCCCCCTAAATACAAATCGCAAAACACTGGATATGTCGGGGCACTTAAAAATTCGGGAGTGGTACGGTGGTGAACATCGCCAAAACACAATCTCCTGGATCCGTGCCTCAAGTTACAACCAGAAGTGTCATACTGTATTATTTTGAAAATGATTTCGGTAGATATTGTAGACCAACCCGGGCAATCGTGCTCGGGACAATAGTGCTATTTTCGATGATGAAAAGAGGACAATTCCCCATTCCCATCGGCCTATACAACGGTTGACCTTCAAGTAGGTCAACCTTCACCTTCGTCTTTATGTTGGTGTCATTGTTTTCAAATAGTTTGTTTACTTTAATTTACTTTCACTATATCTGTATTTGCTGTATAATTTAGGAAGTTATTGGGGGGGGGGGGGGGTGCTTTCCATGTATTATGTTACGCCAATGTCAAGATAGGCAATACAAATGTTTTGTTCAGTATATTTGTGGTGACGTAAGTTTTTTCATAAAAGCACTACTACTAATATTAATAAATAAAATAACAATGAATATATTAATTAGGGAATGCACTGTATACAGTGTACACTATGTCGACTTGTGTGAGGTCAGGCGAGATATCTCGCCTGCAGTAGTCAGAAGGTTAACGGGAACATAAAGAAATATCACTGTTCAAAAATACAGTGTCTGAGAAACGAAAAATCAGCATGACTGAACCTGTATGAAAGAATGATACAATGTCCTTTACCTCACTGTTTGGAGTGGGGATGGGGTTACTGTATGCTGAATGTGTCTTCAAGTCACCACGTGCGGGAATTTCAAATCCCATCAGCCATGCTGAATTTCATAATGGACCATCAAAACCATATTTTATTTATAGCCTACTGTAGTTGGAGGTAAATATTTGTGGTATCTGGAACAAATTAACTATGTTAATAGACATTAAAAATATTAAACCAATATTGGCACATGCTACTTTTAATATAAAATAAATTGCTATTAAAATATAAGTTCAGATTGTCTAGATATATTACCACATTTAAGAACAATTGTATATGACAAGTCAAATACCATGTAAAAAGAAATTATTCAAATCTTTGCGGTATGTAGTATAGGCAAAAACCAACTTTTCCTCAGTGCTAACTTTGATTCAAATTCCATTCATAGCCATGTATAGTGGCTATTGTTACGGTCAATTTCAATGTGAACTTGCATGGTCGAGTGACGGCTAATTAATCAATCAATGTAGTTTAATTAAATTAAATGACAAATTCATAATAGTTTTTATTATGCACCGAATATGTTCTGTAGGGTGTAGACTGTAAATTATATTCATGATGACAGTCCTGATAATGTGTGACAAATTATTTGTTTTAACATATTTTACTTTAAAACATACGATTTGGTTATTGTGCATGCAAATTATTATGTATACATGTAATTAATGTACAGTATGTTGGCTAACATCGAACACTGATAGTCATAAACTGTCAATTTGTAATTTGTATTTGTATTTTTCAATTTAAAAAAATAAAGTTTATTAACCTCAGAAACAAATTTGGTAGTGTCAGGATTTGGAATCCCTGATATCACTACCTTACAGTCATGTTATAGGTTAGAAATTGTACATAATATATAAACTGAAAATATATAGGTGTATATATTACATATATGTACACACACACACACACACACACAGACATGTCAAGTAGCAAACCAGCATACATAATCTATTGTTTAAAAGACTTATTTCCAAAGTTAAAGTTCGTTTAGTTTAACGACACCATTGGAGCACATTTTGGATGTCAGACATTTGGTAATTCTGACACAGTCATCAAAGGAAACCCGCTACATTTTTCCTAATACAGCAAGGGATATTTTATATGCACTTTTCCACAGACACATACCATGCCTTTGACATACCAGTCATGGTGCACTGGATTGAACGAGAAATAGTCCAATGGGTCGACGGGGATCGATCCTAAACCGCGCATCATGCAAGTGCTTTAGCACTGGGTGACGTTCCGCTCCTGTCTTATTTCCAAATTACAACTCGCGTATATGTAGAAATACAACGAGATGGTATTAAGTATGATGATAGAAGGTGTAATATGTAAACTGTAATGAAATATTATATTGTTAGAGAAACAATTCTTACCTTTTTTTTCAAATTTACATGTATGTTTTATTATTCGTTCAAAAAGTGCTAAATATAATAAACAAGTACCTTGCTATGCCAATAAGCGATATTGCGTGGTTTCGTTTTTCAATTCCCCAATTTAAAATTGTACAGTTTTCGACAACTAACGTTACTTGTTCACACGCAACTAATTTAAATTTCAAAATAGGTTTAATCCGTAAAACAATTTAGTAGAACGCTTCCAACTGTGCTAGTAAATTGTCACACGTTACCTGGTCTTTGAATCTGATTAAAATAATGTCTCAATGACGGAGTGGTTAAACAATCGGCTTTAAGGCTAGTAGTTGTGGGGATCGTTCGTCAGAACCAACGCAGAGTATATACAGTACACCGGCCTCGGTGGTGTAGTGGTTACACCATCGGACATAAGGTTAGTAGGTATTGGGTTCGCCTCCCAGTATCGGCTTCCACCCAGAAGGAGTGTAACCATTCAATGGGTAGGTGTACGGTCACTACAACTTCTCTCTCACTAACCCACTGTCCTGGGCAGACAGCCCAGATAGCTGGGATGTGTGCCCAGGACAACGTGCTTGAACATTAATTGGATGTAAACATGGATATTATTATAAATGAAATGAAATGTACAGTACAATACATAGAGGCTATTTATTTCATTGGGGTTCTTTAATACGATTTTTATGTCAACGAGAGATGTGTGAAAAACATATTTTCACGAATTGTGAAACAATGAATGAAAATATTATTTTCACACATCAGAGTATTCGTAAAAGCACCATGAAATGGTATTTCATTACATAAAGATCTTTCGTAATTTTTGATAACCTCCACCTCTTATTAGAAAAACAACAACAACAACAACAAATTGATCGAAACCATGTTATATTTATAAAATATTTTACTGGAACGAAAGGGAACGTTTGCAAAAAAACTTTACTTGAACCTGGACTATATAAAGATGTTTCAATAAAAATTAGCCTTTGAAGATGTTTATGACTAAAATTACATATAAAATGCATTTTCTTGTTTAGAATACCAGTGTCTGTATATTGAATATACAGACTGATGTTCTAACCAAGAGAACATTGTAGTTAACGTGTAATTGTAGTTGTTAAAAGGCTGTGTTAATCAAAATAATAGAATATAATAGAATAGATATTTAACGACACCCCAGTACGAAAAATACATCGGCTGTTGGGTGTCAAATTCAAAACATAAAGGTGTTAGTCAGAAGTACACGTTTTAAGCACAGTAGTAGCTAGTACATTGACATTAATTAAAATTAAATTACAGCAATTTACTGGGCAGATAAAACAATATTTGTCACATATCTCACCAATGGCAAGCGTGTCTTTGTTTAATGCGACATTTAAAAATATATGTATTTCGAACTTCGTTCCGGTGAGATGCTAATTGTTATAGAGCTACCTATACCTTGCGCTGTTCACGCGTTCACACGCCACTAATACCATAGAACGGCGGAAGCAAGTAGACATTGGGGGGGGGGGGGGGGGGGGGGGGGGGGGCTGATTGAGACCGAGTGCGCAAAGCAAAGTTTCTAGGGGGTTAGGGATATGTTCCCCCGTAAACGTTTGAAAACTAGATATCCTGAAATGCAATTTCCTGCATTCTATAAGTAATATTAAACTCTGCCTTAAGATTTACTATTAAGTGTTGTTAGAACCGACTAGTATCTTTTGTCGTGTTTACTATAGTTTAGAATGCTATTTACAGGGTAAAACTATACTGACGATTAAAAGAAAGCATACCGATCAATTGTTTATAAATAGTAAAAACGACACCAAACACAAGTTGATGCCCGTGTTAACGTTGTATTTCGAAAGTATAATCATTTGGCGAAATACGAACACAGTATACACACTAATAACAGTCAAATGTGTACTACTCAGCTTACAAACAGCACTAGGGTTAGAAACTGCGATTTCACATACTAATCTTTTGGTATACTTTCGTTTGGTCGTCAGTATATATTAATCAACATAGAATGCTAGTTGTAAAACATAGAAAGCGTTTCAAGCCCACACTTGCGGTTTGTGACCCACAGAACTGATAAAATAATAAAAGGTACAATGTGAAACTAGACAGAAATGCTTAGTCCAGTAGTAGTGATAGTGTTTTTATTTACTTATTATATATATTTGTATAGATTTCAGATCAACTGATGATTCTATCAACGCTGACGTTTTGTGTAGTCCTTGGAATGACGCCATACAATTGTTCCATTAATTATTCGGCAAAGTTCGGAGGTTTGTTTGCGAATTGCAGTCGACGGAATCTCCAAAATGTTCCTCGCCTGAATGCCAACATAGCGGCCTTGGATTTGAGCAAAAATAACGTAACCTTACAGATTAAAGATTTTAATTATTCATCTCTTGTGTATCTTGATCTCTCCTATAATGGATTAAACCGTCTTCCAGAAGAGGTATTCACCCAGTGTTCTCAGCTGCAATACCTTAACCTTAGTAGCAACAACTTAGGATATAATAATATCTCATTCCCACATAATGTGTTCAAATTTCTGGGAAGCTTGATATCATTGAACATGGGGTTTAATGATAACAGTAAAACTGGAGAATACCCAGACGTAATATTTCAACCCCTGAGCAGGCTACAGGAATTAACAATAGACAGTTTCAAAGAAGCTAAATTTAGTTCAGGCTTTGGGGCAATGAAGAGTCTTACAGCACTGAACTTATCTGGTACATCTGCACACTGCAATATTGAAATTCTATATAACGATTCTCTATCTGTTTTTAACTCTTCGAGCATATCGACTTTGGATCTGTCATCCTGTAACATTTACAAAATGCACGTAGATGCGCTGGCACCATTAAAACATCTGAAAAAATTCAACCTAGAAAATTCTCCAATTGGATTACACAAATCTTTACAGGTACTGCATGGTTTACGTGGAACCAACATGTCATCTTTGAATTTCAAGAAAGTCGACAATGAATATTTTTCAATTATCGACAGAATTTATGATGAGCAACTCCTCTCGGAATATTTGCAGTATTTAGAAACTATATGTGTATCTGAATTGAATTTGGCTGAAAACAACATATTATACATTGATTTGGAAAGCTTATTTAATAAAAGTAATATATTCACTAGATGCATTAAACACTTAGATGTTCATGGTAATATATTATATGGCAACTATACAAACCTGTCAGTAGATTTTTTTATTACAAGCAATCTTGAATATGTAGATGTTTCTCGACTGGCTTGCTATCTCGAAACAAATATTAGCAGATTTTTGTTTTTGAATATGAAATCTGACATCATATACAGATTTCCTCGAAAGTTGAAAACTCTAATTATTGATGCCTTTATAAAAGATTTATCTGTTAATGGTAATTACCATTTTGATAATAAAACAAATGTTCTTGAGAAGTTGTCAGTAAGTTACTTTGACCGGGTGTCATTGGAAGGAAGCGTCATAGGCTTTGATAAGTTAAAAACACTGAAAATAACGCACAACCTTAAGATGACACTTGCTGTGTCGTTTTTCGACACGTTTCCTGGTTTAGAAAACCTCTACTTGAATGATGTATCCCTTCCCAAAAACTACTTTTGCCAAAACAGCATACGGCTTTTTTCAAATCTGTCAGAGTTGATGTTTCTGGATCTATCTAGTAACGGTATTAGATGCCTGTCTAAGGGCATATTTCGAAGCAATCCCAAACTTCAGACTTTGATATTATCAAATAACAAATTTCGTATTATTCCATTCAGTATCAACGACTGTACCAATTTGTTGACGCTGAAAATGGATCACAATAAAATTGAATTTATCGAAAAATCCACAACTAGTTCGTTGGACAAGCATGCCCACAAAAACTCGTTTTATTTAGATCTGACAGGGAATACCTTTGCCTGTGTTTGTGGCAAGAATGTGTATTTTATATTTTGGCTTCAGGGAAACAATTACACGTATAACAGAGGACAGTATTCATGTACGACAGGAACTGGATCGACTGTTCGAGTCATGGATCTTAATGCTGAACGGCTGTGGCGTCACTGTGCTGGACAAATGTGGTTATCCATAGCTGTTCCACTATCTATATTTATTATCTTAGTTTATGTGTCATCATTTTCAGTAATAAAACACAAAACTCAAGCTATATATTTCTTTAAGAACCTTATTCGCAAATGTACTATGTGTCCCACAAGAGCAGACTTTGAGTTTGATATCTGTCTGTGCTACGCCGACAGGGACTGGAGAGAAGCATGTCTTGCTGTAGCAGAGCACTTGGAAAGACGCCATAATTACAAAATATATTTGCATGACCGCAACTCAATTCCTGGAGAACCACTTGCAGAGTCGATTATGTATGGCATAAACAACAGCTGGAAAACGATTCTTCTTTTCACACACAACTTCATCGACGATGGCTGGTCTTGGTTTACAGTTCAAGTTGCGGTTAGCGCTGTGACGTGGAGAACACCATACAGACTTATTGTATTAAGAGATCCTAGGCGAGCGTGCGAGCTACCCGATTGTATTTTATGTGTCGTGGATGAAGATAGGATTATTCCAATGCCAGATCAGGAAGTAGAGACATCATGGGATGACCTGGTTCGACTTATTTAACGAAGATGTTAGTCTGTCATACTATAATTAAATTTATAGCAGTTAATATGTAAAGGTATGTTAACTTTGTATAATTATGTACTTGTTTACGGCCATGTTAATTCAAGACAGTCAGTGTATTTGTTTACGGTGCATGGGCTATTTCGTTGTTACAATTATATATAAACTATATATACTAGTAATCATTTGAAAAGTAGTCCAGTAAAGTTGTAAAATACCTAGAACAAATTGCTACAGAAGGTTTTTTTGCTTTGACTGGTTCATTGGACCCCACTGAACATCATATCAAAAGTTATCCCAAAGTTACCCGCCTAAGGGCCCTAATTTGCATAAATTCAAGATGGCCGCCACGTCAGAATTCAATGTACAGCAAACTTTTTTATGGGTGGTTTTAGGGCCCATAAATGTATGAACAACAGATAGGTATGTGATAACAATCTATCAAATAAGGCTACTTCAGTCATGATATGACGTCACTATGACGTAGTATTACGTCATGACATGACGTAGTCCCTGATTTTACAGAAAATATATATTTTGTACCTTGTTATTGTAATTCCCTGTAGAATTTGGTTTTGATTGCTGTTTCTTTAGCCCTAGAAGACTCTTTGGGACCAAATACTTAGTCCACTAAATCAGCTGTACTACTTGTCTCAGCCCGTAGGTACAAGTCCGTGTCATCCTCAGTCACGTCAACTATAGCTGTGCTATTAGAACAGTCATCACAACATTCACTACAGGCATTTGTGCATTTCAGGCCTTGCTTTCTACAGCTACATCCGTTTGTGGAGCAGTCCCCTTTACACTGGCATCTTATCAACTTAGAATATAGTCAGGGGCAGGCTGACAGTCCATTGTTCTAGGTAGAAGTTTGCCCTGCAGATTCTGCCATCCCTAATCTACTGCCCTCAATGTACATTCCTCATCCTTCGACATCCAACATTTAGCCTGGTAAAAGGCTCGATAGATATGGTACTGTCTGGCATCCAGTGAGGGTGGAAGATTTTGTATTTCTACGCTGGTAGCGCACCTCACTACTTTGTCCTTGAACTTCCTTATCCATAGTGAATCTAAGGACTCTGTCTTCTTGCCTCCGTATAATTCCACGAGGACCTTCTCCCCTGAGTGTTTCAGCTCCTCACGAGTGGAACAATCCAACATTTGCTCCAGCCGCTTTGCAAATGAAGAGTTTGACATTGCCTTTTTAAGTGGTAGTCCCTTGCCAATCCCGTACAATCTGGAAGTGTCTCACAACCTCCAGTGGCATGGATGATGGGTAACAGGTAGCAAAGCTTTATACCCAGAGAAGTTTGCAAAGCATTGATCTGCCACTCTCTAATTTTAGTGTTTTTATCTGGTTTCACTGCTTTGTCCGATCGAAATATCAAATCATCCATGTCCTCTTCAGCATGGTGACAAAGTAACACCAGAAGGTCGGTGTCTTCTCCGATAACATGTGTAGCACCATTTTTTGCGCACTTCACCCTAGTTAATGCAATCAAAAGATCAGCATCACCTTTGGAGTGCAATGTTTTAATACTCTGGTTTTGGAGTTTTTCAGACAGGAAATTGATGAATTTCTGCTTATTTTCGTCGTTTGCCAAAAAGTGTTCCTTTTTCGACTTTAGCGCCATGCTGCCAGTAAAGAACACCTTTGGTCCAACTGCACCCTTTGATCGCCTGAGATGAATCACATATTTTGTGGAGATGTCCGTTTCATATCCATCGAAAACGACAATTGGATTTGAAAACTTTTTCACATACTTGACGTATGTAGAAGCTATGGAGTCAAATGTTTCACCCCTTTTCCAGGGAAATATCTGTAAAAGAGAACCTCCATCGAGGACATTGTACACTGGTTTGCTGGCCTTCATTTGATGGAGTGGACGGTAGCGCATCAGCCAGTTGTGGCTTGTCTGCAGGGCGGAGAAGACCGTGTTTATCAAACAATGCTGTTGGTTGCGCAGAAAGTTCATATTTCAATAGATCGTCCATGCTATACTCACTGTTATTAGTTAGAATTAGCAGCCTCTGAAAGAGAAGCTGAGGGTCAATTTTTAGTTTTTTGCCATCCACAACCAGCTGTTTCAGTCCCATTGTTTCTATTTGGTCCTTCCTTCTGAAGACAAAATCAAATGCGTTTTGTCCCTCTATTTTGTCCAAGATAGCTTCTCCGACTTTCCTTGCTTCATGTGGGTTACACGAGGCACTTGCAGTCACGCCAGTGGCTACGCTCTGTAATGCTCCTTCTTCTGACACAAATGGGTTGTAGTCACTGAGGTACTGGAAGATCTCGTAAGTGTCTTTATGATCGCGTTCCTTCCGTGCAACAAAAAGGTCCTTATGCTGATCACTAGTACTGTATCTTGCACCTGTAAGTTCCTGCATTGATTCATTGATGTCAGCACAGGCGGGCATTGCAAGAAGCCAGCGTGTCCGCTGCTTCTCTTCCATACCCCGGCCTCTTGTCAAACCCCCTGTAGATTTGATTGTCTGCATAAGAGCCTGTTCGATGACCAGATCACTTGGCAACCCAGCCCAGAAGCGGTCACTGTGCCGAATGACAAAAAGACCAGAACTCAACTTGTTGTAGACATCAGGGCTTGTTTCTTTCAATTACAGCATATCCTGAAGATGGATCTGCACTGATTACACGTAGAAGTTATGTCCAGATGCGGCAAGATAGGGATGCATGTCCTGGAGACACCTCAGGTACAATTGAAAGTCATCCGTCATTTGAGATCTCAGAAACGTCTTCAACAACTCAACCATCCCCATGTACTGGATCCTGTCTTCCTGTTGGGAACTCGGACAAACATTCTTTCTCTGCTTCCATTTTCTCCTTTATCCGGTCAAATACATCCTGCTGGCAAACCACTTCGTCAGTCATCTCCTCTGCCAGGAAAGCATCACAGCATTTCAGGGCCTCCCGAAAGTCATCTGAGGTATCTGGGACGTCTTCCTCTCCTGAAAAAACTGGTACATCATACCATCGTGTTAAGAGGATCGCATTTAAAGCAGCGTCTACCAGGAAGTGTCCTCTAACAGCCCTTGCATATGCCTTTTCAGCTAACATGTACTCCACAGCATTGCCAGCATAAACTAGCTCCAGCGTTTCCTTCAGGCCCGATCCTTTATGTGACCGATATGTGACCGATACTGCCAAGGTAACTCATTGTGGTGTGAAAACCACCAAGTATCAGTATGATTGGCTTGAGAATGCTGGCTGCATCTTCATTCAGAATGATTGTTCTAGATTTCCAGAGAGGCTGGTCGAATGTGACCACTGGAACTGTGCCTTGATGCTTGCGTTCAGTAGCAACGAAGTGGAGTGTAGAATAAATGCATGTCATATCAGTTGGGTCAAGATTCAACATAGGAAGGAAGTGAACACTAGCCTTCCCTGGATGGTCCCCTTGCGCAACGCCTGCATCATTCCACTCCAGCCTGGGGCCGTGGTCGAAGGGACCATGATACTTTCCACAAAGTGTCCAGTTTTCCATGCTGTTTGTCGGCCACTTCGACCAGGGGCAATTTCTTGAATACCAATGGAAGGCTCTTCCCTTTAAGGTGTCTAGTTGTTCATACATTTATAGGCCCTAAAACCACACATAAAAAGTTTGCTGTACATTGAATTCTGACATGGCGGCCATCTTGAATTTATGCAAATTAAGGCCCTTTGGGGGGGGGGGGGGTAACTTTGGGGTAATTTTTAATATGTTGTAGAGGGGGTTCTAGGGAACTGTTTAAAACAAAAAAACCTTCTGTAGCAATTTGTTCTAGGTTCGGCCATATTCAGCATAGTTTTACTGGTCTAAAGTATTTAAGAACATCATTGGTTTATTAAGTTGATTGTATTGTTAGCTTGTTATTTGGCTGCAGTAGAATCATGTAATGACCCAGTATTTTTAAAACACTTTGATTCAAATTTGTGAGACCAGTCCATTAGGTCATGATAGTCGCATAATTCTCGAAAGTTTAACGACTCCACTAGAACATATTGATTTTATTAATCATCAGCAACTGGATGTCAGTTTTGGTTATTCTGACATATTGACTTAGAGGAAACCCGTATATGCACTTTCCCCACAGACAGGACAGCACATTCTACGCCGTTTGATAGACCAGGCGTGAGGCTGTAACTGCCACGCAGAAAAACGCAGTCAAAGAGTGGGTCCACAGAGGAGCTCCGATCACACTCCATGCACCCCAGGTTAGCAAGCTGTTGATTTAGCTAGATCCCGTTCCTATGACAAAAGCTAATATCCATGTGAACTGACGGTCCAGCTAATCACCGAAACGGGAGTTTATAAGATGACGATGCAATATCACTCTTTAAACCGTTACTGTGTGTGTCGTGTATTTATGTGTGTGCGAACAGACAATAGTCTTCATGGGATATATGTTAATTGTACATTAAAGGGACACACCCTAGTTACGGCTATTTGTTAACCATTACGGCGTTGTTTTTCGCTATTAAACCCCATTTTTCACAAATAAAATTGCACTTTACTTACATTTTATTATTTAGAATACACATTTCCATTCACCTGAAGTGCTTTTTGGTAATCCTGACGTTTGTAAAACCACGAAATGCATTTTTTGCTTTTTTTTTCACAAGACGTGTTGTCGAGAAAAAACCGTTAAGCAAGCGAGGTCCAATCTATTTTTAGAGGGGATATTTCCATTTCAATGTCACAGACGTTGGTATATCACGTGACCGTTATCATTTTGGTTCGGTTTGTTTTCTCGTGCACGGTTCGCGCAATCAACATCCGATTTGTTGTTGTTCATTTGTGAGATTTTTCTTCACAGTTCGTGAACATTTTCAGTAACAATAAAGTTCAGACAAGTAAGTGTCTCAATACAAAACGTTACAAATCGTTAAAACCAATAATTGTGCTAAGTCTTACGATATCTGGAGAGGGGATACAACCAGGACAGAACAGTTGGAACATGTCCAGGAGAGGTGAAACGAACGCATCCCAAGTCTGTGAAATTTGTCGTGACGTAGGCATTGTTGTGCTTCGAGCGACATCTACCGGTGACATCAGAATACTAACTTTCAAAATTATTTCAAGCAATTGGGACATGGGGATTTCCATGGTATTTATCGATATAAAACCTGCTTTTTCACTCCATTTGATAAAAACGTGATCTAAGTGTGTTACAGGTTTGTAGATTAACCAAATTATAATTTATTTTCGCTGGATGGAACTAGGGTGTGCGGCTTTAATAATACGTTGTATAAACAAATAATATAATAATAGTATAGGGATGCCTATAGTATAGATATTAATAATCTTACCTTACATATTATAAATAATGCATTTTATAAACAAATAATAATAAAATAAAAAAAATCCTACATCTAGTGGTGACTCTGGCGAGCTCTGAATTTTTTTAATAAGAATGCCAGTTGAATTACTTATACACAGAAGAATGATATGTTACTGGGCACGGCTTATATCAGAAAAAGAATCAAAACTGTTTTTCTTATTATTCAAAGCTATGTTAAATGATCATCTTACTAAAGGAACTAACTATAATTGGACCATCGTTATCAAATTTTTTTGTGGATAACTTAGGAATGAGCAATGTATGGATATCTCAATCTTTCATATCAGTTTCTTGTCTTTCGCAACAAATCAAACAAAGGCAATACGAGAGGGAAACGTTATGAGCTGTATAAAGAAAAATTACTTCTTCAAAATTATTATAGTATACTTCTTTAAAAGCTGTGGTCAGTTATCATAAAATTTTAAACGTCTAACCATTACTTACCCATTGAAACTGGTGTTGGTATAACATACGTATAGATGAGAGACTTTGTACGGCATGTGACGTAAATGATATTGGCGATGAGTTTCACTAATTGTTTTTGTTGTATTTTTTACATAATTCAAGCGTCCAGTATATACATTCATATTACTATAAACGATCAAGTACTTATAAATGTAAAGACTTAATGAACAGTAAACGAATTAGAACATTAAAGAAATTAGCATATTTGATAAATTATTAATAATTTTAAACGTCCCTAACCAAATCAAACAAAAATATATAATTATTATTTTTTACGATGATATATTTGCTTGTAATTACTTGGTCAGATATGTTGTATATCTAGATTTTATCTATACTTATAGGAACACCTACCTGTGGTAATGTGTTTAACGATGTTCATAAATATGTACATGCATTTAATGCATTTAGAGTTTTTGATATACACCTTGTTCTTATAAAATTATATCTATTAGTCTTTGTATATGTTTATTATCAACCATATTGTCACGTGAATATTATTGTTATTGTTATTGTCTTGTCTTCTTCTCTTGAAGGGTGATGTGGAAAATGTGCACAGGCCCTTTTATAGTTTTACCATTGAAATGACTGATCAGCTTCATACGTAGATTTAAAACATAATTTATACAAAATTATACATGTACATTAAAATTTACTGTTCTGTTGATTCCTGAGATGCTTTTGAGCTCTTTTGGATTGGTTACGGCCAGGGCCCGTGCTTATAAACCTTAGGTCCGATTTCATATGTCTGGGTTTCGTAACACCGGGTTATATTAAAACCTAGGGTTAACACTGGTTTACGTAAAACGCAAAAAAAAAACTATAAAAAAAAATATAATAATAATAATTTTAAAAAAACTAAAAAAAACTTGACCAAGACCTACACCCGTGGTGCATTTCACATGTGTTTTATCTTATCACTACTAAGGAATAGCATTGGGCACGCCTATTACATAAATCACATATTTTGAGACATAAGTATGCAAAGTAAAGTAAAGTTTGTTTTATTTAACGACGCCACTAGAGCACATTGATTTTTTATCTTATCATCGGCTATTGGACGTCAAACATATGGTCATTTTGACACTGTTTTTAGAGGAAACCCGCTGTCGCCACATAGGCTACTTTTTTTACGACAGGCAGCAAGGGATCTTTTATTTGCGCTTCCCACAGGCAGGATAGCACAAACCATGGCCTTTGTTGAACCAGTTATGGATCACTGGTCGGTGCAAGTGGTTTACACCTACCCATTGAGCCTTGCGGAGCACTCACTCAGGGTTTGGAGTCGGTATTTGGATTAAAAATCCCATTCCTCGACTGGGATCCGAACCCAGTACCTACCAGCCTGTAGACCGATGGCCTGCCACGACGCCACTGAGACCGGTTAAGTATGCAAATTACATTATTATGCAAATTATATACCGAAAACGTAGAACTATTTTCACCTGTCAAAATTGTTGACAAACAAACATGGCGTCTTTTGAAGTCGGAGATAGCGTTACTATCGATAAAAAAGGAAGTGCTACAATCAAAGCAACTCTACCTTCCGGTAATTATATAGTTATGATTGACGGGTCCAGTTATCAAGCAGAATTGTCACCAGAACGTTTACAGTTAGTGCAAACAGGGGATAGGGTAGATCCACGGACATCGAAGCCACAATCCGGCAGGCCCAAAAACAAAACTCGTAGATTTGTAGAAGTAGATGATACGATGATTGGTAATGTCAATACAGAAAATGAAAATAAGAATACTGCCAAAACACCTCTATACGACATGCGCATTTTTAAAAACTACAATCAATCAATGAGTCCAGACCAATACATGAAATGCCCCCCAAAGCACTCGGTGTAATTCTGTGCAAGTTTTACATCAGTGTACGAAAAGAAACCGGGGGACATTACGAACCGGAAAAAAAAAACGCCCTGGCGAAAATCCCCGCGATTGCAGAGACGTTATTCCAAAAATGTGGGCAAACACACAAAATCCCTTTCGATGTCCCGTTGAAGTTTTCAAGTTTATTCTTCAAAACGATCGCGAAACTTCTGTGAAGCTGACGACCCATTCTACATTGCTACACACACACTCGGTATGCCGAAAGCAGGAGAACAGTGGCTCCTCAGGCAATGCATTGGTAGAAATAAACTTGCTGGACTGATGAAAAACATGTGTTCGAGTGGTAATATTTGTACCACTAAACGTCTGACGAACCACTCTGCACGCAAATATCTGGTTCAAAAACTGAACGACAATCACGTTCCTGCTCATCAAATCATGAAGATAACAGGACACAAAAATATCCATTCAGTTAATGCATACTGCCATATAAATCACGACCAACACAAAGAACTGTCGCACATTCTGTCAGCGCCATCTACATCTGGTGAATACTCAAGTTTGGTTCCCGCGTGTTCGTCTTCGAAGGAAATCCGACAACACTTAAATTCTAAACAATCAAAGATCATCAATATTTACGGCGGTGTGAACACCATGTTTGGAGGCAATGTCAGTGGGGCAACATCGTAATAAATGTGGCTCAGCCTAAAAGTCCTGTTGTCCCCATAAAATAACGAAGAATCATTTTCGACAGTGATTCAGACTCAGACTGAACTTGATGAAGCCCTTAAATAGGTCAGTGAACGTAGCTAGGCCTATGTCTGACAATGACGTAGTACTCAGCAAAATGCCGCGAAAAGTTATTTTGAAAAATTTGACTATTGTCAATTATTTTATTATAATTTCATTGTTTATATATAAAATTGTTAAATTAGTATTAAATTGTTTAAATAGCTACAATCTTTGTTTCCGCTTTTAACCTAGTTTCAGAAAGCATAGATAACCTTCAAGGTGTATTGACAAACCGATTATCAGCTGAGTGATTGACATGTAAATGTATTCATACGTCATAACAGATTGTTACGTCCGAGCGTTGGGGTTTTGTTTATTAATCATTTAAGTGGAAAATAAACAAAATTGACAGTGATATGATAAATAGAATTCGTCACGAGTATTTTTTAATATGGGAAATATCAACCAAGGCTTCGTTAATCTGTATTTGTCGAGGCTCTATTTATCCGCTTTCTGCATAGTTTACCCGCAGATCTGGAATGGGACATAAGTGAGGGATAGCTTACACGTCATCACTTTGTAGTTGAAACTCTTTACCGTATATTATTAGCATAGGCGTACGAGATGGGGGATCAACTACCTCCTCCCCCACAGTCTCGGGCAAAAAGTTTCCATATCTTTACTCACAATATTAATTATAATCCATGTAAAATGGGGGGGGGGGGGGGGCTAACATCTATCGAGGGCGCAAAGTTTCTATGGGTCGGGGGTATGCTCTCTCGTAAAAAATTTAAAACTAGATGTCCTGAAATGCAATTTACTACATTCTACAAGTACAATTAATCTCAGCTTTAAGATTTACTACCAATAATATTTTTGATTCAGAATTTGATCCAGCCCCCCCCCCCCCCCCTGCTCCGCTATGCTTGCATGCATATTAGCAAACATGTTAGAAGGGAAAAGGGGGGGGGGGGGGAGGACTAATTTCAGAGAAGAAACACTGGCGGAACTAGGGGTGGGGTGCTAAATATAATTCAATTTTAGGATTGTCAAAGGCATTAACCTACAAAACGTCTAATGTAAATTGCATTCAAATACATTTGTAAATTTCTATACACTGGACATACTAAATGAAATGTTGGTCCAGCATACGTTATTTAATGGCGCAGACCCTAGTTTCAACTCGTAACAATGGATACTAGGTTTAGTTAATCTACACACCAGAGTGAAACAAAGAGTCCGTGACGTTAAAACCGGAAAATATTCTTTAAAAACTCGAATCAATAATAGCAACTTCTCAGACGCACCTGCGTTTTTAAAAATATGAAAAATGCATTTTGTGATATTAGAAACAACAGGATGATCATAAACACTTCGGTTCTAAGGACATGGATAATCTAAACAATAAAATATAAGTAATGCTTTATTTCATAAACAGCTCTAACAGTGCAAAATATGCTTTAGTGTTTATAAACTAGGGTCTGTCCCTTCAATATATAGTAAGGAATATTTAACGACACCCTAGCACGAAAAAACCCAAAAGCTATATGGTATCAAACAAGGTGCATTTATGAATGAAGTGAAATCAAATCAATTAAAAAAATTAAAATTCATTGTAAAGAGCTGTGCAAAAATATAAATACCACAGGTAAGTACATTTAAGATTTAGGATAAATGAATGAATGAAAGAATGTTTATCGACACCCCCAGGACAATAATACACATCGGCCACTGGGTATCAAAGGTAAGCATACGTAAATGACATATACAAATTATATAATTATTTAAACCAAAATATAAAGTGCTGTGGGGAAAAATACAATGCAATACAAAAATTTAGGTAAGTATATATTAAAATTTTGTATAGATATCAAAATGTTTTAAAATCTTTAAAATTAATTTTCGGTGGAATTGAAAAGATTCCACCACATTTCTCTCACCAAATATATCTTTTCTCGTCGGCTCTAGATGTGTCGCACAGTGAGAGTACGCTGGCAATGATCACATTTGTTCCTCAAAATAAAATAATGTGTCTGATATGTATAGCTGATGCGGGCACAACTAAGGTGTCCACGAGTACTCGGGTACGGTCCGTTCACAGGAATAGAGTACCCGTGCAAAAAACAGCACTATCATTTAATGTTATGAGATATGTCATTTTGCCATATGCTTACCGGCCTCGGTGGTGTCGTGGTTAAACCATCGGACATAAGGCTGGTAGGTACAGGGATCGCAGCCCGGTACCGGCTCCCATCCAGAGCGTGTTTTAACGACTCGATGGGTAGGTGTATGACCACTACACCCTCTTCTCTCTCACCAACCACGAACAATCTAACCCCTAAGTCACTGCCCTGGACAGATAGCCCAGATAGCTGAAGTGTATGCCTAGGACAGCGTGCTTGAACCTTAATTGGATATTAGCACGAAAATAAGTTAAAATGAGACATGAAGGGAAAACAAAAGTTGAATGTGTGGAATGCAGTATTATAAATGGCATGATTTGGCATCCATGTTCAGCGTTGGAACTGAGATGCATAATACTATTTTACTTTGTTCCGTAGTCTCATTATTATCTAGTGGCAGGTATTCTGGTCCAGGTCGAATTTGACCCTGGAGTACTCCAGTCTAATATTTTGGACTCGTGGAGACCCTAGGAACAACACCAGACAACCTCGTCCTTTATTACCTCGAGTGTCTCGAGAGTACATTCAAGGCAGACATGACAGGAGAAGCTGTCTTTATATTGCCCTTAATGCCAACATAACTGGGCAACCAACACATTCCTGTACAATATTATATTTTCGTTAGCAGCAATGGGATCCCACAGACGGGAAAACACACACCACATCTTTTGATATATCAATTGAGTTGAGTGGCTGTCCTATAGGCGAAGCACCTGCCAGTAATTTGTGATAACATACCGTCATGGCAGAAACATTTTCTCTAGAAGATAAGGATGGCTATAATATGAAAGACAAATGAGTTGCTGGATTTCAAGTTCTTCACGCCTACATCTGGTTTATTGTGGTGCTACGAGTTTAAAGTGCCAGACTAGTTTTTAAACACGCTGACAGATTTTTCCCTATTAGAGCCATTTTTGATGACTGGAGTTAGTCTTTACTTGTATTATATTGCTTTGATTATGAAACCCATTTCTGAATATCCTAAGTGTGTATGGTCATCCTGGTGTTTGTAACACCATGAAATGTATTTGTTGTATTTCTAAAAACGCGCGTACTTCTGACACTCGAGACGAAACGGTTATGGAGACGAGCTCTATTCTATTTTTGAAGAGTATTTCCCCCGTTTTAACTTCACAGATTCTTGTTTCACTCCATTGTAACACTATTCAAGAGTCCTACAGGTTTGTAGATTAACCAAACTTAGTGTCCGTCTTCACGTGCTGAAACTAGGGTCTGTGACTTTACGACGTTAGATTAACCAAACTTAGTGTCCGTCTTCACGTGCTGAAACTAGGGTCTGTCACTTTACGACGTTAGATTAACCAAACTTAGTGTCCGTCTTCACGTGCTGAAACTAGGGTCTGTGACTTTACGACTTTAGATTAACCAAACTTAGTGTCCGTCTTCACGTGCTGAAACTAGGGTCTGTCACTTTACGACGTTAGATTAACCAAACTTAGTGTCCGTCTTCACGAGCTGAAACTAGGGTCTGTGACTTTACGACTTTAGATGAACCAAACTTAGTGTCCGTCTTCACGTGCTGAAACTAGGGTCTGTGACTTTACGACGTTAGATTAACCAGACTTAGTGTCCGTCTTCACGTGCTGAAACTAGGGTCTGTGACTTTACGACGTTAGATTAAGTCTGTCCGCACCTAGAAGAAATTCGACAGAATGTTTGGACAGAAGACGCACCACTCGACACCAAATTCCATGCACCTGTCAACGACCTCTGGATGACGGCAAATCCATCGCCACATTCAAATTATTAGTCTCCTACCCGTCTAACTGGAGGGGACTATATGTTTTGTGTCCGTTCTTCTGTCTGTCTGTCGCACATAGTTTTCCGGAGGCTTTTTTTCACAATGTCTCAATGTACTGAGCTGAAATTTTGTGTACAGCTTTGTGTTTTAAACTTTATGAAGTTTGACTTTCATGGCGAGTTACCCATTTTTCACAGAGTTATGGCCCATGAATTTAGGAGATACGAATTTTGTTGTTATAATGTCTCAAAATATTAAGCTGAAGTTTTGTGCCTTTATCATATGCTGTGACAAATAAGCTTTGACTTCAATGGCGATTTAATTTTTTTCACAGAGTACGAGATACAAAAAATCAGTTTTCCGGACTTTCTTTTAGCAATGCCTAAAGATATTGAGCTGAAATTCTGTGTATATTTATATCATGTACCGTTACATATCAAGTTTTACATATTTTGTGTATATTTATATCATGTACCGTTACATATCAAGTTTTACTTTCATGGCAATTTACAAAATTTTCACAGTTAATGCCTATGAACGTACGAGATACGAAAATTAGTTTTTCGGACTTTTTGCGGGGTTTTTTGGTAATGTCTCGAGCTATTGAGCTTAAATTTAATGTATATAGCTTTATCATGGACTGTTATAAACAAAGTTAGACTTTCATGGCAATTTACCCATTGTTCACAGTTATGACTCTTGAACTTGAAAATTTGTTGGGTCTGATATGGGACATGTATTTCTTTAACAATACTTTTAGGATACTTGTTGATGTGACGGCCGAAAAAAGATTGAACCCAGATAAAGAAGGAAAAAACCAGAAGAAAGTGTTCAGATTTAATGTAATTCCAATATATCTGCTAGTACTACACAACACAAAACGAATGGTATCTTGCTTACAGCGTGTGTGCCCGTGTGAATCTTATCTAAAAAGGGTGTGCCTTAGACCTACATAAACCGAGAGTCCTGTATTTTATCAGCTGGACTAACTTTTGTCCAACGATTAACAACATGAAGGTTTTACTTATTGTTTGCCTCGTGAATCTTTGGACACTGGTATGTATTAGCATTGCAAAGGGTATATCATTGGTGGATACATTGGTGGGGGGGGGGGGGGGGGGGGGGGGGGGGTCACAGGCATCCTGTGACACACACCCAATCACCCACCCACCCACCCCACCCATCATTCTTCTCTTTTCATTTAATTACCTCTCCGTTCACATGTTCAGTATCTCTTGAAAAGTGTAAGATTAGGTCAATAAGAATGAAATATAGTTTTTGTTTTTATGTTGATAATTCGGTGCAATATTGGTTTGTTAATCACAACTCCATACACTGTATTCATGGTCAGACCACGTTCAATATTAATATACTTCATTGTCTTTCATAGCTGTCTGCACTATTTTTATTTTTAAAAATTGAATTTTAAATTAATATTAATCATCACGTACATTTTTTGACACCCAACAGCATTTTTTGTTTTGCTGGGGTGTCGTTAGACATCCATCCATCCATCCATCCATTCATTCATTCACTTCTGGTGAGTTTACAGACATGGTCTTGTTCTTCGTCGGCTGATTGTTCAAAGCTACACGTCTGCTTTGCTGGTACCATTTACATACTGGGCAAAAGAGCAACTGGCACAGGGTTGACAGGTGACTGTACATTGTTGAAAACAGAGGGACAAAGTGAGTACCATTAGAAACATTTTGGATCTGGGCCAGTGTTTATTGAAATCAGCTCTACTGGTAATTATAGACCAGTGGAGCTGCTTTTAATCTAATTGTTAGACTAGTACAGGGCTCAAACTGTACACGATTACTGACAGTTAAGTGTTGAGTACCATAAAATACACGTAATGTTAGCTAATTAAAAATCGGCACATATTACCTTGATTTCATATTAAGGTATTTTTTAAACTTTGAATAAAATTATAGTTTCCCTATAGACAGTAGAACATTAATGGTTTCATATAGAATTCACTGATTGCTAAACAGTGAAATCTAGATATAGTCATCAGTTATACATTTCCTGCATCTACATACATGGATCATCTCAGAGGTTACATAAAATCGATCTTTTAGAATATGTCACCCACAACAAGGGGCCATCCATAAAGGACATACATCCCAAGGGGGAAAGCTGGGTTCAGACATTACGAATAGAGTACGGGGTGGGTAGTGGTTCGCTTAAAGTCTACATACTCCAAGCTCTGACAGGGACAGTTCTGAATTTGTTTTAATGACTCATGACATTTCTTCTTCCTGCATTAAATATCGGTGGCTCTATATTAAATATGCCTTTGATCGTTCTAGTGTTTTTACTTCACTTTCTTCCCTATTTGTATACGTATGTAATTACTGGGATACGAAATCCAGTTTGGACTACCAGTACTTACAAATACAAAACATCAGGACGACCAGAAACACGTTGAATATACAGACATTAATATTCTTAACAAGAAACTTTATTCAGTATGTAATTTAAGTCGTTAAAATATTGTATTGGTCGCAAATATTTTACAGTGGCACCAGGAGAGTCCCTTTAATTTTATCCATTTACTTTTCAGTGTGAAAGAACATGTACGCCTGTACATGGTGTGTGTGTGGGGGGGGGGGGGGGGGGGAGGATAATGATCAAACGTACAAAAGGTCTATATGTTGGGGGTGGGGCGGGTAGGAAATTATAGGTTTTATGCACACGTACTTTATAGATGGCCCTCAGTGTATTTTACTTGATTAAAGTAATACGAGTGTGTAACCACTGTAGCATATTTTCGTTCAAAATAGCCTTTTAAATGGTTAAAATTACAGTATATTTTATCGCTTAGTATATGAATATCTCTAAACATGCATTTCTCATCATCGTTATGTTTATAATAACTCGATAAAGAATTTTACTTATAGTAATTCGTATACAACGGTTTGTTTTTACTTGCAACCGTAACACAAAATTTGCAATAAATGGGTAACACTTATAATAGGTTTGATCTTCTTGCAAAAGTGTAAATTAATAAAGTATCTAATGAATGGTTACAGCCTCATTATAGTCTCTTAATGTATATAACTGATATGACAGGCTGTTGGGTGACTGGAGGGTCCATCACATCACGTCCAGATCATGTCATCAGACACAATCTCCCATGCGAGTTGGGCCTCTACTGTAAAGGCATAGGATTATCGATCGTGCCGTTTGGTGAAGCAGGTAATACATCTGAATTTAACTTTTTCAGATTTACAGGAGATCAATATAAGCATTAAGTTGAGCCCGTGAAAACGTATAATGAGTCTGGTTAATCTACAAACCTGTAACACATCTGTATAAAGTTACAATAAAGTTAAAGAAAAACATTTCACCTTGAAACGGGGAAATACCCTTCAGAAATAAACTAAGAGCTCGTCTACTTAACCGTTACTTCTCAGAAGTACTTGCGTTTTTAGAATGATGGAAAACGTGTTTTTTGGTGTTGTTTTGGGGGGGGGGGGGGGGGGTTTTTTTTTTTTTTTTTTTTTTTTTTTTGGGGGGGGGGGGGGGGGGTATCATTGATTTACCTGTATTTGACACTGAAAAGTCGATTATGTTATTATCAAAAATGTTCTGTAATATCTATCTGCCATAACCATAAAAATGGGAATTGCAATGTTCTGGCATACATATTATATCAAAACACTGGGTGGAAAACAGGCTGCCAAAACATAACAACATGTGTAAACATATCTTCTTACACATCCGTTGATGAGAACAGCATTCGTTGTTTTTGAACAAGAAGTTTGTTTTGTTTAACGACACCACTGGAGCACATTGGTTAATTAATCATCGGCTATTGGATGTCAGACATTTGGAAATTTAGAAATAGTCTTTAGAGGAAACCCGCTACATTTTTCCTGATGCAGCAAGGATCTTTTATATGCACCATCCCACAGACTGTATAGCACATGCCACGGTCTTTGATATATTAGTCGTGGTGCACTGGCTGGAACGCGAAATATTCCAATGGGCCCACCGACGGGGATCGATCCCAAACCGACCGCGCATTAAGTGAGCGCTTTACCACTGGGCTAAATCGATTGGAATGTGACGTATAGTTAACCTGACACTTATTTGTCTGTGACGCGTACGTTTTCTATAAGCGCACGGGCTGTAAATAACTTTTAGTCGAAAAAGATGTTAAAATTTGCTTAAAACTTTATTTTTGAGGATATGTAACAAATAAAATAATACATTCGTGTCCGTTAGATACCAGTTATCTCACAACTCGTTGTTTAAAAACGTATCCAACTTGCTTTCGTTCGTTAGATACTCGTTGTTTAAAAACGTATCAAATTCGCTTTCGCTCGTTAAAGTTACAGTGTTTTGTTACCATATATTAATATCATGCACAAATATGAAATACAAATTCAACTGCACTTTTAAAAAATTCGTGTGTGTTCACTGTTCGCTATGAACGGAGAACGTCAAAAGTATACGCTCGATTCGTCGCCTGTGCGACCATTGCTCGGCAAACCACAAACGACAGCTTGTTGTCAATTTCAGTTAACAGGTGCGTTTGCGGATTTAAAATTGTAGGGTTCGTCTCAAAAAAATTAAATGAGAATTCTTGCGCTGTACAAAGAACGTTCGGTTGAGGATACGTACTATTCTTTCGTTAAAACCGGTTTTGATCTTGACAACGTACTATCGACAATCGTACCTTCTTATTTAAGAATTAATATTTTATAAAGTGTTAGTAGAACTTTCAAAGTTTAGTTTGTATAACACATTGATCATGAATATATTTTTAATAAAATATACTAAAGTAGAAAATGACCGTTTTCACTTTTTAATTTTACGTGTGGTAAAATCGACAAATTCAAATAAATATTATTTCGTTTGGAAAGGGTAAAGTTAGTTTGTTTTGTTTAACGACATCAGTGTTAGAGCATGTTGATTTAATAATATCTGCTTTTGGATGTCAAACGTTTTGTAATTTTGACATATAATCTAAGAGAGGAAACGGGCGCATGTGCAGGGGGGGGGGGGGGTATTGGGGGTCGAAACCCTTGCCTGACCAAGATAAAAAAGAAATTGAAATATATTTTCTGGGGGAACATGGCCCCATATAAACTTCGCTCAACGCAGTCTTTAACCCCCAACCCCGCTGAAATCCATGCACACGCTACATTTTTTTTTTTTTTTTTTTTTTAGCAAGGGATCATTTATATGTACCATCCCACAGACAAAAACCCACCACATTTTTAGGTCTAAGTAATGAATAGAAATAACATATAGTCTTCATAAATGTTACGTATATCGAACATACCGCCCTCTTCCTCTACCCCTAGAGCGTTACGTAATTATTACCCCCCCCCCCCCCCCCCCCCCCCCCCCCCCCCCCCCCCCCCCCCCCCCCCCCCCCCACTGGGTTTGCAGTTGACCTAGATAATGTAGATAAGCGAGCATTGCGAAACTATAGCGATGTGGTGGGCCTTTTATGTACCAAACAGAACTGGATCATCTATTCTAAATGCTTAAATAATAAATATATTCAAGACACTGCAGACACATTTTAAAACTACATTCCCTGGAATATTTTTATTATTTAAGCATATAGAACAGAAAATCCAATTACGTTTGGTGCATATATGACGCCGCACTCCGCATTGGTTTCACTACGCTGGCTTATCCAGGTCAAAAACAAAGCCATGATTTTGAAAGTGGAACACTTTTGACGGGCTCGTACCGATCTTGGTTTTCATTGGCTTATCACAAGTATATAATTCCCCAACAAGAGATCACGTGAGATTTCGCAATTTTTGAACAAATTTAACTGTCTTGATTGAGGGGTCGTCTCGTATCTCCAAAACATATTTATATCCAGTGGGAGATTTGCCTTGAAATTTTGACAGTAGTCAGCTGTTGGCATACGCGTTGCATGTAAGGGGGTGTTACTAATTACGTAACGCTCTAGGGATAGAGGAAGAGGGTACTGTGTTCGATTTACGTAACATTTTTGAAGACTATATGTCATTACTTAGACCTAAAAAGGTGTTTTTTGGAAATGCGCGGTCAGTCTAGGATCGATCCCCATCGGCGGGTATACAAAAAGACCATGGTATGTAATATCCTGTCTGTGGGATGGTACATATAAATAATCCCTTGCTAAAACAAAATGTAGCGGGTTTCCAAGGCGCTTGTGCAGGGATTTCAGCGGGGTTGGGGTTATAGACTGTGTTAAGCGAAGTTTATATGGGGCCATGCTCCCCCCAAAAAATACATTTAATTTTTTTTTAAGCTTGGGAAAGTAAGGGTTTCGACTTCCAATACCCTCCCCCTGCACATGCACCCGATTCCTCTCTAAGATTATATGTCAAAATTACCAAATGTTAGACATCCAACAGCAAATGGAAAGAAGGATAGGATATGTTTTATTTAACGACGCACTCAACACATTTTATTTACGGTTGTATGGGGTCGGATGATTATTAAATCAATATGCTTTATCTTTGATGTCGTTAAACCCCCCCCCCCCCCCCCCCCCCGCCGCCCCCAACTTTACCCTTTCCAAACGAAATAATATTTATTTGAATTTGTCGATTTTAACACGTAAAATTAAGAAGTGAAAACGTTCATTGTCTACTTTAGTATATTTTATTTTAAAAATATATACATGATTAATGTGTTACTAGTGTACAAACAAAACTTTGAAAGTTCTACTAACACTTTATAAAATATCAATTCTGAAATAGGAAGGTACGACTGTCGATAATACGTTGTCAAGATCAAACCGGTTTTAACTAAAGACTCTAGTACCGTATCCTCAACCGAACGTTCTTCGTACAGCGCAAGATTTCTCTTTTAATTTTTTGAGACGAACCCAACAATTTGAAATCGGCAAACGCACGTGTTAACTGAAAATGACAACAGGTTGTCGTTTGTGCTTTGCCGAGCTATGGCGGCACAGGCGACGAATCAAGCGTATACGTTTGACGATATCCGTTCATAGCGAACACACACGAGTTTTTTAAAAGTGCATTTGAGCTTGTATTTCACATTTGTACATGATGTTATAATATGGTAACCAGAGAATGTAACCTTAAAACAACTCGTTGTAATAGAAATGGTATCTAACGGCCACTCATGTATTATTCTCTATATAGCATGCATGGTGCTGAAACATATCTAATTAAATGTTAATATGCATTCATTGTTACGTTTTTGTATTCAGTATTAGGATTTCTGGTCATATAACATAAAACATGACATAAAACAGGTAGGTAGGTATATAGAGATATAGTCAGACGGACAGCCATAGAGATAGACAGACATACATACATACATACAGACAGACATTATATATATATATATATATATATATATATATATATATATATATATATATATAGTCAAACCTGTAATCAGCGGTCACCTGCCTTAAGGGACAGGAAATAACCAATCTTCACACCTTCAGGAATACTAGTACCTATTCAGTCCCGACATCTCGACTGTATGTATGTATGTATATATATATATATATATAGACAGCCAGACAGACATACAAACAGATATAGATAGATAGATAGATAGATAGATAGGGAGATAGATAAACAGATAGAGAGACAGACAGACATACAGACAGACAGACAGATAGATAGATATAAATGTAGGTAGGTATCTAGGTAGTAGAGAGATAAGTAGACAGGTGCGTAGACAGGTTGGTAGACAGAGAGATAGAGAGGGAGATAAATAATTATAACATATTTTGCTACGCTATATTATTATTATTATTATTATTATTGTTGTTGTTGTTGTTGTTGTTGAAAAGTATATGTTATATTTTCAGGTTCTTGCACAGCACTGGGACAATAGAAAGGTGAAATATAATTGAATAATAAATAGATATTCGACGTAAACCTGAATTGTTTTTATTTCACAATTCTTAGTCCATTTTTATCTCTGCACAATTCAGTTAAAAACGTCTTCAGATGTTTAAACATTATATTCATTCATTCATTCACTCACTCACTCACTCACTCACTCACTTATTCGTGCATTCATTCATTCACACACACACACACACACACATATATATACACACACGCGAAAACACACACACGCACACAAACACGCACAAAGAGAGAGAGAGAGAGAGAGAGAGAGAGAGAGAGAGAGAGAGATACATACCTACATACTTCTATATCGAACTAAACCATTTGCTAGATAATTGAATGTCAGAGAGAAGGCCATATTGAGAAATACAGGGAGTGGTGATAACATAGTATCAGACTAACCTATATAATATCACCTGGCTAAACGTAGATTGATGCCAAACCATGTCGATAACCGCTGTAGTAGGATTACTCGCCTTGTGTGCATCAGTAAGTAGTAAGTTATTACCAGAGTTTTTTTCGGTATCGTCAATATCATATATTAGGAATAAAATTGTAATACATTAGTTTTATTCCTAATATACAATACCTAAATACACGAGGGTAATAATTTCTTTATCATATAAGCTCAAGCTTAATACAACGTGTTTTTGTAAACTCTACACCCAACTTTAATTCCAGTCCGCCATTACTAGATATTCAAATGACGTAAGAATATGTGGCGCGGTGTATTTTTGAATGGAAATGACGTCAAACTCGAATGACGTCATTCTGGATGTCCTTACATCAAAATAAAGTTATGCCTAACGTATTTTTTGTTTTCTGAACGCTGGATAGCTTTCAGTGTCAAATTGCCATTGAAATGTTTTTATTTGATGCATACGTCAATCATGGAGTGTCACCCAAGTACGTTTGCTTAAATGGCAATAAACCTAGTGCCGAGACCTCGACTAATTTGCAAAGTTATCAAATTCTTAAAGTATGTGATCTGAAAAATATGACATACTTTGATTGCACTGAAAATGTAAGATATATATATATATATATATATACTGAGGCGTCTTCCCAGCACATCCCAGACTGACGTGCTCGATGGTATTCAGGTTGGGCGACCTTTAAGGCCAATCCATGACATTGATGCCCGCGTTCCTCAGGTAATCCCTTGTCAAGATGGCCGTATACGGTCATCCTGTCATGCTGAAAGATCAGGCCTAGACCATGAGCTGCCACGAAGGGTACAAGTTCCTGGGCCAGCACCTGGTGGCGGTATGCAGCAGCGTTGACGTTGCCACGGATGACAAGAAGTCGAGAACGGCCATTTCCACAGAAAACACCCCAAACCATTACACTTCGGTCTCCGAATCTGTCAACTTCACTGACACAACATTGAGCATAACGTTCACCACGTCGTCTCTAAACCCTCTGCCTGCCATCGGCAAATCGCAGTGTGAATCCTGATTCATCTCTAAACACGACTATTCCATCGCATGTGGCGTTGTGCCCACAGTTGACGTTGACGTCGATGAAATTGGGTCAAAATGGTTCCAACATATGGGCGCCGTGCGTGGAGGTGAGCTGCCAATTTCGGATCGTTTGCGAGGACACCCGACGCCTGAAACGTTCATTACTGGTTGCTGTAGCTGTCATGAAACGATCATCTGCCTGTGACGTCAAACGTGGTCTACCCAGTCGGAGGCGATCAACTGTTGTGCCCGTTTGTTGTACTCGTGTCCGCAGATCATAAATTGTCCGTCGACTGCAACCCAACGCCCTTGCAACGTCAGCTACTGACGTTCCCGCGTGCAATATGCCGACGGATCACGTGGGCTGTGATGGGCTTCAAATGGAGTGTCGACATTGCCATATTTATTCCTGAGAAATATCTGTTTTCAACACTCATTGACTTTATTCAAATTTTAGATTGTGAAGTTATTAATTTGACTCAATATGTGTGTATGTATATATATATATATATATATATATATATATATATATATATATATATATATATATATATATATATATATATTCCAGTGAGCTCTGTCCTATGCTAGGTTTGATTTAGTAAACTTGTCTGGAGAGTGGCAGTCCTCTTTTTGATCGGTGCATGAAGGATGGCATTGTATTGTCTAGTAAAGGATCTCCTCTAGAGTGGCTGTCCTCGTATAGACGAGGCACATGATAGAGATTCATAGAATCAAACACCATTTTACCAAATACCCATTCGACTCTGTGTTCTGCAGAGATAGGGTCTTCATATGTGGATAACGGTTTTGTCGTTCAGATTTGTGCAAAATTTTACTTTTCTGTTGTCCAACTTCAAAAAGTGGGATTTTTTTTTTTTTTAACAGCCAATATATACTTGGGGTTGGGTTTTTTCGTGCTTTCTTTCCTTCGTTTTTTTTTGTGCTTTTTTTCTTTTCTTTTCTTTCTTCTTCAGAGTAGGTACTGAGCGCCACCCCGTGCAAATCAGGCCGCGACTGTTCGCCAACAGAGGTCTGTGAAGTGCACTACACGGGAATTGGGCCTATAGGACGTAGACAGCCTATTTTCCTCAACGGTGGCTTTCGTAATACATGTGTTGCCCTCAGGCAGTCCGGCGAATGTAAGAATTCATTGAGTTTAATCATTATATGTAACATTTGGCGTTTTATATCAGAAGAGCAATTTCACGGTAACTGACGTTACATTTAACGCGTATTTCGGAACTTCAAATACTTGTATTTTCGTCAATATTGTATCCAAACATTTTTTACTGTTATGGTTCATACTGGATAAGCATAAGATACTTATGCTTAAGTAGCCTTTGGTAGCCATTTAATTGTCTGTGACTGACGTTACAAAAATGAACATGACAGTTTATTCTCCAATCGTTCAATCAAATTTGTCTTCAAACAGCCAGTTAGAAATTTTGGAATCAATACTACGTTAAACCACAACGTAGTAAAAGGGACTAAAAAGACAAGTATTCGAGGGGTTGGGGTGAGGTGTTTTCTGGTGCAAATGCCCCCTCCACCCCCTGGGTACGGCGCACAATCTATGGACCCGTTGGACTTTTCCTTGTACCTATCAGTGAGAAAATGAATACAAAAGATCCTTTTCTGTCCTTCTGTTTGTTTAGTCTATACAACATCCATTAATAACAAATTATATCAATTTGAACTTTTATTACTACGAATATTTAGGGGGTTTAGTGTTTATCCTACAATAATTTAAAATGTTGATGAAAGAATTGATTATTGACTAGAACATTTAATTTACTTTTCTATGATTTGTGTGTGTGTAGTGTTTGTTTTGTTTTATTTTTGTGTTATACCTGTAGTTACTATTTATTGTTATTACTATATTTACAGTTTCTTTTTGGGAGCGGGGAGCTTGGTCTTTTAATTAAGACTCGTGTGTTTTGTTCTAAACGAATGTATGATTTATTTTTGAAATAGGAAATATCTACACAAATATAAATTATTTTGTACACTAAATTCGACTAAGAGAAAATAATAATATTCAGGCATAAATATGATTTAATCATCTCCTGACATACAATTTCCTGCACTGAACAAGTAAAATGCATCAAAAGAAATGCGGGTTTCATTATGTATAATTTCTGAACACAAGTACGTATGTATACGCTAGGTGTGCCGTGTAGCAATTTAATGAATCAATTGCTTACAGGGAACAACTGTACGATCTCATAAAATAGAATATATCATGAACTTAATTGAACTGGCTTGAATCCAGTGATAGCGAGTTTCCTGCGTCAATTCTAGGAGGGTCATGTGTATACACCCTCGAAAACAATTGGAAAACTAGAAAAAATGCGAATAAAGGCCAATAATATTTTTTCGATTCGGATTTTTTTCCGCCCTTTTTTTGAGTGGTGCTAAAGCCCCCTTCTATGCCGTGCCTAATATTGAGACATTTTTGCCTCACATATTACACTATTCTGCAATGTTATATATTTTCATAATATACTCTTCAAAAGAAGAAACGCAAAACCACATTGTCGTAACATTTGGAGAATTGATTTAATTATTGAATGGTGAGTCCGATAATTACCAAATGTTGCAGGATTGTTCACAATTCACTCTAGTCCATTGTGAGTAAGTGATAGGACACACCACCAAGGTCAAGGTCATCTGGAGTCAATACCGGGTGTGGCCTCCGCGTGTGTTGACAACTGCCTGGCACCGCCTGCCCATTGAAGCAACCAGAGTACGGATGACGTCCCGGGGGATGGTGGCCCACTCGGCCTGCAAGGCTGCTGCCAGCTCGGGCAGGGTCTGGGGCTGTGGTTGTCGCTGTCGGTCCAACTCGTCCCATAGATTCTCAATTGGGTTCAAATCCGGTGATATCGATGGCCAAGGAAGGACATTAATGTTGTTGTTCTGTAGGAAAGCCGTTGTGAGACGTGCTGTGTGAGACCTGGCGTTGTCATGTTGGAACACTGCGTTGGCGTTGGCCATAACTGGAACGATGTGTGGCCGGAGGATCTGGTCAATGTAGCCCTGTGCATTCAGGTTGCCCTGCACGTGGACCAGGTCAGTTCTGCCAGTGTGTGAGATGGCTGCCCACACCATGACACTACCCCCGCCGAATCTGTCCACTTCCTGCACGCAGTTTGCCGCATAACGTTCACCACGACGCCTATACACGCGACATCTTCCATCATGACGTCGGAGCAGAAATCGGGACTCGTCACTGAACCACACCTGTCTCCATCGCAGTTCAGGCCATTGTCGATGAATCTGGCACCACTGCAGTCGGAGTCGACGGTGTTGTGGTGTTAAGATGACACCTCGAACTGGACGTCTGGCACGAATTCCTACCTCACGTAGGCGGTTCCGTACGGTCTGGTCGGATATCCTGCGCAAACCTGGCATTGCTGCGGCTGTGGAGGTGGCAGTAGTCAATCGTTCCCGAAGGTGGCGTACCTGGATGTAGCGGTCCTGCCCGGGGGTAGTGACCCGTGGTCGACCGGATCTAGGGAGGTCACGTGTTGATCCATGTTGCTGGTAACGGTCCCACAGTCTGGAGATGGTGCTTGGGGACACATGGAATGCCCTGGCAACGGCCGTTCTGGATTCGCCTGCGTCTAGTCGGCCGATGGCATTGTTTCTCTGCGGTTCACTGAGACGTGGCATGTCCTGGATTGTCAACTGTCGGCCAGATACAGAGGCCAGGCAAGCGAACACCCTGCACTTTTATACTGTCGGTGTTCATGTTGCACGTGCAGACAACGCACGTGCAGTGGTAACATGGTTTGCACGTGGCTGCGTTTTTGCGAATATTCACATTTTGGAACTTTATTGTACAGTAGCTGCGTTTTATCGAATGTAACCGTGGGAATGTGTTTGGGACATGCAATGACCTTATATTCACAAAGCATGAACCGGTAGGAAACATAAAATCGGAGTTATAACCCATTTGTACCCTTTTGCGTTTCTTTTTTTGAAGAGTATATATGTACAACTTGTCTACCGATAATTAATCAGGTCAGTTGTTGCCAATGTGTTTCATTATTGCGGATACACCTACACCTAGTTAGTTATCGCTGGACATTGACTGTATGTATTGAATATTGTATTGCAATCGCAGCATGCTGGGTGTCCGGAGGAACCATCCACTCAGTACCAACCACACCTGTACAACACTCGCCTTGCCAAGTAGGACTGACGTGTGTTGGTAAACACCTGTTCGTGGTGCCAGATGGGGAAGTTGGTAAGCAGATCCTTCTGGAAAACGAGGCCGGGTTCTGCCTCAGTCAATACAGCGCTTAGGTAGTAGGATCGAACCCACTCGGCGGACTCATCGTTATTTTTGTTTCAATCCCAACCAGTGTCTAACATCTGGTATATCAAATACAGTGGTATGTGCTGTCCTGGGGGTGTAAGGGGTAAAACCGCGTGTACCGGAGTTTTAGCAAGGGAGGGTCTAGACTGGCGAGCGATATTTCTTTTTTTTAGAGAAGATCATTTGCTCAAGCAGGGAGGGATTTTGACCCCACAAAACCCTCCCCCAGCACACGCGCCTGCAAAGATCCCTTATTTCTAATGGTAACAATGTAGCGGGTTTCCTCTGAAGACTCAGAATTATTAAATATATGAGATCCACCAGTCGATGATTACTTAATCAATGTGCTCTAGTTGTATCGTTGGAATATAACAGAAAAATTGGCATAAAGCTGCAATCTCCTATGAATTTTAGCTTGCACAACCGTACATATATCACGAACGATTAACTTTACAACATCACATACATATCGTAGATGTAGTGGCGTAGGCAGGAGAGGTGCACGGGGGCCATCCCCATCAAACTTTGTTTTTTAAACTGTATTACATTTTATAAAAATCATACATACATACACACACGCACGTACGCACGCACACACACACACATACACACACACTCGACATACATACAATATATAGATATTTATACATCAATACGTACATACATACATAGTGTTGGTTTTTCCTACACACCCACCCAATATGGAATACCCCCACCCGCACAATATAAAATCCTGGCTATGCTAGTGCGTAGATGATTAACAAAAATATAACTACATACAAGTACATATATCTCGTGTACAGCGCTTTATATTGTGAATTATTAGCACAACTATCACAATATTACAATGATACATATATCGACAATTTTGAATAATTAAAGTTACTGATCCTAGTTAAAAGGAACTATTTTTCGCTACTGTAACTGTTATTGACTGCTAAGTTACATATTATTTACAAAGTTTTGCATAAATTATCTAATTTGGCAAATCCAGGGTAATTCCTGTTGTTTGTAAAATAGCTTTGAATGCATTGCATTAAAACAGGAAAGCTACGTACACTGGAAGCTATAGGACCACTGACTTTAATTCAGTGTTCTTGTTTTATTTTCCAGGTGAATGTCGGTGAAGGTCAGTGAGCTGGTTGAGCGTTTTTATTAATTTAATATTCTCGACGTCAGTTGTCTCTGCTCATTTAAATATCGACCGACCAGTCTTTGTCCAGCCGGTGACAACCATTATTTTAAAATAAAACCTCAGTAGAAGCCTTTTGTAAGTGATTCCCCGCGCAACTTTCCATCACGGGGTCTGACTCGGTCGCTAGAGTGTTCACCTGAGGAGCATGGGTCGTAAGATCGAACCTCATCGGTGGACTGATTGTGATTAGTCCCCTTCCAACCAGTGCCCCACGACTGGTATATCAAAGATCGTGGTATGTGCTATCATGTCTTTGTTAGTGTCGTTGTATCCTTTTATATTTAGGCGATTCCAGACAACGTTCAATAAAGGTTTCGGGGGAGGGAGGTGTGTGTGTGTGTGCAGAATCTAGTCCAGTCGGTGAATGCGTTCATCTGAGATCCTTGAGTTGTAGGATTGAATCCCCTATGCAGGCACATTATAGGATTTTCCCATCCCAGTCAGAACCTAGCTTGCTGTAGTGTGCGTTCTCCGGCCAGTCTGTGGGAAAAGCTAAAGGTAAAACTATTTTATAGCCAGAAAGGTTTGTTTGCTTAACGAAACCACTAGAGCACATTGATTTATTAATCATCGGCTTGTGGATGTCAATATATGATAATTCTCAAATATAGTCACAGAGTGGAAACCCGCTACATTTTTCCATTAGTAGCAAGGGATATGTTATATGGACCATCTCACAGACAGGATGGCACATATCATGGCCTTTGACATGCCAGTCGTGGTGCACTGCCACTGGATTCCGCGAGAGACTCCCGGTATTTGATCAAGTCTCCCGCGGGAAAAACGTTTCTCCTGGGAAATCGTTATTTTCTAAGCATAAAAAAATTCAAGCTACCGTGGCTGTGTATTGACATTCAGTGTTGCCACAATCTAATTAAAACTAGCTCCACTATTACATGTGGATCTAACACCAGCCAGTTGGAGCTCATGTCCACCAATCAAAACCTTACTTGCAGAATCCTGCCAGTGATTTAAAACTAACAACACTGCGTAGTCCCCAATGTCCAGGTAACATTTCGTCTGTAAATAATAATTTACTGGGAAACTGGGAAACTCTTTTTACGTGCCCCTATCCACAAGGGTTCAGGCACGCCCACCCCGGATTCAGCCTCTGACTACGCCAGTGACCGACTCCGGGGCGGGAGGGGGGGGGGGGGGGAGTGTGTGAGAGAGGTGAATGTGACAATTTTTAATAGTGTGGTAAGACCACTTAAAAACAAAGCCAAAGTTAAAAATAATTTGGGATCTACCATTACATATGTTTATATTTATGTTAATATAAAGCACCATAGTTATAATTAACCCTATAACATTCTATTGTTTTATAATATAATTAGTAGGTGCATAATTATAATTATATTTTCAATCGGGCAGTTCAAAAATGATATATACTATACTTGTACATTTAATAATAATATCTATACATACATATACATTATATATATATATATATTTATTTATAATTTCTTAATATAATTATGTAACTTTAGCCCTAGAGGTAAAAGGATTCGTAAAGGGGGGAACCCAGCGCCACCGAGCAGTCCGGCGCTCCAAAAGGCGGGGGCCCAATAAGGTAAGTCCGGATTTCCATGGGGGGGGGGGCGATCCGGGGGGGGGGGGAGGCCTCCTAACAGGCATCCCTACCGGCCCAAACCGCCAACGCCCTATCGCACCCAAATATGCACCCTACCACGGCGTCCCCCCCCCATCCCGCCCCCCCCCCCCAGGTTATCCATATAACACAGATGGGCCGTATTTAAATGAAATGAGTGGTATGATATAATGATATATGAGAATAACCCGCGAGCCGCCGTCTGGTGTGGTTGTGAAACGTATTAGAGTCGTTGATGCTGGTAGTTGACGAGTGGATTGATCCTGTTCTTGGGGTGAGGTGCCCTCGCCGTTCTCCTCAAGCATTCGTGAGCTCTACACCCCGAAGGGTGCGCCACCTAAACGGATGACAAATGTCATTGCTATATAATCCTCGGTGCCACCCAAGTAACCACTTATTCGTTAAGTGGGTGGCTCCGAGTACCGGTCAGGTTTTTTTGTTTGTATATATACAATTGACCGATCAAATTAATACCGTTTAAAACCTGTTTGATAATTAAAAAGAACGGGTACATGTACATTAAAATAATAATATTTTTTTTAAAATTGCTAAGAGGAAAGTTTTAACAATAATAACTCACTTTATTATAACAATTAATTAAAAGTATAATAACTATACCATACTTAGATAAAATCTAAAACACATTCACACACAGCCATAAATTCCGCCCATGAAGGGCGGCACAGACACTGCCAGGTGTCCGCGCCGCCAAGTCAAGGCGGAAAAACAACATTCACGCAACCACTCTCACACTAGGTTCAGATTATACTTTTTGGCCAGCTAAAAGCGCGGACCAAATAGAAAACATTTATAACGGGACCGGGTTCTAATTGGTCAGAACCCGGGCCCAGAAAGCCAATCGCCCCAGCACCCAATAGTTAATCATTCCAGTAAAGATAACAGTGAAGAGTAGATGTGCTAGCAGCGGCCAGCAAAGAAAGAAAAAAAGTGGAGCGAAAGTTTCCATACGGTTAGATTGGGAGAAGTAGTGAAGAGTACCGGACAGGATAATGTCCCAAGGTTACCCACGGCAAGACCCGGCTCTCTGGATATCACCGAATGGCACCTCGGGAACACTCGTGAGCGGCATTCAGCAATTAAGACAGAAGAAAGAATACACACTGTGTGTTAGAAGTGAACCGGATCGATATTCGACACTCAGTATGGAAGGGTGCGTTGCGATTGGCTGAATCTCGATCCCTAGTCGGAGTCGTTTGAGATAAAAGAAAAGCCAGTGTTAAGAAACAACAGGCGAAGATTGAGCAGCTGCGATTGGCTGGATTTCGATTCCTTCTCTGGAAAAAAAAG